>NW_012114744.1:4964502-5018018 GCF_000951035.1 Colobus angolensis palliatus | reverse complement strand
CACTGTGTTAGCCAGGATGGTCTCGATCTCCTGACCTTGTGATCCGCCCGTCTCGGCCTCCCAAAGTGCTGGGATTACAGGCTTGAGCCACTGCGCCCAGCCTCTTTTCTTCTTTAATAGTCTAGCTAGCATTCTGTATGTTTTGTTAATTTTTTCAAAAAACCAGCTTCTGCATTCATTGATTTTTTGAAGGGTTTTTTGTGTCTCTATCTTTTTCAGTTCTGCTCTGATCTTGGTTATTTCTTGTCTTCTGCTAGTTTTTGAATTTGTTTGCTCTTGCTTCTCTAAATATTTTAATTGTGATGTTAGGGTGTCTATTTGAGATGTTTCCAGCCTTCTGATGTGGGCATTTAGTGCTTTAAATTTTCCTTTTAACACTGCTTTAGCTGTGTCATGAAGATTCTGGTACGTTGTCTCTTTGTTCTCATTGATTTCAAAGAACTTCTTGATTTCTGCCTTAATTTTGTTATGTACCCAGGAGCCATTCATGAGCGCTGAAATTGAATCAGTAGTATAAAACCTACCAACCAAAAAGAGCCCTAGGTAAGATGGATTAGCAGTTAAGTTCTACCAGATGTATAAAAAACTGCTACCGATCCTACTGAAAACATTTTGAAAAAAAATAGGAGAAGGGAGTACTCCCTAACTCGTTACATGAAGCCAACGTCAATCTAAAATATGGCAGAGACATGATGAGGAAAGAAAAATTCAGGCTAATATTTCTGACAAACATAGAAACAAAAATTCTCTGCAAAATACTAGCAAACCGAACCCAGCAGGATATCAGTCAGTTTATTCACAATTATCAAGTACACTTTATCATTGGGATGCCTGGTTTATTTAATCTACGCAAACCAACAAATGTAATTCACAACATAAACGGAATTAAAAGCAAAAACTATATGATCACCTCAATAGATGCAGAAAAAAGCTAGCAATAAAATTCCACATCACCTTAGGATAAAAACTCTCAACACACTAGGCATAGAAGGAACGTACCTCCAAATAGTAAGAAACTTCTACAACAAATCCATAGCCAACATCACACAGAATGATTAAAAGCTGGAACCATTACCCTTGAGAAGTGGAATAAGATGAGGATGCACATTTTCATTACTCCTATTCAACATAGTACTGGAATTCACAGCCAGAGTAATCAGACAAGGGAAAGAAATAAGGCATACAAATGGGAAAAGAAGAAATCACACTATCTCTTTGCTGTTGGTGATTCTATAGTTATAAAACCCTGCAGTCTCCACTGAAAGTCTAATAGAACTGTCAAATAAATGTATCAAGGTTTCAGAATACAAAACCAATGTACAAACAGTAGTAGCATTTCTATATACCAATTATATCAAGCTGAGAATCAAATCAAGAACACAATCTCATTTACAATAGCCGCACACACAAAAATGAAATACGACTGCAGCTAACCAAGGAGGGGAAATATCGCTATGAGGAGAACTACAAAACACTGCTGAAATAAATCAATGATGACAAAAACAAATGGAAAATTATCTTATGCTCATAGATTGAAAGAATTCAGATCATTACAATGGTCCTTTTGCCCAAACAATTTACAGATTCAATGATATTTCTATCAAACAACCAACATCATTCTTCACAGAATTAGAAAAACACTATTCTAAAATTCATATGGAACCAAATAAGAGCAATAGCCAAAAAAATCCTAAGCAAAAAGAACAAACCCAGAGGCATTACATTAATGAACTTCAAACTATGGTATGAGGTTACAGTAACCATAATAGCATGGTACTGATGTGAAAACAGACACATAGACCTGTGGAACAGAAGAGACAATGCAAAAATAAAGTTGTACGCTTACAAACATCTGGTCTTCCACAAGGCTGACAAAAACAAGCAATTGGGAAAGGACTCCTGATTCAATAAATGGTGCTGGGTTATCTGGCTAGCCATATGCAAAAGAATGAAACTGGACCCTTACCTTTCACCATATATGGAAATTAACTCAAGGTGAATTAAGATTCAAATGTAAGAACTCAAACTATAAAAAAATCCTTGAAGAAAATCTAGGCTATACCCAAAATGTACAAGTGAGATCTCATTAAACCAAAGAGTTTTTTCACAGCAAAAGTAACTATCAATAAACAGACAAGATAAGAAATGAGAGAAAATCGTCACAAACTATGCATCTGACATAGGTCTAATATCCATAATCTATAAAGAATTTAAACAATGCAACAAACTAAAATAAATAATCTTATTAAAAAGTGTACAAAAGACATGAAGAAACACTTCTCAAAAACAACTTCTACTACAATTTTGAAAACAAAATACATAATAAATATCATCACATGCGTATGATGTCTAAGTAATTTTGTCTAATTTGGAACTAAATAGGTTCATTTTATTCAGCATACAATTATTCCTGCACTCTCTGCATCAACCTTTAATTTTGGAAACAGAGTAAGAAACACACTTTTAAAGTTTTATGTACATTTTGTCCCTAGTGAGTTTCAGGAACACGCCAACTGCAAAGACGTTCTAAGCCCTGAAAGAACATCGCTTTCATGGGGAAAAAGTAATCGCTCAAGAAACAACCCCAGCAAAATCAAAAATGTATCTAAAAAAATCAAGTAGGGAGGCAAGTAAAAAAGAGTTATAAGTGAACATGACCTGAAAACATTAAAATAAAATTGAAAATGGGTGTGACCAGATAGGATTTGATTGTCAGTCCAGACTCATATGAATCAGACCAAGCTTTACTAATTAATTGTAAGAATAAGTAAATCAAGGGATTCTGACAAGGCATAGAATGGTATAGGACATCAAAGACATTTTATGCTACCTAGAAATGTGTATCTCAAGTGATACTTTTCAAGGAACTATACTTCACAGATCTATAGGTCCTGGGTTTTACTTACTAGATATCACACCTTACCCAGGAATATCATACTAACAGCATTTCAGAGATAAGGTACCTTTCTCTTAGCTAATATCATTAATCTCTTTCTTTACAGTCCAATTGACAAGAAGATTAGACTAGCTCTTATGGCTTCTTATTTTATTTCCCTGGATGCATTTTTCTAGTAGAGGTAGTAAATGGATTTCAGGCCAACTGTTTGAACTCCTTTCTCCTAGAGAATAAAAGAAAATATATTAAGAATTGTGAATTAAAAGATTCTTCTTTGACTGGATAAAAATTTAAGGACATGTGATTCTAGATCTAATCCAGTTACACCAATTGGTTAGATAAAAAATAGTATCTATCAAATATAATATTGTAATATGTGATTCTTTTTCATAGTTATAACATCTAAACAAAATTGGAAGTGCCTAGAGTTATAAAACAGTATATAATTCTAAAAATCATTAAAATGTAAAACCAGTGTTTCAGAAACAGATAAGATGGAGTAAATACATGCCTCCCTTAATTCAGAGGACAGTTATTTGAAAACTCTGAAACGAAAATATGAGCAGACAAATCAGGGAAGAAAACCAAAATTTATACTATAACAAACCAGTTGTGAGTGTACCATTTTTCTCCCTCTGGCATCCTCTGACCTGAACTCAACACAATCCAAAACCCATAAGTGGGCAATTAGGGGTGGGAAGAAAGAGTAAAATCCAGAAGAATCTCTTTAGTCCTGGCTAATGGAGTAATTAAAAAAAAAAAAAAAAGGCCCCACAAGTTCTAGATTATTATAACTGCATTACTTTGTCATATCATTATATTTAAAATAGAGGACAATACAGTAATCTTTTCATTAACAATGGAAGCCAAACCAACCAACAAAACAAAGACAAAAACAAACTTAAAGACACTATCCCAGCAGATTAAATGTGAATTTATGCTAAATACAAAATAATACAAATACATCAGACAGGTATCCAAAAGAGCATGTCTTTTTCCTACTGACTATTGAATAAAAATAAAATATGCACACAAATGGGGCTGCCACTGAATGTTCTGGTCAAACCTCTAAAGAACCAAACATAGATAGTGACGAGTTGTGTGTGTGTGTGTGTGCGCGCGTGTGTAGTTTTGAACATGTATTCGTGTGGGGAAAAGAGAATAAAAATAAGTAAAATCAAATTTCACCCCAAAATAATTATTTTTCTCTGTAATGTAAGTACATATATCACACTTTGTCAATCAACATCAGAACGTATTACAGGATAGTTTCCTGGGTGGCCTTAGATTGACCAGCCTGGCTCTCCCCACTTTCTTGTTTGTAATTCTGAAGAATAACTATAAAATGTACTGGTAATGCAACATCCTTAGATAAGAGGAGAGCCAGCTATAATGGCCCGGGCTGTGTTTTAGCTTCCTCCCAGAAAAGGGTGTAACTCACTGCTTTAGTTCGGTGATTCCTATTACCCCAAGGTATATACCCCAGAGTGGGATGCCCTTCAGGGTCCCTCAGCTGCAGTTCAAGTGGGAAACATGTAGCAGAGACTTAATCTGTCCCAGGCAGCTTTCTGGCCCTTGAAGCACTGGCTCACAATAAATCCTAGATGGCTGTTGTCCCTTTCTGCCTAGCTGTATGTAACAAGCATGATTTATATAATTTGTTGATTATGAGTGTGTTCTGTCTCACTAGACTTAGACAAGTTGGTAACCAGTGCACAGTCAACCAGCTCCAAACCTACGTCTAGCTTAAAAAAAGGAGAGAATAGGAAAGTATTTCGGAAAGAGAAGAAAAATAAAAAAATAAAAAAAATAATAATAAAACAGGACCAGAAGGATATTTTACCACAGGACACCAGAAATGAGCTCAAATTAAAAGAAATATATTATTTTACATGATAATGTACATTTTTCTCCCAACTTCTACTAAAGATAGAAAAATCTGGAAGGAACATACCTCCAATCACTATGACAAGAAGAAAAGCCATATAATCTATGCAACCATAGTTTTTCTTCATCCCACCACATACCTGAGGTCACACAGCAACAAACTAACATTAAACCTAAAGCAACAGAAGTACTACCAGGGAGAGATGTGAATGTAAGCTCTTGTTACCTGAGGCAGATTCTGCACACTGTACAAACTGGTAATAATAATTCAGGCAAGATATTTAATGAATGTTTCAAAGCTGAATGTGGGATAGGCTGAGAGTATACTGACATTGGAGCATAAAAAACAAGGGAAATTACACCCGCCTCCATCTTCTAGCAATACTTCTCACAGGCGCTCACTAGAAAGATTGGTCACAAGGCAGGAGACTAGAGAAATCTTTGCACACATGGCAGGTTTAGGAGAGCCAAGGAACAGCCACTGCATGCGAATTGACTGGAGGGACCTGAGACCCACTCTCCTATTTTTCCTGCAGAACAAAAGCCTGAAGACACTGAGGTAGGATGGTAAACCCTGCCATACCCAGGGCACAGGGTGAAGACCATTACCACTGGAGGAAATAAATAGAAAGAGAAACTTGTGGCTTTGGGCTTCCTCCCCTACCATTGCAGAGGTGAGAAATACTGATTTTCTCTTATTCCTAACACCCTGCGATGGACCACATGCCTAAGACTAAGCCTGAAGTGAGCAAATGGAATTCCAAGTAACATAAAAACTTTAGTCCACTATTAAGGAATCAGAAGAATGAAGAAAGAGCACCTTTGAGGTGCTCCTTTGAGGTGGAAGATTACCTTAAGCTGAGGTGAAAGAGAAATATTGATAAAATGAGTCAAGCAACCCAGTCATCATCCAAAATACCATGTAACATTAGAAGAGTTTGAAGTATGTGGGGGTCCACAACGACAACAAAAACGAAAATAAGCTCAACTCCTGACTAGATCCTGTCAACCCCTTACACTAAAGGCCTATCAAAAGACAGGGTCTGTCACACAAGAAAATAAACATAACTATGCTTAATATGTTAAAGGCTGTTACATGATATGCATTAACATATGGGGAATTTCAGCTCTGCATCTAAAAACTGTTGAGGTAGATGCAATGGAACAGAAGGTTTCTACTAATGCTTCTGGGTGGAACTTGATGATGATGGAAATGTTCTATCACTCTTCTGTGTCCCATGTGGTGACCACTGGGCTTATGTGGATGTTAAGCACTTGCAATATAGCCAGTACTCCTGAGTAACTGAAATTCTAATTTTATTTAATTTCACTAATTTAAATTTAAATAGCCATATAGTTAATGGCTACTATATTTGAACAGATTAAGATAACCACTTTCTTATGAAAAATCACTACTCCCTCAGTGAAATAGCTCCTTCTTAAGGACTTAGAAATCAATTGTGTCTAATTAAATTGTTCACAGAAGTTAAAGGGAAAACTGAAATTTGACTTTTATCAGAGTAGGATATAGGATGTATTTATTCTTTTAACTTTGTATCATGCAGTCATTCTTCTGTTTCACAAGAATTTTAGTAGGAATTTTCAGAATAGTTGTGTAACCTTTTGAATATTTACTAGTTCTTAAATACAATAGAAATACAATTCACAAAACAAAAACACACAATTCACTAGAGAACATTACTATTTACCTTTTTTCCTCATAGAATAAAAATAATAACGGATTATTGACAGAAGATTTACCTGGTTAACTCTCTGATGATTTCTGTACAAAAATATATTTTCCTAAAATATTTAAAATAGCATTTTTCTTAAAATATTTTAGAGATCATAATTGATTTGCAGTTTTAGTATTCTATTCCATTGTTTTTTAAACTAATGTGAGTTATAGCTAAACGCTTTTATATTGAAAAAAATTGCTTGTGTTTCCCTCTGATTTTTTACTGAAAACTTACATAAGTAGTATTTAGAGAAATGAAAAACCAAAAGTAAACTCTTCTTGTAGGAAATCGTCTTTTTTATGTAAAATCATGTATCTCATCTAGACAATTAGTGCTTTTATTTTTGTATCACAGATATTTTATTTAGTAGAATAGCTCATCTAAACAATTCTTTTATTTTTATATTATATATATTTTATTTAGTCAAAAAACAAAAGGTGAATAGTTTAATAAAAATCAGCAATAAACAAATTATTAGAAAAGATATTTCTCCTAGAGCAGGAAATACTATTTTTTTAAACTATCAAATGTTGTTTCAATTTTTACCATGAATACTTTTTGCCTCATTTACCAGAGTGGGTATATGCCTTGAATATATGGTCTTGTATATACCATTTACCACAGAGTGGTGTATGGCAGGAGTAGTGGGGGTAAATTACATGTGCAAGGACATATATCCAAGACTACAGCCTGAAACAAGCACCATAACAAACACTGGACTTGTGAGGGGGTAATGGGAGGGAGAGCATAAAGACAAATACCTAATTCTTGTAGGGCTTAAAACCTAGATGACGGGTTGATAGAGCAAACCACCATGGCACATGTATACCTAAGTAACAAACCTACACATTCTGCACATGTATCCTGGAACTTAAAGTGAAATTTAAAAATAAAATAAAATAAAGAAATAAACTGGACTTATAGTTTAATTTCTGATATTACCTCTTGTATGATATATAAAATTTAATAATAATTGAGGTTTCATTTTTACGTATATATGGAGAACTTTTTAATTTAACTCTTTTGTAACATATATGTTTTGTTCATGTTCTTTCTTAAGTACCTAGAATACTAGCTAAACCTCCTAGTCTAATTATGCCTGTAATCCAGCAAATGTTGAGAAAGGTGTTAAAAAATTTTTAATCTTGGAAAAACTTCAGAGATAATCTTGTTCATGTGCCTGCCTTTAACATTAACCACTCTTCTTTTTTCATTTGTGAGTGTTTGAGCTTATAAATACACCTACTCACAAAATAAATAAATAAAAAAAATTTAAAAGCAAAACAAGATTCAGTATACCCTACTCTTACCTTAAAAAACAATACAGGAAATAAATATATAGGATATCCAGACCTCTAAGCTAGATGTGGCCTTGTTAGTCCCCATCTTTGACTTTCCGTACCTTGTCCCATTTCACTCCATTCTCATTGATGAACAGCTTTTTTCCTCTCATTAATCAATTAAACAAACATAAAAGAGTGATGTTGAAAATATTTAACAACAATAAAATTATACATGTATGATCTTGTCAAGGCAAGGCATTAAATTGCCAAATAGTCAGTCCCAAATATATTGTACATACCGCCATATGGGTATAAGTCTTCTAGATAACAGCCCTGAAAATGTTAACATTTATAAGGAAAATAGAAATAATTCTAGAAGAACTATGTGTCAAGTGTGCCAAATCGTGATATTTAATTTTTGCAATATATGATAAGATATGACTCTCTCTTTTATCAATATTAGGACACTAAATCTTGGTGAAATTAAATTACTTTCATGAAAGTAACTGCAGAAGGTAGAATTAGAATGTAAGTCTTCAGTTAAAGTTCATTTTTGGTTTGTTACATCAAACACAGGAAATGTGTAAAAATTAAAAGAACCAGGCTAATCTCATAAGAGATAAATCTACAGTTACATATAGTTAATATATTTATGAAGAAGTAATTTCTTCTTCTTTCCATTGTGGTTTTATTTCAAGGATATATGGAAATGGATTATATACTAAGAAAACCTGTAACAAGCACACACGTACATGTTTGTATGTTTGTTTTTCTTGGAGTAGAGAGACTTCCAGGAGAGGAGTGTTATAATATGTAAATGAATGATCAATAATCACACCTAAAAATGCAGACGAGGCCTTTGCAAATGTGTTATTTTAGAGGACAGTTCCATAGATTTGGAAATATCTCACTGCCCCGGGCTGTTCTCTGCCATCTCCTTCGATTAATCCTCTTAAGCCAAGCTTCACATTGACCCCCTTCCCCAGTGAGGTTTCAGGTTTTGGCCTCCACAGCTCCTCTCTATCCACGCCTTCACTGACCCATAGGCCTCATTATTGTTCCCCCCAAAATGCTTACAATCCTTTGTCTCATTATTTCCAATCTTTTCTGACCACATATTTTATAAGTATGTCTCTGGCATACATGTGTTTACTAGAGTGGCTGCCTCAGCATCTATTTTTAGGCCAACATAGTTGTTTGAAACCCAGTTGTACCTGTCATACTTGGTCTAGTTGAAACTTCTCCTTTGCAATATAGTCTGCTTGTTCCTCATCCCCATGAGACCAAAACAACACACCCACAGCTGCTAACCACAATAAAACCTAATGGTCAACATTAGAGTCATGTAAATAATTCTCTCTTTTTGGGTGTGATTTCCTTAAACTAGCCAATTTATAACCCTAGGGAAAGTCTAAGAATAATGCTCAAGGACCTTATTAAAGTCAGTCCCACAGGTCCGTCCTGAATCTCACTCTCTTCGTCTCTTTCTCTCTCTCTCTCTCTCTCTCTCCCACCCCTGGTCAAGCACACAGCTATCTCTGGACTTCCCATGGGTCATTAGGGGCAATCCTCTTCTCTCATGGATCTATGAGTCATAAAGTGCTTCTATTCTTTCATGTGTTTTGCCATGCTGCCTCTTCTGTGTCTTGCTTCACAGACGCACTCAAATCTAACTCTCTTCCCCATCAGGCCTCTCCTAGAGTGTCTATCTTGGTATTTAAATTGGACACAGGTCAGACAAAAACCACAAGGGCATCTGGTGATATAAATAAGCTTCCTGTGAGAGGGACATCTGGTCACAGGTTGAGCACCTGGGCATTAGGCTGTCTGCCAGGATAACAAAGTTTGCTGTGGAAGACATGCTGTAACCATCCCTGACCATCTTCCCTTGAGCCCTGTCAGGGCAGAGCTGAAATTTATAGTCACTCTCCAGAGAGAGATAGGAAGACCAAAATTGAGAAAAATACAACAGTCTCATTAAAGTTGATCCCATTGTCCATTTTCTCTGTAAATTTAGTTTTTCAGACATATATACAAAATATATTTATTTACATATAATTGTACCTTAATCTTTATAATTCAATACATTATCAAATAAGAATACTATTCCCCATTAAGACATACATAAATCTAAGGGTTTATAAATATTAGCAACATCTTGATAGACTGGATAAAGAAAATGTGGCATGTATACACCATGGAATACTATGCAGTCATAATAAAGGATGAGTTCATGTCCTTTGCAGGAACATGGATGAAGCTGGAAACCATCATTCTCAGCAAACTAATACAGGAACAGAAAAACAAACAGCACATGTTCTCATTCATAAGTGGGAGTTGAACAAAGAGAACACATAGGCACAGGGAGGGGAAGATCACACATCAGGGCCTGCCAGCGGATGGGGCGCTAGGGGAAGGATAGCATTAGGAGAAATACCTAATGTAGGTGATGGATTGATGGGTGCAGCAAACCACCATGGCACGTATATACCTATGTAACAAACTTGCTCATTTTGCACATGTATCCCAGAACTTAAAGCATAATAATAAAAAAGGGTTAAACTCATTAAAAGTGCAATTTTGTGATTTCCAAATTATTGATTTATCTATAGAAATCATGTTTATTGTGGAAAAACAACTGTAAAAATCCCTGAAAAATTAGTTGGTTCAAAGATCTCTAAATATTCCTTAATAGCTATGTGTGTGGACAAAATATGAGCACACATAGTTGCCAATTAAAATATTCTTGAGAAAACTATACAGATTTAAATACAGGACATTTTATGAGAGTTTGTAATTAACTGCAATTCCTTTAGTGAAACACATTTTTATAGTATAGTAATTATGTCAGAAAAATTACATCAGAATACACACGTGTGTTTTTGTCAAGGTGTTCAATTTTTGTAGCCCAGAGGGCAATGGTTTTTAGAACTTTCACAAGACCATTGAATTTAGGTTAGTGGTGAAGCCTACAAAATGATAGGCTAGAGTCCCTAAATTCAAGGCTCATAATGCATGTTTACATATGTTTACAAATTGTACAAGATGCTTGTATTGCCTTGGAGTTCTGGGTAAAATAGTTATACAGAAATGTAGAGAATTCAAACATAAGCCCTTTCATTTAGCCTAAGAAACAGCCCAGGCTCCAAGCATTGCCTCCCTGCCACCACTTTCCAACTACAGCAAATGGTCCCCTTCTAAAACTAAATGTTTGTTGGGATCATACACATGAACTTGAATAATACTAATTCTAGGGTGTTTATCACAATAATTCTCATCTTCACACAACTCCATGTATCAACATCTTTCTTACACGAGTTCACTCAGGAGCATGTATACATCCCCACATAAACACACACACACACATACACACACACACACACACACACACACACACAATTTGGAAATGATAGAGGTTGGGCTTTCAGACACTGTGGTCATGTGACCTCTGAACGTGCAATTCTTTTGTTTGTTTGTTTTTGTTTTATGACACTACATCATTTAGAAGAAAAATACAATAGATTCACGAACATGAATGTCTTCAGCAGATATTGCATATGCAAAAAACTGAAACACAATAATCTCTTACAGGAAACTTTCTCCTGAAACTAAGGCATAGACTGTTTTCCTTAAAAGGGATGTTTACCATGAACAAATTATACAAAGTTCTTGTAAAATAATCCATTAATGATTTGAGAATCAATTAAAAATTTTTATGTTTGGGCAGATATATAGTTCACTTATACAGATTATCTTTATTAAATGATAAAACAGTAATTGTTGTATGATAAAATAGACATTCAGTTATTATATTTTATGGAAGATCCATACCAGAAGAATATCAGAAATAATTTCAAAATCTGCCTCCCCATTAATCTTACATGACAGTTGTTAATGAGATAGCTTCCAAAATAATCTGGAAAGCTGAATGAGTGGCAAAACTTTAAAATTACTTGAAAAATACCATTACATAACAAATCTTTAAATAAAAGTACAAAATAGACTTTTAGGATGAGTAGTACAGTTTCTCTTGTGCCAGAAAGATCTGTCTTTGAAATAGGTAAGGAAAGCTACCACTGATAATTTGGCACCAGAAATAGATCTGGCTGAAGTTACTTGGAGTTATTTGCTGGGCTCTAAGATTACATTTTTATGACCATAAACTCACTCATCTTCTAAAACTGAAGCAGGTCATTTCAGCACAATTATATTCAACAGAACAGCATCTAAACGAATTAGTGTTTGGTAACATGAGCCAACACAAGATCTTTTAGGGCAGAAGAGTTAGCTAGAAAATAACATTTTCTAACAGAATCAGTCAGAGAGAAAACAACCCATTAGGTGGGAGACATCCCAGTGCAATTACTGCAAAATCTCCACCTGGCTGAGTGAATAATCATTTTAGAGACAATCAAAACTGTTGAAATTGCACCTCATTGGTTAATGATTCCATTATAGCTGGAAGAGATACAGAGTTTATATTTCAAACAATTAGTGCAAACAAATTCCTTCATTGACTATTATAACATCAAAATAATATATTTGGATACAAATTATGACTTGCACTGGGTGAATATTGTGGCTGACAACTAACCACCTTATTATTATTATTATTATTATTATTATTCCCCGTAGCTCATAATGACTTCCTTTTGTTTGCAGTGTTGGCGAATCACTGCCTTTGTTTCTGGCTAACCTAGAACTCTTATTTCTATTCATGTCAGGTTTGTGTTCTCTATTATACTTAGGAGAGGGTGATTTTCTAATACAAAAAAATAATTTTTCTGAAACAAATATAAATATACTCTGAAGACACCTACATAAATCGTCATTACTGTTAAAAGAAAAAATAAAGATGCAGAGAAATAATTCAATCTCATAATTTTTAAAAGTTTCTCAATATCCCTGTAGGCAAGCTTCTAGATAAAGCCACTGTAAATTAAATTCACATTTCCTAATATTCCTTTGCTCCCATAAATGTATTTTTCTTACAGCAGAGCTTGACTATATTATTCAATATTGTATAACAAAATGACAAAAAAAAAAATCAATCCTGGAACACCTGATACTTATTCCTTTATAAAATGAGAGCAAATGTTGTGTCTATTATGATTTATTAAAGTTTGCTAGAAAAATAATCCATAAATAGTATATAAAGTTTGGTTTGGAGAAAAGTAACATCTTAGTAGACTTGTAGATCCTGTTTGATAAAGGAATTTGATTCATTTTCACACCTTTTGGTATCATCTTTAGTCACTTAATTATTGTCTGTGACGTGCTTTCTTGATATATAAAAACAGGAAAAAGAAATATATTTTAAGTTTATTACATCATAGTTTAGAAGCCACATGATTTGTCAGGCACGGTGGCTCACGCCTGTAATCCCAGCACTTTAGGAGGCCGAGGCGAGTGGATCACGAGGTCAGGAGATTGAGACCATCCTGGCTAACGTGGAGAAACCCCATCTCTACTAAAAATACAAAAAAAAAATTAGCCGGGCATGGTGGCAGGCGCCTGTAGTCCCAGCTACTCGGGAAGCTGAGGCAGGAGAATGGCATGAACCCGGGAGGCGGAGCTTGCAGTGAGCCCAGATCGCGCCACTGCACTCCAGCCTGGGCGACAGAGCGAGACTCTGTCCCAAAAAATAAAACAAAGCAAAAAAAGAAGCCACATGACTCAGAAATTCGCCAAGTATTTTATTTAATGTGTGTTTTTCTATGAGTTGACAATACAAATTGTAGCTTTAAAAAAAAATTAGATTCAGGGATATGTGTGCCAGTTTGTTATATAGGTAAATGGCTTCTCACCAGGGTTTGGTATGCAGATTATTTTGTTACTCAGATAATAAGCATAGTAACCAATTGGTATTTTTTTTTCATCCTCATCTGCTTCATATCATCCTCCTTCCTCAAGGAGTCCCCATTATCTGTTGTTCCCCTCTTTATGTTCATGTGGTCTCATTATTTAGCTCCTACTTTTAACTGAGAATATGCTGTACTTGGTTTTCTGTTTCTGTGTTAATATTCTTGGAATAATGGCCTCCAGCTTCATCTATGTTGCTGCAAAAGACATGATCTCATTCTTTTTTATGACTGTGTAGTATTCCATGCTGTATACATACCATAGTTTCTTTATCTAGTCTACCATTTAGGTTGATTCCATGGCTTTGCTATTGCGAAGAGTACTGCAATGAACACATGCACACATGTGTCTTTATGTTAGAATAATTTATATTCCATTGAGTCTGTATCCAATAATGAAATTTGTAGGTCAAATGGTAATTCGATTTTAGGTTGTTTAAAGAATTGCCACAGTGATTTACATTTAAAATTTACATTTTAACATGTTAAATGTAAATTTTAAGCTAATTTGGACTTCCACCAACAGTGAATAAGCATTCCCTTTGCTCCACAATCTTACCAGCATCTGTCATTATTGGAATTTCTAGTAACAGCCATTCTGACTGGTGTGAGTTTTGATTTGTGTTTCTCTAATAGTGATTTTGAAATTTTTTTCACATGTTTGTTGGCTGTGTGTGTGTTTTCTTTCGAAAAGTGTCTATTCATGTCCTTTGCTCACTTTTTAATAGGGTTGTTTGTTTTTTGCTTACATATCTATTTAAATTCCTTATGGATTCTGAATATTAAATCTTTGTTGGATACATAGTGTGCAAATATTTTTCTTATTTGGTAGGTTGTTTTTATACTCTATTGATTGAATGATTCTTTTGTTGCACAGAAGCTCTTTAGATAATTAGGTCTCATTTGTTAATTTTTTGTTTGGTTACAATTGCGTTGGGAGTCTTTGTCATAAAGCCTTCATCGGGACCTATGTCCAGAAAGGTATTTCCCACGTTTTCTAGATTTTTCTTCTAGGATTTTTATAGTTTTAGGTTTTACATTTAAATCTTTAGTCCCTCTTCAGTTGATTTTTGTATACAGTAAATGTAAGCAATCAAGTTTCAATCTTCTGCACATGACTATCCAGTTATTCTAGCACCATTTATTGAATAGGGAATCCTTTCCCCTTCACTTGTTTTTATAAACTTTATTGAAGATCAGATGGTTACAGCTGTACAGCCTTATTTCTGTTCCTGTAGTATATGTCTGTTTTTGTCTCAGTAGCATGCTGTCTTAGTTACTGTATCCTTGCAGTATAGTTTGAAGTTGGGTAACTTGATGCCTCCAGCTTTATATATATATACATTGTTCAGGATTACCCGGGCTATTTGGGTTCCTTTGTTGTTCTATATTAATTTTTAAAATAGTTTTTGCTAATTTGATGAAGAATGTCCTTGGTAGTTTAATAAGAATAGCACTGAATCTGTAAATTGAAGATACTCAGGATGTTAACATTACCAAATGGGCCTAATAGACATCTACAGAATTCTCCATTCAAAAACAATAGAGGGTACATTCTTCTCATCTGCGCATATGACATGTACTCTAAAAACAACCACACAGTCAGACATAAAAAATCCTCAGCAAATTAACAAAAAATCCTGAAATCATACCAACTACAGTCTCAGACCACAGAGCAATAGATAAAAATAAAATATCAATACCAAAAAATCACTCAAAATTATACAATTGTATGGAATTAAACATCTAGCTCCTGAATAACTTTTGGATAAATAATAAAATTAAGTCAGGAATCAAGAAATTTTTTGAAACTAGTGAGAATAAATATACAGCTTATTAGAATCTCTTAAATACAGCTAAGGCAGTAATAAGAGGAAAGTTCATATAACTAACTGCCCACATCAAAGAGTTATAAAGATATTAAATTAATAACCTAACATCATAACTAGAGGAACTAGAGGAACAAGAGCAAATCAACCTCAAACCTAGCAGAAAAAAAGAAATAATCAAACTCAGAGCTGAACTGAAGGAAAATAAGATGTGAAAAACCATACAAAAGATAAATGAATCCAGAAGTTTGTTTTCTGAAAAAAGTAATAAGATAGATCACTAATTTGAACAATAAAAGGAGAGAGAAGATCCACATAAACACAATTTGGTTTTTTGTTTTTTTATTTTGAGACGGAGTCTCGCTGTGTGGCCCTGGCTGGAGTGCAGTGGCGCGATCTCGGCTCACTGCAAGCTCCGTCTCCCGGGTTCATGCCATTCTCCCGCCTCAGCCTCCGAGTAGCTGGGACTACAGGCGCCTGCCACCACGCCCGGCTAATTTTTTTTTTTGTATTTTTAGTAGAGACGGGGTTTCACCGTGTTAGCCAGGATGGTCTCTATCTCCTGACCTCGTGATCCGCCCGCCTCGGCCTCCCAAAGTGCTGGGATTACAGGCTTGAGCCACCGCGCCCGGCCTACCAAATAAACACAATTTGTGATGACAAAAGGGACATTAACATTGACCCTACAGGGAAGTAAAAATCCAAAAGCAACCAAACAAACAAAGAAACGAAAAAAACTCTTAGAGAGACTAAAACAAATACCTCTGTAAACACAACTAGAAAACCAGAAGAAATGGATAAACTCCTGGACACATACACGCTCCCTAGACTGAACCAGGAAGCAGGTGAAAATCTGAACAGACCAATAATAAGTTCCAAAACTGAATCAGTAATAATAACCTAAAAAAAGCCTACCAACAAAAAAACCCCAGGGACAGATGGATTCACAGTCAAATTCTATCAGATGTATAAAGAAGAAGCGGTGCCATTCCTACTGAAATTATTCCAACACATTGAAGAGGATGGACTCCTTCCTAACTCATTCTATAAGGCCAGCATCATGCTGATACCAAAAAGAGGCAGAGACACAGCAACTACAAAAGAAAACTCCTGCCAGTATTCTTGATAAACATAAATGATTATGATCAACAAAATACTGAAAAACCAAATCTAGCAGCATATTAAAACGCCAATCCACCATGATCAAGTAAGTAGGTGTTATCCCTGGTATGCCTCATTGGTTCAACATATGCAAATCAATAATGTGATTCATCATATAAACAGAACTAAAAGCAAAAACCACATGATTATCTCAAAAGACATAGAAAAAGGCTTTTGAAAAAATTCAACCTCCCTTAATGTTCAATACCCACAACAAACTAGGCACTGACAGAACTTACTTCCAAAAAATAAGAGCCATCAATGACAAACCCACAGCCAACACCATATTGAACGGGTGAAAGCTGGAAGCATTCCCCTTGAAAACCAGCACAAGAAAAAGTTGCCCTCTTTAACCATTCCTATGCAACATAAAAGTGGAAGCACTGGGCAGAGCAATCAAGCAAGAGACAGAAATAAAAGGCATCCAAATAGGAAGAGAGGAAGTCAAACTATCTCTGTTGGTAGATGATATGCTTCTATACCTGCAAATCCCCATAGTTTCTGCCCCAAAGCTCCCTGATCTGATAAACCATTTCAGCAAAGTTTCAGGATACAAAATCAATGTACAAAAATTAGTAGCATTCCTGTACACCAACAACATCCAAGCTGATAGCAAATCAAGAATTCAACTCCATTCACAATAGCCACAAAAGAATAAGGTACCTAGCAATAAATCTATCCAGGAAGATGAAAGATCTCTACAATGAGAACTACAAAACATTGCTTAAAGAAATCAGAGATGACACAGACAAATGGAAAAACATTCCGTGCTCATGGATAGGAAGAATCAATATTGTCAAGCACTAGATTTTCAATGCCACGTGTCAAGCGCTCCCCAGGATGACTCTGCCTTCTCTCTCTCTACTACGACTTGTGAAATTTATCAGCAAAAGAAAAATAAGTGAGAGGAGTTTTTGAATGCAGAAAACTTTCTCAGATCTAAGTGACAGTGAAATAGTGAATATCAACACTTTCCGTTTTCCAAAGGCCAATAATGAAGAAAAAAAAACATTAAAAAAAAATAACTGGGAGCAATACACACTGAGAAGGAAAATTTAGGGATGTTGAGAAGAGGAATCATGTCATTTCAGGCTGCAGGATTGCATTCTGGGAATGAGACACTTGGACTAAAGTAAAATTAAGATGGAGGTTGAAGGATGGGTTTTGTTCATTAATATTATTTATTTATAATAACACTAGTAAGAAGTAGAATTCAACATTCTAAATAGCAACTATCAGTTGATTTTAAGGATTACTATATAAATTTATGTCAATTAATTGTATTTAGAAAGTATTTTATAGCTATTTAAAATATTACGTTTTGCATTTGAAATAATATTTTGGAATGACAATCTAAATAATGAAATACATTAAGTTGTCATTGTTAATATTTAAAATAGATTACCTAATTTTATGATATTTTGAGTTTTAAAATGTCAGTATTACTTAGAATGCTTTCATACACCTAAATGTGAAAAAAATAGAAAAAGTTTAGAGATACTTATCAACCAATTTTTTATTTCTGTAACCCACAAGACAAATGTGACACAAAAATTTCATAACTTAAAAAGCACATTAGACCTTTCCTGACAATATGATACACCTCCAAAATCACAGGCAGCTCCACAGCTACTTCATAAAGACTTACTTCATTTTGATGATTTCCTACAGTCTAAACACTCTCATTGTAAGACTGTTCTGTACACAGCCTTACGTTCCAAAATGAGGAAGGACATTTTCTAGGCCTCATGCTGTGTTTGGAGAGAATGAGGTTAATATTTTCCCTCAGCAGTGAGGATCTGCAGTCCAGCATCTTTAATATAGAGACTGCCAGGTGAACAGGGAGCAATGTTGGGAATTACTTTTTCCCTTTTCTCTCTGTGAAGACCATGAGGAATATGTCTAAAAGGGTAAAATGATTTAGCTTAGAGATTGGGTAAAAGATTACATTTCTTACTCTTTTTCTTCTCATTGCTGATTAAAACCGTCTTCTACCTCCAAGGCAACAACTTGTCTTTGAGATTCAATTCTCTATTTTCTCTGAGGAAATACAAACACTAACTTGGTCTTTATTTAGCAGTAATCTCCAAAGTGTAGCACGTGTATACAATTACAATGACTTTGGAGCAACTCTCTAAGTTCCTTCAGCACCTACAGAGAACAACCTAAGTGTGAATATCACTATTCAGATTATCATCGTATCCATTTATTTGTTCATTCAGGAGTTCAGGCAGGCTTTAGAGCTTTCATTTGGCAACAGTCAACTACCAACTAGACATATAGGTTTCTGGGAGGCAAAACGTAGACAACGTGTGATTCACATCTTCCAGAAGTTTAGCTTCAGGAGAAGGCAAATATATGAACAAATAATCATAATATAACTCATAGTGGGATATTTGAAGTGTGAACAAATAGATCCTAGAATACAGATTTCTCAATCTATTAATTCTATCCTTCATAGCACGCTTGTGCGTGCGCGCACACACACACACACACACACACACGACAAGAAAAGATCAAGAAAACAAATAGTTGGCCAGGCACGGTGGCTCACGCCTGTGATCCCAGAACTTTGGGAGGCCTAGACAGGTGGATCGGCTGATATCAGGAGTTTGAGATCAGCCTGGCCAATGTGGCAAAACCTTGTCTTTACAAAAAATACAAAACAAATTAGCCTGGCGTGGTGGCAGATGCCTGTAATCACAGCTGCTTGGGAGGCTGAGGCAGGAGAATTCCTTCAACCCAGGAGGCAGAGTTTGCAGTGAGCCGAGATTGTGCCATTGGACTCCAGCCTGGGCAACAAGAACGTAACTCTGTCGAAGGAAGGAAGGAAGGAAGGAAGGATAGAAGGAAGGAAGGAAGGGAGGTAGGTTGGGAGGAGAGGAAGGAGAAACAAAACAAATAGTTTATAATTGGGCTTTTTTTACTAAAATCTTAAGATGTGCTCCTGGTGACTGACACTGGAACATACAAAGAACATCCCTCTGTAAAGACAGTTGTCAGACAAGCACCAAGAAACAAAGCAGGCCAGAATGGCCTCTTTCACTGTTTTAAAAGCATGCAATTGGATTTTAGCACCTTTTATTTCAACACAGTGATGGTTATAAAGAAACCTAGAGAGGAAAAACAAACCATATACAAGAAAATGCAAACAGAACAAGAGATTCAGGAAGATGTGCTTCTTGCCTTTAACAGTGGTGGTCTTCAACTGCTGTCCTGAAACATTAGGGCAGAAGCGTAGAGCACCAGTCTCAGCCTCTCATGATTCTTAGGACTCATGGAAGGATGGATCTAGGAATACAGACAGACAGGACAGCAAGGGAGAGAGAGAGAGAGAGAGAGAGAGAGAGAGAGAGAGAGAGAGAGACTCACCGACCATTCTCTCTTGAAGGTAGCCTGAAACCTTCCCATTTCTAGACAAAAAAAAGTATTTCAGAGGACCGTCTGAAAGGTGGACCATGGTACTTGCTAATTCAGAGAATGGCCTCCTACCTATTTAGGAACAGAGTTAGGTGGAATTGGGAAAGGGAAAATGCTGAGTCCCCTAAAAGCTTACAGGTTGTAATACAGATATGTGCAAAGTGCTGTGTTGGTTTGCAATGGTAAGGAATTATTAATTAACTTTGGGTGGGGGAATTTTTAAAAAGGTTAAACAGGCAGCGGCATTTAGAGGTAAGCATTCTTAATACGTCCACAGATATCCTGGAGCAACTCTGATTATCTCAGCAATCAGATTATGATAGCTGGAACCATTTGTGTGCATCTGTCTAGTCGTGTACCTGTTCTGTAATGTATGAAAATATTTGCATCACCTTAAGATACACTCATGTTGAAAACAGGTTTGCCAAATAATTATAAAGGCCACAGCGACTTGATCAGGAAAGCAGTGAATTGTGGCACACAGCTAGAATATGCTGTCTTTTTCCTTGGATCCATTTTTTATTTATTTGCATTTTTATTAAAGTCTCTCCACTGTAGCTTGAGAATATTTTTTGTGTAAAATAGTACATCAAATGAAACCCTGAAAGCCACCGAGAACTGCTTTGCCAATATTGTGCATGCTATGCTGAGACCACTAGATATACCCACCTTCATTCTGCCTTCTGATTTTCCACCTAAACACTTTCATACGTGAAGATGAAATGGGGCATAAACAGAAGCTAGAGCTTGACTTAGAAAAACTCAGTTCAAGCTTATCCTCTGCCCTTCTAGTTTTGGAAATTAAGTCATGTAATTTCTCTGGCTGGTTTTTACTTCACAAAGTTGTGAACATCTATTCAAAAAAACAATATATTTGATATCCTCATATGCTACTAATAGTATTAATAGGAAATAATTCAGAATATTAACACTTTCTGAATTTCCAAACTATAAAAAAAGTAATGTTAATCAGGTACATGAAAATGATATTAAACAAACATATTTGAAATAGATCAGATTATAAATATATACTCGTTCCAGCTCTGTCTGAATATATTTACCCAGTCTATTTTAATTACTGGCATTTCATTTACTTAATAAGTGTAATCCTCATTGGGTGGAGTGTACACTGCTTGGGTGATGGGGGCACCAAAATCTCAGAAATCATCACTAAAGAACTTATTCATGTAACCAAACACCACTTTTCCCCACAATTCTATTGAAATTTTAAAAAGTGTAATTTTGTATTTTAGCTCTAAATAATGAAAAAGAATAAGAAAAATGGGGAAGAGTATCTGCAATGATTGCAACATTTTACAAATGGTAATGAAACACACTTTCGCATATCATGGCATTGATTTTGATTGGCTTACAATTTTTATTGTGTTTTCACATATAATTTACATTTAATAGTTATTTTTCAAGAGGAGACAGATATTTATATAACTAGGAGCCTTTCATAGAACTGGGCAAAGGTTAATAAATGTGAATAAATCACATGTAATTATGATGATTCTGTGGTAATAAATATATAATAATTTTCAGCAAAAATAAGATTTGTACACTATTTCTATGCAGCTGAAACATATTCTAGAAATAAAGTTATAAGGATAAATATTTTAAAATGTGAACTTGCCAGACATGCACAATTTTAAAAAGAAAATAGGCCTCATTTTATACAAAGCTTAGAAGTATTTAAAAAGCACAACAAAATAAATAAAAGCACAATAAAAAAATAAACACAAAATAAATATTTAACAGTTCAAGTTTTTTAAAAAAATTTAAGCCCCATTTTTCTTCTTGATATGAAATCATCAGTCCAATTTAAATTTATTCAACAAATATTTATCAGTACTCGCCGTGATCCCAGCACATGCAGCAGTGAGCAAATATACCAAAAAACCCACCCTATGGTGCTTCTATTTTAGTGAGAGGAAGCAGACAATAAACAAACAGAAATTAGAAAGTTGTACAGTATGTTATAAGATAATGAGTAGTTGGAAAAATAGTGGGAATAAAAGGAGAAGAGGATATGTAGGATAGTGGATTTCAGCAGCAGGTACACCTAAAGTCACAGAAGTCAAACCGAACTCACTAAAAGCATTAGTATAAGCCCATCTTCAAAATCAACAGGGAATCTCATAGATGCATATTGGTTTTCATTTCATCTGACACTTTCGCTATGATCATTCATGTTAATACTCACTTACAGAAAATTGATGTGTACGTCACACTGCTACATGCATGTTGCTCAAGCTAACCGTACCCTATCTTCACATTGTTACCTCTTTGACTTAACTATTTAGAGCTCAGCTATTGTTTTCACTAGCCATTTAGTATCTAAGATAGATAGATGGATAGATAGATAGATAGATAGATAGATAGATAGATAGATAGATAGATGGATAGATAGATAGATAGATAGATAGATAGAAACATACATAAGCAGCATTGATTTTTAATTAGTATATTAGTTTGTTGAAGCTACTATAACAAAGTACCACATAGCAGTTGGCTTGAGCAACAGAAATTCATTGTCTTATAATTCTGGAGGTTAGAAGTCTGAGAAAGAGGTATCAGCAGGTTCATAAAATAAATTATGCTCCATCATTTTCTCCTAGCTTCTGGGGTTTTGTTGTCAGTCTTTGTCATTCCTGGCATATAGAGGGCATTGTCCCTGTACCTTCACATTGTCTCTCTCTGTATATCTCTTTTCTTCACATGTTCTTTTTAAATAAATACCAGTCACATTAATTTGGGGACCCGCCCTAGTCCAGTGTGACCTTATTTTAATGAATTATGTCTGCAAACACCCTATTTCCAAATAAGGTCTCATTCTGAGATACTGGGGGTTAAGACTTCAACATACGGAATTTAAAGGGACACAATTTCCATCATAATGGTCATCTTCACCATCTACTTGTCACTCAGCATCTATTAAATTTAGCAGAATGTGCCTCAATTGATTTAGATGGATTCTGTAAGCATTCATTACTATTTAAGAGATTATTTTGCCATATTCTCACTGATAAATACATAGAATAGAATATACCAAAATTGCCATTTAAATCTGCTTCTCTTCTTGATGCTAGTAAAACTGTTACTGTAGCATTTTAGCATTATTTTATTTACTGGAAGAAACAGCTTCCATCACCAATAAACAACAAAAAGAAAAATAAAAAAAGTTTGAAAATATCTACTCAGGTGCAATCCACTATTTAGTCCCTACTCATAGACATACATGTCATTCTCAGATATTAACATGGCATGTATAGTTTTGATATTAATATCTAAGATTTAGTGCTGTGTGATTATAATAACTTTTATCATTTTCCATGAAGAATAAGTCACTAATAAGGAGTCAGTTTACTGCCTTTATCAGATAAGTTCACTCCAGAGCTCTTAAATACCCTAAGTATGAGGATTAGAATATACTAAGCTAATAATTTATTCCTGTGCTCATAAAGTCATTTGATAGCTTGTCCATCAGAACATATTTATTAGCAATGAAGAATATACCTAAATACCAATTCCTAGTTATTTATAATATGAAAGCAAATTATTGATAACATTATGACAAATATTTAATCTGCCAATGACAAAATAAGTTGAGGAGGTTATTTCATTACAGGTAAAGATATATATATATACAAATAAAGAAAGAATGTGAATTTTTAAAGTCTGAAATTCATTTTCCATATTAAAATGCCTAAATGACCTACAGAATTCAGTTCAAGGTTCATCTGTTTACACAGTCTATTGCCTGAGGGAGTGTTGAAGGAGAAAATTTATTTGAGAAGAAAATTAGATAATCACTGGGGGAAGTTGATTGAATGCTGACAAAGTGTCAGCAAGTTGCTTCTTTAATTTATGGTTTTAATCATAGAAAGTTGGTCTGAGCTGGAAAATGTGCACTTACTTTAACCAATATGCCAAGTTTCACAGGGCTTAACATTAAACTGCTCAACTGAAATATTAACACTATATTCCATGTTTCATTAATTCATTAACTCATTCTTTCTTAAATAATTATTCAACATCTGTTATCTGCAATGCTTTGGAGATCTACAACTGTCCCATAAGTTAATAAGATAGCAAAGGTACATAGCAGGATTTTCTACTCAGAAGAACTTCAAGAAAGGCATTCCAGAGGAAATGATATCTGAGCTAATTCTAAAAGGATGGTTAGGAATTAACCAGGTAAAGGCAGCCAGGAGAGGGCCAGAAATGTTGGATGATACAGAAGTGGATGTTTCAGAAAGAGAAAATAACATAAATAACGATCTGGAGCAAAGACGTAGCATACTCTGATTTCAGCTTGGCTGGCGTGCAGGATGTCAGGTAGAGTCTGATGCAAGTAGGCATAGATAGCATAACATCCATATTAAGAAAATTGGAATGTATAATGGTTGCAATGAAAAGCCATGGAGTTTTTCTTTGTGACATGTATAAGCAAATTAGCATTTTACAGAGTAGTCCAAACATAGAGTGGAGAATGTATTGAATAGAAAAATAACTAGAGGCCAGAAGACTACAATGTTACAGCTGTAAAACATAACAGGGATGTTTTGCACCTGGAAAATTAGGCTAGAACTAACAGAGACAGAAGTAGTAACAGTTGTAAAAATATGTATTGGGTATTGAATTTTTGTGCTACTGGTGTGGATAGGGAAACAGAATTGAAATCAAGAAATGATAACAGCTTTGTGATTTGGAAAAGAACTGAAAATTCTATCCAAACCAAGAAACACAAATTAATACAGATCAATAGTTAATAGTAACCTATAGCTTTAGGTTGAAAAGGATTACTGCTCATCTACACGCTTTGTCAAAAAAGTGCCATAATTTTTAAAATTATAATTAAAATGTTTATATTAGGTTTAGGAGATGATAGCAGTGCTAAGAATGTCCCAATTTTGGCAATTAATTCTCCATTCTTCTCTTAATTTAGCTGATTGCATCACACACATATCATCTCTAATCTTTATTATCCTAGAGTCCAGGAGGAACTTCAAAAAAAAAAAAAAAAAGCTTCATATTTTACATACCATGTAATTTCACTTACTTTATAATTCACCTCCTGTATGTGTAGTCAATATTTTTTAGAAAATTTATAGAGCTCTGCAATTATCACCATAATTCAGTTTTAGAACATTCCATCCAAAATTTGCATTAAACTAATTTTTAGTTAATTCCCACTCTCACGCCCCACTCTACATTATGACTGATCTGTTTTTACCTCTGTAATTTGCATTTAATGGATATTTGATATAAACAGAGTTATACAGTATGTGGTCTTTCGTCCTGCCCTTTTCTTTTAGCTTAATATATTTGAATTCACCTATTTTGTGCCACGTATCAGTAGTCAGATCCTTTCTATTGCTGAATAGCAGTTCATTACATAATGATGTTACTTTTTTTTTTCCCATTTACTAGGTAACTGCCAGGTTATGGCTATTATGAAATACTTAAATTGCTGCTATGAATATTTGCATGCAGGTATTTATGTGTGTATGTACTATTATTTCTCATTGATCCTAAAGGTGAAATTGCTAGGATATTTGTTAATGTTTGACATTTTAAGAAACAAACAAATTCTTTAGAATGGTTGCACCCATTTTTCATTACCAGTAAAGTCTAGATACCAATTTCCCTGCATGCTTGCCAATATTTAATATTTTCTGTCATTTTATTACAGTCACTCTAATTTACATAAAATAATATTTTGCAGAGGTTATAATTTGTGTTTCCATAATCACTAATGATGTTGAGCATCTTTTCATGTATTAGTCATTTGCGTATCTTCATTGATAAAATTTCTAATACATGGTTTTACCCATTTTTAAAATTGTATAACATTTTCTCATTATCTTCTAAGAGTTCTACAGTATCATGGATTCATATTCCTTGTCAAATATAGAAATATAAAACTCCTAGACTATAATCTAGATGTATATTTTATTACAGAAGTTTTATCTTTTCAGCACTTTCATTCCATTTTGATATATGGTATATTCTGTGTTAATATTTCATATGGTATAAGGTTAAAATCTCACATGTTTTATGTCTCTTTCTTTTATTTTTTTTCCTATTTTTTGGACATTCAATTATCCTAATGCCATTTGGAGAAAAGTAATACTTCCTATCCTTTCCCCATGGAATTTTCTTGGCACATTTGTTAAAAATTAGATCATCATAAATATAAAGGTTTATTTCTAAATTATCAATTATATTTTATTGTTCATATACAAACTTTTGCCCCAATATCAAATGTTTGATTACTCTGATTTCATAAGTGTTTTGTAAAAAAGATAGTTAACTTCATATTTGTTCCATTTTAAAAATTATTTTGGCTTTTTTATGTACTTTACACATCCATAAGCCTTTAAGATCATTTTGTTAATTTATATTTTTAAAAATTTGCTGGTACCTTGATAATAATTGCGTTAAATTTTTAGGCAATTTGGGGGAGGATTACTATCTTGAAAGCATCATATCTTCCAACCCATGAATTTTTATTTAGAACTTTAATTTCTCTCAGCAATGTTTTATTTTTTAACTTTACAAGCCTTGTGCTTCTTTTGTTTTTATTTCTAAGCATTTTATTTTTTCTATTATAAATGACATTACTTTCTTAATATTATTTTTGAATTGTTTTGAATATAAAATTAAGTGTATAGAAATACACTTAATTTTTGTAAAGCCATATTATATTCTATGACCTTACTACCTGTCTTCTTTGTTTGAAATTGTCTACATAAAAGGTGATGTCATTTGCAAATAAGAGTTTCACTTCTTTTCTCTCAATCTGCTCTTTTTTGTTGTTTTTGTTCTTTCTTTCCCTTATTTTACATCTGAAACCTCAAGAAAAAAAAGTTAGATCACACTGATGAGATAAAAAATAAAAGTTCTTTCCTGTTTCTATTATTACAGGTAGAGAAATCAACATTTTCACAATTAAGTATCATGTTAACTGCGGGTTTTTCACAAATGTCAATTATGAAGTGGAAGGTGTTCCCTCTACTCTTAATTTGATAGGAGGATTGTGTTTGCTTCATTCCTGCTGTTTAGTTAGGAGTGGATTTTAAATATTGTCAAATGTATTTTTTGACCATTATTATGCTAACATGTCATATTAAATAAGTTTCAGATATTAAACTAACTTGGCATCCAACTTGCTCATGGTGCATAATCTCTTTCATATGTTGCTGAAAGAACATATGAATACCACTGAGGTGTTATTCATGAGGGACTTTGAACAGTAGTTTTATATTCTTGCAACATAGCTGTCTGGTTATGGTATCAGGGCAATACTGACCTCATATCAAAACCTAATTGGGAAATGTTCACTCCTTTACTTGCTAGAAGTGTTTTGGTGGTTTAGCATTATTTATTCTTCAAATATTAAATAGACTGCACCAATTAAAGTATCTGTGCTTTTCTTTGTGGGCAGATTTTTAATGACTAATTCAATTTTTGAATGTTTTGTATAGTGTATTTGTGCTTTATATTTCTTCACAAATTTGTTTTCAAATTGTTCCTTTCTAGAAATTTTTCAATTTTATCAAGGCTATTTTATTATTTTTAATTTTCACAATATCCTCATATAAATTTTTAATGTTTTAATTACTAAATGTTCTTTTGAAGTATCTTCTCCTTAATTTGGTAATTCAACTTTTGTCCACATTGTCCCATTTCAGTCCAGATATAAGTTAGTAAGTTTTGTTAATCTTTTCAGAGAACAAACTTGGTTTTCATAATTTTGTTCTGTTGTTTTCTCCATTCTATTTGATTGAATTTCTTTTTAAGTTTTTATTACTTTCTTCCTTTTGCTTGGTTTTTGTTTGTTTTACTTTCTTTCTAGTTTCATAAAATGTGATCTTAAGTTATTGTTTTGAGATCTTTCTTCCCTGATAAAGTGACTTTAAATACAAAAGCTATAAATATTTCACAAATGTTGGCATGTTACCTGTCTTTTTATTCAATTCAAAGTGTTTTCTAATTTTCCTTGTGCCGTTTTATTTGCTGAGTTATTTAGAAGCATTTGTTTAACTTACCAATATTTGAAGATTTTGCACATTCCTTTCTACTGTTTAATGCAACTTTTTATTAGTCAGAGAATATGTTTGGTATAACTTAAATCATTTGAAATTTATTGAGAATTTTTTATAACGTAGCGTATGACCTATTTTGGAGAATGTTCCACGGGTTGTGAAAAGAATGCAGATTCTAAAGTAATTGGGTGATTTATCCTTTATATTTGTCAATTAGGCCAACTTCAATGATACTGCTTTTCTAGACTTCTTGCTAATTATACTTCCAGTTGTTTTGTCAATTACAGAGAGTGAGGTATCTAAATGATTATTGTTAAATCGTTTCTTTTTTTCTTTTCATTCCATCATTTTCGTTCCATGTAATTTGAGAATTTGTTAGGTGAACATGTTTAATTATTATATCTTCCTAAAAAATTGAATATTTAATTTCCATGAACTACCACTCTTTTTCTTCTTGGTAATATGGTGGTCCTTGTATAGCGTAAGTCTATATATGGTAATATTGTATCTATTTTGACAGTCATTGAAAAACTACTCCATCTCCCTTATACGTTCCCTTTGGTTCGTATATATTTTTCATCTTTTTACTTTGAACCCATTTGTTTTTAAATCTAGTGGGTGTCTTCTTTTTTAGAGAGTATGTAGTTGGATCTAACTTTTCTAATCTGTCTAATAATCTCTGTCTTTTGAATATAATACTTAGAACTTTTATATTTAAAGTGATGAGTGATTTATTTCCATTTGGCATATTGCTATTTGTTTTTCTTAATATGTTTTCTGTATTTTTTCCATTTCTTTGTTTCTCATTTACTGCCTTCACTTATGGTACATAATTATTTTTAGCACACTTCTAAAATTTCTCTGTTGATGTTTTGCACTGTATTTCTTAGTTACATTGTGGTTGTTTCTCTAGAGGTCAAAATATGCATCTTAGCATATCTTCCCTGCATACATATTGTTTTTGCCTTAGCCAGCAATATGCCTTCTCCAACAAAGATAGCATCCTTAAGCTAAAAGAGTCATTGGCTTTCCCTGACTTTTGCCAGAAATATTGTCTCTCCCATCAACAATACTACTGGATGTGGGTAAGATTTTTGGCTTTGTGTTCCCACCCAAATCTCATCGCAAATTGTAATCCCCTTATGTCAAGGGAGGGACCCAGTGGGAGGTGATTGGACCATAGGGCCAGTGTCCCTCATGCTTTTATAATAGTGTGTGCGTTCTCATGAGACCTAATGCTTTAAAAATGTGGTAGTTTCTCCCTCTCTCTTTCTCTCTCTTTCGCTCTCTCGCTCTCTCTCTCTCTCTCTCTCTCTCTCTCTGCTATGGAATACCTACTTTGCTTCCTCTTCCCCTTCTGCCATAATTTTAAGTTTCCTGAGGCCTCCTCAGCTATGCAGAACTGTGAGTCAATTAAATTTCTTTACCAAGTCTCAGGCAGTTCTTCACAGCAGTGTGAAAATGGACTAATACACCAATGCAAATTGAGTGAGCCTTTGTGCCTGTGGAAAAGAAGCTTGCCATCCTCACCCCTTGCCCTGTTCTGGCAGAGCCTCTGTGTTGACTGAGCTGGAAAGGGAGGGGATTAAAAAGAAATAGACCCAGCAAGAATGTCTATTTCTTCTGCTCTTACCTGAAGTTCAGCAATTTTTAATAATAAATGTTTGTCACATTATTTGCAGGCCTTTGGTTGATATCCAGAATGCTACAATGGTTATTTTTGTAAATTTTGACGATCTTTATGGTTGTTTTGTATAAATGATTTGCTGACCTCTGCATTTGGACATACCAGAAAATTCCTCACCATAACTTTTGGATCATAATTTATAAGATCTTGAATAATTCAGAGTGACTGACTCCCAGGTTTGTACTATACCAAAGGTCAAGGGCCAGGATTTTCCAAGAGTAGGATATAGAAGACAGCTCAATAAGCCTGTCATCTTTTATGTTTAAATCAGCTTAAAGGAAAGTATTAAGTCTACCTTTGGATGAATCCAATTTTGAAAATATCTCAAAGTAGAGTGACCTATACTCTAGAAGTCTCTTAGTAATGGTACTATGACTGTGTTAGTATATATGTCTAGAAATGTTAACTTACATTTTACCAGAATATTAATTTGGTTGTTACATTTGCTTACACAATGAATAGCCAGTATAATATTAGATGATTACTGGAAGAAACTATGACTTCTTTTCTCCAAATGTCCACTTAGGCTTAAGTGGTTATTGGTTTATTCTTAGCAGGGGGGTACAAGATACGTTAGGTCAAGAAATCAAGTTTAAGATAATCAAGTAAGATAGTAACTTACTCATACAGTGTGTCTTCTTGCAGATGTTTAAAACATAAACCTAGAGATAGAGGATAAATGTATTGACATATATATCATGCTCAGTTTAGTTCTGAAGTCAAAGAATAATATTTTAGGTAGATAGATTCAATTCATATATTTATCTAGTAATTATTTACTAGTGCCAAATTCAGCAGGTATTGTGCAAGTGTCAAGGTTTGAAAAGGAATGGCAAAGGGTCCTAGTTTTTATAAGCTTTTCAGAAAATAAAGAAACAGGTAGACCTGTTACCACAATCATTTTGTGAATGATGCTGTAATTAAATCTTCCTAGTTTATGAAAAGAGAGTCTTCCTAGATTCTGTGAGTCTATGATGACCATCTGCACTGCCCCAGGTAGAGACTCACAAAATCAGATACAGTTAGATAAGTTTCTGTGCTCACAGATGTCAAGGAAGTAAAATTTTCTTCACAATGCCAAATCTCAGGCAACACGACCACTAATGACATAATTCACAATGTGTCTACCCATAGACATTGTGCATTTAACATAGTTAATACTGTGTATGAGGTTACTTATAGCGAAGTCATTTTATTTCCTGAATGGTGACATATATTGTTCACATTGCTTAGAGTTTCCAATTTGCAAGTAATGTAGAAAATGTTATATACTTAACTATCAGCTTTTGAGGAGATGTTTAGCTTTATTCTTTTAGCCATACCTACAGATCACAGAAATACACATAATTTTTCTACTCAACTTTCTGCACTTTTTAATTCTGCCTATCTGCATTTAATTTCTGCAGAGAAAATAACTTTTTCCCTCCATTTTGTTATTTAGTTCAGTTTCTAAATGTATTTCTGTATCTGTGTCACTTACATGATATAGTTTAATATTCAAAGAAAAATTCAGAAATATGATATATTTCACTTGTAGCCAATACTCATTAAATTTCAAAGACATTTTACAGCAAGCAAAACCATTTTAAAATTATCAAAAATATGTATGTATTTTTGACATATTATATTAAATGTTGAACAACCTCTCTTCTTTTAAAACTTCTTACATAGTTTAGATTTCAAGCCAGTATATACCTCTGGAAGATTTGCTGTGCTCTATTTGATTCCAAGGAATCATATTGAGGAAAGATGACTTGATGTGAAAGAATTACAAATGTGTTAATATTTCAAGGAAAAACAGACATAGTAAGATCAGAGTATTTACACCTCAAATAGAAATTAAAAGTAACACCATAATATAAACTATGCTACAGGTAGCAACATAGACTATTCACACACAAATAAGTAATAAAAAAAGAAGTTAACATTTAGAAGGTGAACATGACTCAAAGAACTGTGAAAATCAATTAATGAAAAATAGGCTGTTCTAAAGAAACTGAAAGAGATACAAATGAAATCATACTTTAACCTTTAGCCTGGGTTTATAATGAATTCTATCTGCTAGACAATGTTACAATAAAGTGCCTTTTCCAAAAGACAAATTCTTCAGCATTACCTTTACTAGGACACCCTCCTCACCCCACACAGAAAGTGCACTCAGATGCTAGGCTTCTATGTCTAAATATTATTATTTCCCTCTAACTCAAAAATATCTTTATATAATTTTGTTTACATTTTGACAAATTCTAGCTCCAAGACTTTGCTTATCAGATGGGCATTTGAATTATTTTTCAGTTTCAAATGTAGTGCAGTAAGTGCTTATTACTAAGCCACTCTTTGCCTAGTTCCATGCTTGACTTTATAAAATCAACACGCGCTCAGTCGCTGTACTTTCTCCCTCAATCTCTCTCTTCTATCCTCTCCTCTTCTCTACATTTTTCCCTTTTTTCTCTTTCCCTGCTTTTGTCATCTCTCCTTCAATCTGAGAATACAATTATTTCAAGGAGACATATATTCTGCATGAGGAAGACAAGCTTATGAAGATTTATTGGTAGTAATTATATGTGTGATATTGTAGCCACAAAAATATTGTGGCCAAAACTGTATAGGTGAATGAACCCATCATTTAAAAAAAGAATATGAGTTTACCAACAGTTGGATAAACAAAATAATAAACCCAAGTTTAAAATTGTATGTGATAACTGTTTATGGGATTTTTGTTGTTGCTGTTTTTACTTTGTGTGTCCTCTCAGATAATAATAATTTTTTTTTCTTTTTTTAACTTTTATAATAAGTTCAGGGATACAAGTGCAGATTTATTACATTGGTTAACTTGTGTCATGGGGATTTGTTGTACAGAGTATTTCATGATCCAGATATTAATTCTAGTACCCATTAGTTATTTTTCCAGATCCTCTCCCTCCTCCTACCCTCCATTCTCTGAAAGACCCCATTGTGTGTTGTTCCCCTTTATGTGTCCATGTGTTCTCATCATTTAGTTCCACTTATAAGCGAGAACATGTTTTTTAATTGACAAATAAAATGGTATATATTTATGATATATACCATGACATGGTTTGGCTCTATGTTCCTACCGAAATCTCATGTCAAATTGTAATCCCCACGTGTCAAGGGAGTGACCTGGTGGGAGGTGACTGGATCCCCCATGCTGTTCTTGTGATGGTGAGTGAGTTCTCATGAGATCTGATGGTTTAAAAGTGTGGTACTTACGCATTCACATTCTCTTTCTCCTGCCACCATGTAAGACATGCCTTGCATCCCCTTCACCTTCTGCCATGACTGTAAGTTTCCTAAGTCCTCCTCAGCCACGCAGAATTGTGAGTCAATTAACTGTCTTTTGTTTATAAATTACTAGGTCTCAAATAGTTCTTTATTGCAGTATGAAAATGAACTAATACACATCATGACATCTAAATAATGTATGCATTGTGAAATAGCTGAATTAAGCAAATTAACATATGTATTACCTCACCACATATCTTTTTTTGGTGTGTAGTGAGAACACTTAAAATCTAGTGTCCTAATGATTTTCAAGTATAAAATAACAATATTGTTATTAACTAGAATCACTATGCTGTATGGTAGATTCCTTTAATTAATTCTCCTGTCTAACTGAAATTGTGTAACCTTTACCCAACCTCTCCCCAATCATCTCCCCTGTTCCCACTCCCAGAATCTGACAAAAACCATTCCATTCCCTATATCTAAAAATTCTCCTTTTTAAAATTTCATATATGGGTGAGATCATGTGGTATTTCTCTTTCTGTGCCTAGCTTCTATATTTCACTTCATATAATGTTCTCCAGGTTCATACAAATTGTTGCAAAAAAGTAGAATTCTCTTCTTTTTTAAGGCGGAATAATACTTCATTGTGTATAGATAGCACATGTTCTTTATTCATGCATTCATTCATTGATAGGTATTTGCATTGATTCCATGTCTTGGCTATTGTGAATAGTATTGCAACGAACCTAGGAGTGCAGATATCCCTTTGACATACTCATTTCACTTCCTTTGGATATATATCCAGCAGTTGGATTGCTGGATCATAATGGTAGTTTTATTTTTAGTTTTTTGAGGAACCTCCATACTGTTTTCCAGAACAAGTGGACTAATTTACATTCTTACCAACAGTGTGCCATGGTTCCCTTTCCTCTACATCTTTGGCAACCTTTCTGTCTTTTTTGATAATAGTCATTCTAACAGTCATGAAGTGATAGCTCATTGTGGTTTAAATTTGAATTTCCCTGATGATTAATGATTCTGAACAGTTTTCATATATTGGTGGACATTGGTATCTATTCTTTTGAGAAATTTATATTCAGGGCCTTTGCCCATTTTTAATTGGGAATTTTTTTTATTGCTAATGAGTTATTTGAAATCCTTATATATTTTGGATATTAACTTGTTATCAGATTTATGGTTTGTAAATATTTTTCTCTCACTCTATAGGTTGTCTCATCAATCTATTTATGTTTCAATTGTTGTGCAGAAGATTTTAGTTTGATGTAATCCTATCTGTACATTTGTGCTATTATTGCCTTTGTTTTTGAATTCATATTCAAAAAATCATTGCCCAGATAAATGCCATGGAACTTTTTTCCTCTGTTTTTCTCTAACAGTTTTATAGTCTCAGTTCTTACATTTAAGTCTTTAATGCTTTTTGCGTTGGTTTTTATATAGTGTGTAAGATAAGGGTCTAATTTCATTATTTTGCTTAGGAATAGTTTTCACAACACCATTTATTTAAGAGAATGTACTTACGTTTTCTGAGTACATTTGTCAAAAATCAATTAACAATAAATGTGTGTATTTATTTCTGGGCCTGTAATGTTCCATTGGTCTGTGTGTCTGTTTTATGACGTATCATGTATTGATTATTATATCTTTGTAGTAGATCTTGAGATCAAGTAGTGTGACACCCCCAGCTTCGTGTTTTTGCTCAAGTTTGCTTTGGTTATTTGGGGTCTTTTGTGGTTTCATACAAACTGTAAGGTTGATTTTTCTATTTCTAGGAAAATAATCGTTGAAGTTTTACTAGAAATTGCATTGAATTTTTGGCTTGCTTTGCATAATACAGACATTTTAGCAACATTAATTCATCTAATCCATGAAAACTGGGTAATTTTCCATCTCTTTGTTTCATCTTAAATTACTTTAATCAATGTTTTATAGTTTTCAGTGTACACGTTAGTTTAGTATACAAGTTGGTTTTGTAGATTCAGTGTACAGTGTACAAGCTCATCTCATTAGTTAAATTTAGTCTTAAGTATTTTATTTTTTGTAGCTGTTGTAAATCAAGTGGCTGTATTTATTTGTTTTTCAGATAGTTCATTGATTGTTTATAGAAATGCTACTGATTATTGTATGTTGATCTTGTATTCTACTTTCCTGAATTGATTTACTAGTTCTAATAGTTTTGATAGAGTCTTTATGGTTTTCCATATTTAAGATCATGTAATCTGCAAAAAAGCCAACTTAACTTCTTCCTTCTCTGTTTGGAGGCCGTTTGTTTTTTTCTCTTGCCTAATTGCACTGACCAGTTCTTTCAGTACTATGTTGAATAGAAGTGGTGTGACTGGGCACTCTTGTCTTACTCTTCTTGATCTTATAGAAAAACCTTTCAACTTTTTATCAGTGAATATGATGTTAGCAGTAGGCTTGTCATATATGACCTTTATTATGTACATTCTTTGTGCACGGAGTTTGTTGAGAGTTTTTATCATGAAGAGATGTTGAAGTCTGTGAAATATATTTTCTGCTTCTACTGAGGTGGTCATATGAATTTTGTTCTTCATTCTGTTAATGTGGTGTCACATTTATTGATTTGTATATGTTGAAGCATCCTTGCATCTCTGTGATACATTCCGCTTAATAATGGTAAAATTATCCATTTAATGTGTTGTTGAATTTGATTTGTTAGTATTGTGTTGAGGATTTTTACATCTCTCTGAATCAAGGATATTGCCTTGTAATTTTCTCTTTTAGTGTCGTTGTCTAGCTTGGGTAACAAGGTAATTCTAGCCTCATAAAATGAATTTGGAAGTATTTCCTCCTCCATTTCCGGAAATTGTTTGAGGGGGATTCGTTTTAGTTTTTCTTTAAATGTTTGGTAGAATTCAACAGTGAAACCATTGGGTCCTAGACTTTTATTTGATAGGAGACTTTTATTATTGACCAATCTCCTTACTCTTTATTAGTCTGCTTAGATTAACTATTTCTTTATTACAAAGAATTGCTGAAAAGGTTGCCTTGCAATTTATAGCTACAGATAATCCAGGGACTTTTCAAGGAGGGATATTAGAAATTATAGGTTTAAATCTAGGAGTTAATTATTCTGGATAAAAATGCCCTTCACGGATCACGAGGTCAGGAGATCGAGACTATCCTGGCTAACACGGTGAAACCCCGTCTCTACTAAAACAAATAAACAAAAAAAATTAGCCGGGCATGGTGGTGGGCGCCTGTCTGTAGTCCCAGCTACTCGGGAGGCTGAGGCAGGAGAATGGGGTGAAACTGGGAGACGGAGCTTGCAGTGAGCCAAGATAGTGCCACTGCACTCCAGCCTGGGCAACAGAGCAAAACTCCAACTCAAAAAAAAAAAAAAAGTGACAAGGAGCTGCTGAATTGTTGTCAAAAGGACAAAAGGAGCTGGTAGGATTGCTTGATGGGGACAGTAGTGAAAGTCTTATCTGAAGGCTGAAGATAGGCTTCACTCCTTTTTTTAAAAATATTCAGAGCACACTGCCTTGATAATTAATCATCTTTAATTGCATTCCTGTATGGGGATTGCATAGAGAAGATGGCTAATATTTTATTGTTATCTTCAGTAAGAAGAAAGAATTACAACTGCCTAGTAAGAATCCTGGTTGGATGAGAAACTTACAAAATATCTATTGAGGGCTCAGATTATCTGTATAAGCCATAACATCTTATCTTCATTTTGCTGGACAGAACCATGTGGAAAGGGGCTGACAGACATAAGAATGCACAGCTTATTATTATAATCATAATTAGTTTTCATAATGAGTCTTGTGCTAACGTTGAAATGCTTTTGGAGATTTAGTCCACATTTACATGGATTCTGTTACATTACATTGTTTTTTAATAACGGATGCTAAGGTATGTTTTTAACAATACCAAGTGTATTCTAACTAGGAAGCAGAGAAATTTTTAAATTTTCACTTAAGAAAATTAAGTACATTAGATCATGTTCATAATGCTACTTTGATGAAATGAAAGTTTAAGTAGATGCAGAAATATGATTAATAGTATTATATATGGGATATATAAAAGATAACAGAATTAAGAGCATGTTTAGGGAAAAAATGTTTTACCTTTTTTTTATATGAATTTAGGGCAAGTTAACACTAGTAATGCCTAGACATTTGCTTTATAAAATGCAGTTATTCTTCGTTTTGACTTGAAGAAATTTAAGATTGTGAATATATTTTATTTTGAATGCACTCAGCCTGGTTTCAAGCAGTATGTTTTTTACATGGTTCTAATAATGACATTATGCTATCGTTTCCATTTTTAAAGTTTGAGTTAAGCAGACATAACTACAAGCTGCCTCACCTTTCTTATCTCTTGCCCTGAGAAGTTTTAGTTAAACCTCAAAAATAAGATATGGTATCACTAAGAACCAATACAGTTTCACACTGTGTGTATGTCAACAGAACAATCATTTTGTTTGAAATGCTTATCCCCTTCTAATGCACAGAATACATCTAAAAGATTTTTACATACATTCATCAGATACATTTTAGATGCAGTTCTTGTAAAATTTAACAATGCAGAGTACTGGTAAGTAAATGCATAATTCACATTGTGGTAATTCAAGTTCTGAAATACCTTAGAGGGTAAAAAGAAACAAAAATATAACTTAAAATTTGGCTATTTGAATGTGTGTTTGTTGGTAATAATAAAAGTCAGGTCTACTGAGCTATATTTAAAATAAAAATTTCTTCTTTTCAAAGCTATTCCACATATATCACATCAGTAGTTTAGCCATCATTATCAACAGTATCTATGCTATCATACAGAGTTCCCCAATCCCTGGGCCACTAACTGCTACCAGACCTTAGCCTGTTAGGAACTGGGCCACACAGCAGAAGGTGAGCAGTAACTGGGGGAGCCAGCATGACTTCCTGAGCTCTACCTCCTGTCAGATCAGTGGTGGCATCAGATTCTCATAGAAGCAAAACATCTACTGTGAACTGTGCATGTGAGGGAGGTAGACTGTGTGCTCCTTATGAGAATCTAATGCCTGATGATCTGAGGTAGAAAAGCTTTATCTCGAAACCATCTCCCCGAACAACCATGGAAAAACTGTCTTCCACAAAACCGGTCCCTGATGTCAAAAAGTTTGGGGATCACTGATAAACATATTAATTAAATACTGAACAATATTAATGAAAGCAATATACCCATCATTGAAATCTGATCATAAATAAGCATTAGAATATATAAGTATTTTTATGTACATGTGTTTTATAAATTGATCCACGAGTTTATTGACTCATAGGGACCTGCTCATTTGCTCAGTTTACCTTAGTTGTTTTTATTTGTGATTGGCTAACTGTGATCCAATAATGCCTATCATGGTCTTTAATGGAACAATAATCTATACAATTTGAGTTTGTAAGTCTGTTAATTTGTTTCTGGAAAAAAAAATGGTTTTCTGTGACAAGGAATCTTACTCTCCCAATGCTCTCTCACTGCTGCTGCTATCCCTGCTCCTCCTGCTTCTTCTCCTTCTCCTTCTTCTCTCTCTTTAAATTCAGTTGAGTTCTTAAGCTACCAAGAGATATCAAGCATAAAAACTGTTCAACATGAAGATAGCCACCTTACGCCAATACATATGTATGTAAGGACTCAAGGTAGTTCCCTATAGGCCAGAAGATACTCTGCATTTGTTCTGTTTTGTTTGTTGTTGTTGTTGTTTGTTTTACATTTTTTTCAACTAATCTAAATCCAGATGCTATCCTAATATCCTCTTACTCTGATCTTCTTCAGTATCCCCTGACTTACCAGTCATTGATAATGATTTTCACTGTTTTCTTTTACTTTCTTGGCCATAATTGATTATTTTTCCAAGCATTAATCAATTGAGAATCCCTTTGTTAACACACATTGTTAAAACATACAGTCGTAAGTTCAGATCATACATAAGCTATCAATATTCATCATAGTTGGGGATTAAAAACTGCCTGCCTAGGATTTAGGGTGAAACAGGGAAGGTTTTACATAAAGCTTTAGTGACTCCTCCCTTCTTATTGACCATTTCACAAAGTCTGCTTCAGCAACCTCATACTCCAATCTGCTCCCACCTTCAATGTGATTTTTCCCTCTATATTTGGTCTTATCTTTTTTATACTGATATCAGTACAATTGTTCTAGAAAAAAAGCCACCCTGTAATCCCAGCACTTTGGGAGGCCGAGACGGGCGGATCACGAGGTCAGGAGATCGAGACCATCCTGGCTAACACGGTGAAACCCCGTCTCTACTAAAAAAATACAAAAAAATAGCCAGGTGAGGTGGCGGGCGCCTGTAGTCCCAGCTACTAGAGAGGCTGAGGCAGGAGAATGGCGTAAACCCGGGAGGCGGAGCTTGCAGTGAGCTGAGATCTGGCCACTGCACTCCAGCCCGGGAGACAGAGCGAGACTCCATCTCAAAAAAAAAAAAAAAAAAAAAAAAAAAAAGCCACCTAGAACATGAGGCTCATCTGATGTATTGTCTTTTTTGAAAAAATTACTGAAATGCATTGTCTGGACAACGCTTAAAAACAGATTTCTAATACATATTACGTAGTTTTGCACTTGTTCATGGTGAGTGGGTATGTCTAATACCAGGTAATACATCATAACCAACAAAACAACTTTTTAAACATAAGTACCTATAACATATTTAACGTCAGGGCTTAATTTTCCCAGTTTTATTGGGCAGCTTACTTACGTTTAAAAAAATTGGTAAGACAGATTTATGAAAGAAGTGGTATTGATTCATCCTCTAGCAACCTGCTGGCATGGAAATGCAGCAAAAAAGTAAAACAACAGACAAAGTACACTCAACCATGTACTTTAAGTCAAGTCTCTACTCAGGATATGCAAATCACAAATCAAGGAAGTGTTATCCTAGGGAGTGCCCAGATGCTAAATAAGTAGAGCACTAATTAGACCTCAGAATGGGCACAAAAGCTTTGATTTACATTGTAGAGCATATACAAATTTATTCTGGGAACGTCTTATGGGAACAACGATATGTCTTTAATATAAGGAATAATGCAGAAGCTTGATGATCAAAACCAAGGAATTACATTTTTGGAGAAACTTAAAGGATAAATGAATTAAAAATAGCTTCCTAACTGAAATTAAAAAAAAAAATCTTACGTCTTATCTTAGGTGTAAATGAAGTAGTTTTAGAACAGTGTGTTAGCTGAGAAGATGAAATGCTTAAAAGCTGTGTCGAAACAGGGAAAGCTACCCTCTGGGATTATAGTATGATGAGCTACTAATAGGTCATTTTGAATTTACATCCCCTTAACATTAGTGTTGGGAATTTACTACATCTCTAAAATGTTAGGGGTAGATATTTACCTTGAAGGTTCATTTCATGTACTTTCGTATGATGCGTAGATGTTGCTAGCCTCTTTCTCCTTCATGGGGCAGTATCTCTATAAGTATGCCCCCTGTGATAATCAAGCTCAGATACATGTGCCTATGTGGTCATGAATACTTTATGCAAATTGTTTGTAAATTTTAGTTTCCAAATGTGTTCAGTAAAGGTAATTATAGCACCTTCATTTAGGATTTTAGTTAAATATAAATAAAAGGAAATATACTTAGAGTGTCTGATTCAGAGTAAATCCAGACCAGTTTCCCCATAGAACTGATGAACTGCTGTTGATGCTCTTTTTTTCTTTTTTTTTTTAATAAACATAGAAATTGACCCTCCAAGTCTTAAAGCTTGAAATTTAACATTTGTTTTATCTTAGTCCCTTTCTCAGGAGATCAACTTTCAGCCCTCCCACCAGGGAAGTGAAACCTACCAGTTCACCACATCCAATTAGACACCACAACCCCATTCTTCATGATTCCCCAACTGATGTGGGTTGGCTCTGTGTTGCCACCCATATCTCATCTTGTAGCTCCCATAATTCCCACATGTTGTGGGAGGGACCTGGTGGGAGACTACTGAATCCTGGGGGCGGGTCTTTCCCATGCTGTTCTTGTGATATTGAATGGGTCTCCCAAGATCTGATGGTTTTTAAAACGGGAGTTTCTCTGCAGAAGCGCTCTCTTTGCCGCCATCTACGTAAGATGCGACTTGCTCCTCCTTGCCTTCTGCCATGATTGTGAGGCCTCCCCAGCCACGTGGAACTGTCAGTCCAATAAAACCTCTTTCTTTTGTTAAGTTTCCCAGTCTCAGGTATTTTTTTTTTTTTTTTTTTTTTTTTTTTTTTTTTTTTTTTTTTTTTTTTGCTCAGCAGCGTGAAAATGGACTAACATACCAACCTACCACGTGTCCTCCATTGACCAACTCCTTTTCCTCATCCATGATTAATTCCTGTTTTCCTGAATGCAGCTAACTTTCTTCTCTGCTACATAAACTCTTACTTTAGTCAGGGAGGAGGGTCAGATTTGAGGTTTATTTCTTCTCTCTCAGGCTGACATCGCTCATAATTGAATCAAGACATCTCTGACAATATTTGTTGTTTCAGTGACTGGCTTACTGTGCAGCAACCAACAGGATCTACATCAAACTCCTGGCATTTTGGTAACAATAGTAAGTCCCCTATAAGTATTAACTATGATTAACAGTTTAAATATATGCCAAAAGTAGAAAGAATATTGTTCACTTGTAAATCAATCATTTTCTATCCTGGAATAATTTAATTTCTTCTCACTTTCGTAAATCTTAGAGGATGGGCATGGTGACTCACACCTGTAATCCCAGCACTTTGGAAGGCCGAGGTGGGCGTATCGCTTGATGTCAGGAGTTCGAGACCAACTTGTCCAACATGGTGAAACCCCATCACTTAGCTAGGCATGGTGGCACATGCCTGTAATCCCAGTTACTCTGGAGTCTGAGGCAGGAGAATTTCTTGAACCTGGGAGGCAGACATTGTAGTGAGCCGAGATTGAGCCACTGCACTCCAGCTTGGTGACAGAGTGAGACTCCATCTCAGAAACAAATAAAATCAAATCAAATCCTAGATAATATGTAAATATAAATCTGGGGATTAAATTTGTGGTGAAACCAAGTTATTATGTTAACATAGTGATAAGTTGTAGGAGATAAAATCAATATATCCTAATTCTATTTATTCAAGATACTTTTCTATATCATACAGTGAAGTTACCACATTATTATAATGGAAAGAACATAGTATTAAAACATTAGAAATCTGACATAAAGAAATGTATCCATTGTTAGCCTTTACTCCAAAAAAGTTGTGTTAAATTTTACGTACTGGTTTTTGCTTAGAATGATATCACAGCAAAAAGGAACATTTTAAAAATGAGATAAAATATTAATCTATGTATACTAAAAAAACTGGAAGAAAAACAAACTAATCATATTTTATGATATTAATAGCTTAATCAGAGAAAATATGTACTAGAAAAATACATTTTTAACAATTTTTAATTTTCTTAGAAATCAGGAACTTTTCTAAACTTCCTAAGAAATTGCTGTTATATTTACACAGGAGTTACCTATCAGTAAAAATAATCTTTAGATATATAGCAGTGCACTATACCTCTGTACTTGCAATGATATGATAAACTTTTAAAATAATTTCTATTATAAATGATATTCTGATTATTTAAGCATACATTTGCATTTAAAATGCAGTTTTGTTTTTGAAATGAAATTTAAGCAAAAAAAAAGATGTAACTCAAAGCAATTGAGACACCGTAAATTGATAGATATATTATTAAATTAATTTATCTCTGTCATTAAGGCAAGTTGATTACACATTAATAAGAAATACATAGCAGTAAATATAAAATAAAATTTTTTCAAGATAAATGTCCAAATGTTCTCGAAGATTATCAAAGTGAGATGAAATTAAATTATTACAGGTAAGGAATTCTTATTTTATATAACCAACAACATGAGAAAAAGGTTTTTCTCCCATTTTGATTTCACCGCAGATTTGAACCCGTAATTGACACTGTGAGCTAACCATTTTCACTCTAAGGATAAATGGATGAATAACTATCAACTTGAGGATTTTTTATCTCAGGTCTCTTGCATATTCTTCAGCAGAACTAATATCAATACTAGCCTAACACTCTTGCATAGGAAAAATATAATGAAAATAAGCTATTTAGCTGCCATATTAATGTTTATAAAAAATACATATATCAACTATTAGTGAGCTTTATTTTGTTACTAAGAATCTAAGTGTAACCCAGTTCTACCAACAAAATATGTATCTATGTTAGTGCTCATTTATTAAGTAATTATGCAGCCATTCATTCATACATATTGCTTTTAAACCTCTCCAACAATGGTTACATAATAATTATTTCTTCTTTACTAAGTTGTTCTTTTTTAAATTTTAAATAATAAAAACCTGGATCATAAATGAAATATTAAATTATGTTAACAAATAGCAAATCTTGACACTGTAACTTTCCTTCTATAATATTTCAGTAAAATTAACAAAAAATGGAATCACTTAATATCTTGCCACAGAAAATAAATTCATCACTAGAAATATACTGACACATTTTTATATTATATATAATCCAACCAGATAATGTAATTTATATTTTTTCTCTCTCAAAGTGATGTTTTATTTGCTTTATGACTTCTATGTATTTGAAATTCAGCTGGAATTGAGATAAAATTGACAAATATATAAGCATTTATAATAATTTATGTCTCCTTACACAAGATCAGGCTGCTTGCTAAATCCTAAGGACAATGTTAGAAGATATGGTGTTGAGAAACCCAAAGTAATTTTCTGATCTTCTTTTTCTTTTTTAGTTACTGTTACAGAAATAACAAACCCAGGAAAAAAAAAAAAGTCTGGAGGTTTTATTGTGTGAACATGGGTTGAAATAGAGGTAATAATACGAGTAATTTATTTTAGATAGGAGTGCTAGATAAAGGCTATCTGAGATGTAAACATTAAGCTGAAACCTAATTAGAGTTAAACATGTTACACAGAATACATTAGTACATTTCCACACTACTGATAACCACATACCTGAGACTGGGTAATTTTTAAAGAAAAATAGGTTTAATGGACTCACTGTTCCAAGTGACTGGGGAGGCCTCACAATCATGGTGGAAGGCAAAAGGTACACCTTCCCTTGTGGCAGGCAAGACAGAATGTGAACCTGTGCAGGGAAATTTCCCTTTATGAAACCATCAGATCTCATGAGACTTACTCACTACCATGAGAACAGCACAGGAAAGACCCACACCCACGATGCAATTACCTTCCAATGGGTTCCTCTTATGACACATGAGAATTACGGGGGCTACAATTCAAGATGAGATTTGGGTGGGAGCACAGCCAAACCATATCACAGAAGGAGTAAAAAATAATTCCAGTTGGAAGAAAAAACGTGCAGAGACATTGACATAGCAATGAGGATGACTGTTGGTTAAACTGAAAGGTGAATATTATAAAAAATGTTAATTGTCAAGTCAGAAACTGTGCAAGCATCTGAGGTGTTAGCCTACCTGCTAACTAATGGGTTAGCCTACCACAATTGTACAGGTACTGTCAAAAGACACAGAATATCAGAGTCAGAGTGAAGATACAATTTTATTATTCACAGCTATAGCAGGAGCCAGGGTGACATTTAGTTCCAGTGTAAGCCCCAATTCTCACAGGGCAATGTGAGATGGTTCACATGTTACCTATACATAGAGTGGGATGTGCTTAGGAATACTAGTATTAGAAACTGAACTTTATATAGGGTCTACTGGCAAATTGGTCTATCTCCATCTTCTGGAGAGAGTCTTTCTGTCTATGGCTCTGGAATGTCATGAAAATCTGCTATAGTAAGAAAGAGATCTCTATTTTTACTTTAACTCAAGGCAGCCTGGCATGCAAACATCCTTGAAAATAAATTATGGGGTCTGGTGTGTGGCTCATGCCTGTAATCTCAGCACTTTGGGAGGCTGAGGCAGGCAGATCACTTGAGATCATGAGTTCAAGACCAGCCTGGCCAACATGGTTAACCCCTGTCTCTACTAAAATTACTAAAATTAACTGGGTGTCGTGGTGGGTGCCTGTAATCCCAGTTGCTCAGGTGGCTAAGGCAGGAGATTAGCTTGATCCTGGGAGGCAGAGGTTGCACTGAGCTGAGATTGAGCCATTGCACTCCAGCCTGGGTGACAGAGTGAGACTCTATCTCAAAAAAAAAAAAAAAAAAAAGGTATGGAGTAAATAAGCTATTAATCTATCAATGTCTTTGAAGGTGTGCAGTAATGAACTTGCACAAAAGGAAAGAACAATTATATAATGAAGGCAAATTATTCAGAAATTTGTAGTCCATGGTAATTAGTTGAGATTTTCATTTCTGGTTACATTGAGAAACCATTGGATAAATTTATGTTAAAAATTGCTAGACAAATTGAATTTATATTGATAGAAGTTTTGCTATTTTGCAAAGACTCAACTGGAGAATAAAAAAGAGGCAAGAATATTCTTTAAAGTGTCATTGATTCAAGAGTATTTAAATGGTAGTAATACAGGAAGAACACAGAGGATATACTTAAAAATTGAATTTTGATGATAGAGTTGACATAAATTTGTCATGGATTGGACTCAGGGAATGTTGAAAGAAGAGAAAGTAATGAGAGAGTCCGGGCTAGGTGACTTATGCCTGTAACCTCAACACTTAGGGAGGCCAAGGCAGGCAGATCACTTGAGGTCAGGAGTTTGAGACCAGCCTGTCTAATACGGTGAAACCTCGTCTGTACTAAAAATACAAAAATTAGCTGGGCATGGTGGTGCGCACCTGTAATCCCAGCTACTCAGGAGGCTGAAGCAGGAGAATCGCTTGAATGCAGGAGGCAGAGATTGCAGTGAGCTAAGATCATGCCACTGCGCTCCAGCCTGGGTAACAGAGCCAGACTTGGTCTCAAAACAAAACAAAGTAATGAGGGAAACAAGAAAAAATATTATATTTATGCATGAAGAAAATGGGTGCATAATGCTCCTGGTTTGAGGAGGTAATGGAAAATGGAACTTAAGACCACATTTGAGGGAAAATAAATTCTGTAGCAATGTAAATGATGAGACTTTTGTTAAATGCTAATGTGGAGACATCCAAATACAGTTGCATATTTAAATTTAGAGATCCGAAAGTGTTATTAGCTTGTGAGTCATCAACCATTAAAATTATATGAAAATCCATGGGAATTGATGACATAAGAGGAAGTGGGGAGGGGAAAGGAAAGCAGGAACAAGATGGAGTTTCTCACAAATAAAAGTGAATAATGCATAGAAAACAGAGTAAAGAAAAAAAAAAAAGAAGAATGTTTTCAGAAAAGACAAGAAATAATAGTGCTGAAAAAAGCAGTATTTACCTTACTATAGCAATTGACCCTGAAGGAGATAAGTGTGCTTGGTAATCTTGACAACAGCTCTTTCCATGAAATGATAGCAGCAATTACTTCTAGAAATTTACAGTTAAGAGACCAGGGTAATTTCATAGTACAGAAAAATTGCCATGGTAATATAATGAAAAGAGAAATATATTCCAACTGAAAAGATCTGTTTAGGCTTTCTCTAACGAGTACATTTTTCAGTTTTATTTCATATTTACATCTGTATATGTATATAAATATTTATCATAATGGAATAGATTAGAAGGGATACTTCTAATTATAGATTTCTCAGGTATGCTCTGTATTTTGCTCTCCCTGCTGAATGCCTCCCTAAAAATAACCCCATGTCACACTACCTGTGTAATTCAGAGCAATGTATAAACAATATCTACATGCTTGCTATTCTGGGAAAACATCTTTGTAATACTATTTCAAGGAATTCTGAAAGTAAATGAAAAGTCTGAAGGTTAGTTAGTAACTGCCCTTGATTAGGTTTGGTACAAGATCCATTAAAATATTATTTTGTTAGATGATAAAATACATATAATACATTTCAGTTTTATACTTCCATGTATATTCTCTTGATAAACTGCAAGATTTTGCAGAACAACAGTATGATTATTTTATCTTTTTATTCTAAGTGGTATACACAGTGCCTGTCATAGAATAACCAGCTAGGTAGCTATTTAGAGATGTATAAATGAATGGATGCATGACCAGCTGAGTCAGGTGGCATTTTTAGGTGGGCTTGAAAGATTTGTATGGGTTTACAAGGCACATATGGAGGTAAAAATAAAGAATTTTCCAGTGAGAAGAAACAATTTCAGAAAAGATTTAGAAGTGGAAGACCAGGACATTTTACAAAAAATGATAGTGGCTGGTAGTAGAAGCATATAAGAAAAAGAATGTGTAGTTCAACTTAAGCTAGCACAATTGTAGAAGCCAAATCAACATCTTTTTGTACAAAATAAATTTTATTGTGTTCATATAAAATAAATTTATTTTTGTCTATAGACTGAATCCTAAGGACTTTGTTAGAGGGTGTGGTGTTGAGAAATGAAAGTAACTTTCTGCTCTTCTTTGCCTATACTCTATATTTGCATATCCTACATTTATTCTATATTTAGGGAATATGAAATTATGTTGTATAAAATGGTTAGTATAAGTAAAGCAAATTAATATATCTGTCATGTCATGTTTTTGTTGTTTTGTGGCAAGAACAGCTAAAATTCGCTCATTTCATGTGAATTCCATACTTATTACAGTTTTTATTACCTGTGTGTCTTCACATTGCACATTACATCTCTAGACTTGTTCATTTTACATATATGCAATTTTTCATTCTCTGACCTACATCTTTCCATTTTGTTCCACAATCCCATCCTACCCTTGATAATTAGGTTTGTTCTCTGTTTATTTGATTTTTTTGAATTCTACATATAAGTGAGATTATGCAATATTTTTATTTTGGCATCTGGCTTATTTTACTGAGCATAAGGTCCTCTAGACTCATCCACCTTGTGACAAATGGTAAGATGTCATTCTTTTTTCAGGGCTGATCAATATTCCATTGAACAAAATGTACCAGCATTTATTTATCCATTCATCTCTTGATGGACAGGTTGTGGTCATATCTTGGCTATTGTAAATAATGCTTCAATGAATGTGGGAGTGTAGATATCCTCATGAGGCGGTGATTCTATTTCTTTTGGATATACACGCAGAAAACGGATTGTTGGATCATATGGTAGTTCTATTTTTTAAATTTCTTTAGAAACCTCCATATAGTTTTCCACAATGACTATACCAATCTATATTCCCACAAACAGGTACAAGATTTCTCTTTTTGCCACAAAAATCAACCATTTTAGGCAATGGAATGGACTGAACAGACTTCATTTTTAAGAGGATAATTTAGGCAGTAGTTGGGAAATCTATAATTGGGGCCACACTCAGATATATGTGCAGTGACTAGAGATGTAATGTTAGAAGAGTGATGAATACAACGTATTTGGAAAAATAGTATGCTTTAGTTTAGATAGTGAAATATAGCTCAATTAGAACATTCATGTAATTTTCATCAGTAGTTGTAAAATGTAAAAAAAGAATCTTGAGAAAAATATTGTGAATAATTAATTTAATTAACATGGTTATATATAATTTTTCCTAGTACTGTTGAGCATTCTTGAAATTGGTGCACATTAAAAACTTAAATATTAATTTATTCAGTTGAAAATAATTTAAACTAACTATGAAGTGTCAGTCACTATAATAGGCAGTGGAGCTGTAAATATTAGTTGAGATGTGAATATGTAAATTTAATGAGGAAAGTGTTAATGAGGAGCTTGAAGACTTTAAGCTTGAAGACCACCTCCCACCACACAAACACACACCCTGACACACATACACAAATAATATACCTATTTGCAATCTTACATCTTTGATAATTTTATAGAGTAATTCTATTTATAGAGCTATCTAAAATTAAAAAATCAAATATGCAAAAAAGAGATAAAAATTATTAAAAGAGAAATGTAAGAATGAAATAACTGAGATGTGTACTAGTTTACAAAGTTGAAATTTGTGACAAGATGATGGCTTTCTTCACCAACTATTTTTCAAATCTTTGGGGGCAAGAGCCAGCCAACAGTAACATTATCTTTTTCCCTTGATTTTGAATAGATACAAAATTGTATGCTTTTCTGAGAAAATTGTGCCTGAGAAACTTCCTCGGTCTGAGTATTTTTATTGGCCTTTCCACATGAAACAGATCAAAAAATTGTTACCATCATTAGATGAGAGTTGCTCTTTGATCACATTAAGTGATTAAAAGCATATCTGAATGTCATTTCCAATGTCATGAGCATAACATGCATTTTTAAGGGGCCAAAGAACATTTTACTTTTAGAATAATCAATCTTTTATATGCTTATTTTTAATAAAGCTAAAACCATTATAATGAATATAACCATACTAGTTGAACTGAGGTAGGGAAAACAAAACTTTGACTTATGTCTAATGTTTTGAGACTAGTATTGCATCTTTGCTTTCTGAAGTGATAATGGTGTATTTTAATTAACCTTTTCCATGTGATATGTGTTAGTATAATAGTTTACTGTTACCATCTGTTTTACTTGCAGGATCGAATTCAATGGTGATTTACTATTTAATGGAAGAAATTTGAATACACTGGGGAATACTTAATTTCCTTATTGTAATACATAAAATATTTTCACGAGATTTTATGTGTGCATTATCTTTGTTAGGTGCATCGTTGTTTGAGGAGAAAATTTCAACGTATATATTGGATACATATTTTAAATACAAAAAGATAAAATTCTGCTTAAAATCAATTACATTGCTACTTGTGAAATTAGTTTGAAAATAACTGTGTGTGTGTGTGTGTGTGTGTGTGTGTGTGTGTGTGTGTAGGGGAATCTTAGTCTAAAGCATCCCACTGCAAACTAAAAGCTCTTTAAAGTATGTTAATGTTACAAAAAGTTAAGCCATCTTTGCATTCTTGTTACCATGTTTCTTTTACCATTTTTATCATTTCAAATTACTTGGACTTTAAACTTTCCCTGAAACTTAAATATACTGAGGTTCTGGAAAGAGCTACCATACCAATGTTTCTATTGTGATACGCAGATCTTTCTGGCAAGCTGCTGAGTACTTCCAGTTAAGAAGCACAGACCTAACCTCTCAGTGCACAGCATTGATAAAATATATCTCCAGTCTAGTGCTCAGAACAATTTCTAGTATATATTACATTTCAGATGTTAGTTTTTTTGTTGATGGATATTATTTCATTAAGATTCTCATCTATTATTCTAGAGAAAACTAGACAATAAAGATTATTTTTGGCATAGTGGTTATGAGAAATCTAATATGTATCTTGTCACTCACTCTCATTTAAGGGAAAGGCTGACCTCTAGCATATTACCATTCTAACCCTCTCACTTCCCTTTGCCAGTACAGGTTGCATCTTCCCTGTTGCTGAGTTTTTCACAAGTCACAAGTGCAGCTTTCTCTTAGCCACCTAGAGTTAAGCAAGAACTTTGTTCATTAATCTTTTATTGGTTTTAATAGCATTTCAAGTGTTGGAGTAGTTATTAAAGGATATGCAAATTTCTTAGTAACTCTCAAATGGTACTATTCATTTTCTCTAATCTATATTTAACATTTTTAATTTCATTATCCCTCCAAAGATATTCTCCTGATGTAGTAACCATCTGAGACTGAGACTTCTTTCTACATGTACAACATGATAATTTAAAAAGGAAAAGCTTCAGAAAATAAGTAAATAATACTTCAAATTAATTAAATAAAAATTACTAGATGATATTAGTAAATATTGTATCTGGTGATCCTATGCCAAAAAATACTATTAAAGTATCTTCAGTTTTTTGAAAATGCACATATTTAAACTCTCATTTGATTATCCAATTTTGGTAAGAGTAGTCCAAATACAATCCAATAAATTCTTTATTTTTATTTTTCTCCGGATTTAGTATCAATTTCCTTTTACTTCCACCCTCATTTATCTTTTCTGTCTGATGTGGATTAATTTAACTGCTAGAAGGCATAGGAGATTTTACAGAAATATTGACAATAATCATACTGTTAAATGTTCTCATTCTTTAATCCTGAACTACCAGATATCTTTTTGGTAATTGTCTCCCTAGCCTATTTATATTCAATGAATATTTTTATATGAAGAAACAGTTATTATCCCAAAAAGGATAGAAACAGACCCTTATCTAAAGAAAATGGGATGTTCTAAATTTTAGAATAACATTCAATCAGATTGCAGCTTTTTTTCTTAAATTGTATACATGTAGCTAGGATAAATTTATTTATAAATGTATTTATTTTCTCCAAAGTTTGCATTCATACACACTAGGAGCCAACAATAATATTACATAATTTTTCACTCTCCAGTGACAAACAACACTATACCTCTTTTTACATATTCTATTACAAAAAGGTTCATAATTTGTGTCCCTACAAAATGATTTTGGGAAGCAATAAACTAAAAATTGAAAACAAATTATGCAATATTTTAAACCTCAAATTTACATAATTAAACATACAGAAAACAGACACACATAATCTCACAGAAAAATAAAACACTATTGATTGTCCTTGGTTTTCTGAAATTTCGAATCAGAAAACCTCAAATTATGACCCATTGTTACATAATCTTGGAAAAAAATTATGAAGTATTGACCAGAGGTATAAAATGTAGATTTCAGGGGTGATGGTAAAAAGATCATCTGTGTTATAGTTTCTCTACAGTTGTTCACTACCTCTCCATCTTCAGTGACTTTTGTCATGAGATAGTAACAATAATATTTACCTCAAGGGATTTATAAGAAGATTATATAAGAAGAAAATAGCAAATAAAATGTAACTGTAGGCATCCAAACTGGTAAGGAAAAAGTCAAATTATCCAGTTTACAGATGATGTAATTTTATATTTGGAAAAACTTAAGACTGCACACACACACACAAAATCTATTAGAACTGATAAACAAATTCAGTAAAGTTGTAGGACATAAAATCAACAAACAAAAATCAGTAGCATTTCTATATGCCAACAGTGAACAATCAGAAAAGGAAATGAAAAAGTAATCGTATTTACAGTAGCCATGAATACAATTAAATACTTAGGAATTAAGATAATGAAAGACATAACAGATCTCTATTAAAAAAACTATAAAACACTGATGAAAGTAATTGAAGAGGACATCAAAAAGTAGAAAGATATTCCATATTCATGGATTGGAATAATCAATGTTGTTAAAATGTCTGTACTACCCAAAACAATCTACAGATTAAGTGCAATTTCTATCAAAATAGCAATCACATTCTTCACAGAAATAAAAAAAAAAAATTCTAAAAGTTATATGGAACCATAAAAGACACAAAATAGTCAATGCTATCCTAAGCAAAAATAACAAAACCATAGGAATCACATGACTTTACTTCAAATTACAAAACAGTGCTATAGTAACTACAAAAACATGGTGCTAGCATAAAAACAGACACACAGACCAATGAAACAAAAGAAAGATCCAGAAACAAATCCACACACCTATATGAACTCATTTTGACAAAGGTGCCAAGAACACACACTGGGAAAATAAATACATTCTATTCAAGTAATGGTGCTCAGAAAACTAAATATCCATATGCAAAAGAATGAAACTAGACCCTTGTATCTTGCCATATACAAAAATCAAAGTAAAAATGAATTAAAGACTTAAATTTAGGACCCTAAACTATGAAAACAAAACATTGGGGAAAAATCTCCAGCACATTGATTTACACAAAGATTTCTTGAGTAATACCCAACAAGCACAGTTAACCAAAGCAAAAATGAACAAATGAGTTAAAAAAAAAAAAAAAAAACTTTTGCACAGAAAAGGAAACCATCAACAAAATGAAGAGACAATCTACAGAATGCAAGAAAATATTTATAAACTACCCATCTGCCAAGGAAATAATAATTAGAATAATAAGGGGGTCAAACAACTCTATAAGAAAAAATCTAACAATCTCATCAAAAATGGGCAAAAGATCTGAATAGACATTTTTCAAAATAATACATACAAATGGCAAACAGGCATATGAAAAAATGTTTAACATCATTGATCATCAGAGACATGCAAATCAAAACTACAAGAGATATCATCTCTCCCAAGTTAAAATGGCTTATGTATTGTACAATATCCAGGCAGTAACAAATGCTAGCATGGATGTGGAGAAAAGGGAACCCTCATGCACTGTTGGTGGGAATGTAAATTATTATAACCACATGGAGAACAGTTTGAAAGTTCCTCAAAAATCTACAAATAGATCTGTCATATGATCCAGCAATCCCACTGCTGGGTATATATACCCCAAAGAAAGGAAGTCAGTATATTGAAGATATATTTACACTCCCATGTTTATTGCAGCACTGTTCACGATAGCCAAGATTTGGAAGCAGCGTAAGTGTCCATTAACAGATAAATGGATAAAGAAATACATAGATAGATAGATAGATAGATAGATAGATAGATAGATAGATAGATAGATGTGTGTGTGT
>NW_012114744.1:4958499-4964452 GCF_000951035.1 Colobus angolensis palliatus | reverse complement strand
ACACACACACACACACACACACACACGCACGCACACTTAGGTTGACCCTAAGTTAGTTCAACCATTGTGGAAGACAGTTTGGCTATTCCTCAAGGATCAAGGACCAGAAATGACCCAGGAATCCCATTACTGGGATTTAGATTTATATACCCAAAAGAATAGAAGTCATTCTACTATGAAGACACATGCACATGTGTATTTATTGCAGCACTGTTTACAATAGCAAAGATATGGAACTAACCCAAATGCCTATTGATGATAGGCTTGGTAAAGAAAATGTGGTACATATACACCACTGAATACTATGAAGCCATAAAAAGGAGTGAGATCATGTCCTTTGCAGGGACATGGATGAATCTGGAGCCATCATCTTCAGCAACTAACACAGGAAAAGAAAACCAAACACCACATGCTCTCATTAATAACTGGGAGTTGAACAGTGAGAACACATGGACACAGGGAGGGGAACAACACTCACTGGGGCTTGTTTGCGGGGAGCAGGTGAGGGGAGGAAACCTAGATGATTGGTCAATAGGTGCAGCAAGCAAACCACCATGGCACATGTATACCTGTGTAACAAACCTGCATGTCCTGCACATGTATTCTGGAACTTAAAGTAACATTTAAAAAATAAAGAAATAAAAAATAAGGAAGCACAGCTACAAGATTTGAAAAATAGCCTTATTTTTCAAACAAGGGCAAATCTAACATTTATTGGTCTCAAAGGGAAGGCAGAGAGCAAGATCAAAGTAACAGAGTTTATTCAAAGAGACAATAACAGAGAAACGTTCAAATCTAGAGAAAGATATAAATATTCAAGTAAAAGAAGGTTGTAGAACACCAACAGATTTAATACAAATAGCACCACGTCCAGACATTTAAAACTCAAACTCCCAAATGTCAAGGATACAAAAAGTGTCCTAAAAACAGGAAGAGTAAAGAAAAGAAAAATAAAGGAGTTTCAATACATCTGGCAGCTGACTTTTTCAGTGGTAACCTTACAGGTCAGAAGAGAAACTGACATGATATATTTAAAGTGTTGAAGGAAAAAACAAAACAGAAAAAAAAAAAAACCCTTTTATCCTCAAATATTATATCCAGTGAAAATAGCCTCCAAACATGAAAAATAATTAAAGGCTTTTGCATATAAACAAAAGCAAAAGTAATTATCTATATCTGACCCATCATATAAAATATGCTATAGGGATTTATTCAACCTGAAAGAAAAGGATATTAATGAACAATATCATCAGAAGGTACAGGATTCAGTGGTAACAGCAAGTACACAGACAAATACAGAATATTATAAGGCAATAATGGTGGTGTGTAAACTGCTGGTATCTTCAGTAGGAAGAAAAAAATTTAACCTATCTAAAATAATAACTACAGCAAGCATTTAAGACATAGACACAATAGTAAGCCATAAATAGAAACAAAAAAAATTAAAAAGTGAGGAGATGATGTTAAAGTGTAAAGTTGTATTAGTTATCTCTTTGCTTTTTTGTTTGTTTTTGCAATCTGTGTTGTCATAAGTTCAAAATAATGGGTTATAAGACATTTGCAAACTTCCAGTAACCTCAAATCAGAAAAACATACAACAGATACACAAAAACATGAAGCAATACCTGTTAAAATACCACCAAATAAAAGCACTTTCAGAGAAAGGAAGAAAGGGAGGAAGAAAGAGGAAACAACAAAACAAACAGGGAAGAACAAAATGTCAGGAGTAAGTACTTAGTTATCAACAATAGCATTGAATTTAGATAGACTAAACTCTGTAATCAAAAGACATACAGTGGCTGAATGGATAAAAATCAAGTTCCAATGATCTGTTACCTACAAGAAACACGCTTCATCTATAAACACACACAGAGATGGAAAATAAAGGGATGGAAAAATATATTCCATGCAAATGGAAAGCAAGAAACAAAAAAAGCAGGAGTAGCTATACTTATATCAGATAAAACAGATTTCAAGGCAAAAAAAAAAAAACATAAAAAGAAACAGTCATTATATAATGATAAAGAGATTAATTCAGCAAGAAGATAGAACAGTTGTAATATATATACACAATGTTGATATATATGAACCTACAAGCACCCAGATATATAAAGAAAATATTATTAGAGAGATAGAGTTCAATATAACAATAGTTGAAGGGCAAACGTTCCACTGTCAGCATTAAACAGATCATCCAGACAGAAAATCAACGAAGAAACATTGGACCTAATCTGTACTGCAGAACAAATGGAACTAATAGATATTTGAAGAACATTTTATCCAACAGCTACAAAATACACATTATTCTTCTGAGCACATAGATAATTCTCAAGGAAAGACCATATGTTAGGCCTCACAATGAGTCCTAAAACATTTTAAAAATATTGAAATCACATTTTCTCTGATCGAAGTGGAATAAAACTGGAAATCAATAACAAGAGGAACTATAGAAACCACGCAAATACAGGGAAATTAAACAATATACCCCTAATTACCAGTGGGTCAATGGAAAAATTAAGAAAGAAATTTAAAAATTTATTAAAACAAATGATAATAGAAACACAACTTATCAAAATGAATGGAATATATCAAAAGCAGTAGTAAGAGAGAAATTTATGGCTATAAATACCTACAAGAAAAAGAAAGACTTCAAACAAATAACCCAAAGATACATCTTAAAGAATTAGAAAAACAAAAGCAAAGCAAGTCCAAAATTGGTATACAAAAAATAGTAAATATCAGAGCAAGAATAAATGAAATTAAAACAATAGTACAAAAGATCAACAAAATGAAGAGTTGTCTTTTTGAAAAGATAAGTAAAATAGACAAACGTTTAGTTAGACTAAGAAAAAAGGGTGAAGACCCAAATAAATAAAATGAGATATAAAAAAGAAAACATTACAGTTGCCACCACAGAAATGCAAAGAATCACAAGAGACTATTATGAGCAACTATATACCAATTAACTGGAAAACCTACAAGAAATGGATAAACTTCTGACACATACAAACTACCAAGCTTGAACCATGAAGAAATAAAAAACCTGAAAGACCAATAATAAGTAAGGAAATTGAAGCTGTAATAAAATGTCTCCCAGCAGAAAAACAAAAAATAAAACAAAAAGCAAAAACACATGGCCTGATGGCTTCACTGCTGAATTCTACCAAATATTTAAAGAACTAACACCAACCCTACTTAAAGTATTTCAAAGAATAGAATAGAAGAGAATAACTCATTCTACAAAGCCAATATTACATGGATACCAAAACCAAATAAAGACACATCAAAAAGAGAAAACTACAGGCCAACATTCCTGATGAACATTGATGCAAAAATCCTCAACAAAATACTAGCAAATGGAGTTTAAAAAAAAAAAAAAGTTAAAAAAGATTATTCATCAAAGCCAAATGGAATTTATCCCAGTGATTCAAATATGGTTCAAAATACGCAAATCAATCAATGTGATACATCATGTCAATAGAATGAAAGAGGAAAAAAAATGATCATTTCAATTTATGCTTACAAAACATTTGATACAATTCAACATCCCTTCATGAAAAATATCCTAAGAAACTGAGCATGTAAGGAACAGACCTCAACACAATAAAAGCGATATATGAGAGACCCATACCTACTATCACACTGAATGTGGAAAAACTGAGAGCATTTTTCTCTGACATATGGAACAACACAAGGATGCTCACTTTAGCAGTCTTTATCCAACATCACTGGAAGTCCTAACTAGAGCAAACAGACAAGTGAAAGAAATACAGAGCCACCAAATTGGAGTGGAAGAAGTCAAATTAGTCTTGTTTGCAGCCCATACGATCTAATATTTAGCAAATCTTAAAGACTCCCCAAAAAACTATTAGAGCTGATAAATAAATGCATTAAAGTTACTGAATACAAAATCAACATACAGAAATTAGTAGCATTTCTACATCTCAACAGTGAACAATCTGAGAACAAACTCAAGAAAGTAATCCCATTTACAATAGTTACATATAAAATAAACTTAACCAAAGAGGTAAAATATTTCTACAATAAAAACTATGACACAGTTATGCAAGAAATTGAAGAGTACAAACAAAAAATAGAAGGATATTCCATGTTCATTGATTGGAAAAAAATCAATATCGTTAAAATGTCCATACCACTCAAAGCAATCTACAGATTCAATGCAATCCTTAGAGAAATATCAAACATATTCTTCACAAAAATAGAAAAAAAATCCTCAAATTTATGTGAAACCACAAAAGACTCAGAATAGCCCAAACCATCCTGAGTAAAAAGAACAAAACTGGAGGAATCCCATTATATGACCTCAAATTGTACTACAGAGATTTAATAACCCAAGCAGCAGCATGTTACTGCATAAGAACAGACACATAGATCAATGGAACAGCATAGAGAACCCAGACACAAAGGCACATCCCTACAGTGAACTCAATTTCAATAAAGTTGCCGAGAACAAACATTGGGAAAAACAGTCTCTTTATTAAATGATACTGGGAAAACTGCATATCCATATGCAAAATAATGAAACTACACCTCTATATCTCACCATATACACACATTTAAAAAAAAGAATTAAAAATTTAAATCTAAGATATCAAACTTTGAAATACTAAATGAAAACATTGGCAAAAATCTCCAGGACATTGATCAGGGCAAAGATTTCTTGAGTAATACCCCACAAGTACAGACAACTAAAGCAAAAATAGACACATGGGATCACATCAAGTTTAAATGCTTCAGCGTAGCAAATGATACGATCAACAAAGTTAAAAGAGAATCCATAGAATGGGGGAATATATTTTCAAACCCTCCATTTGACCAGGTATTAATAATCAGAATATACAAAGAGTCCAAACATCTCAGTATTTAAAAAACACTAATATCTAGTTTGGAAAAGGGTAAAAAATCTGAATAGACATTTTTCAAAGTAAGAAAAACAAATGGCAACAGGTATATAAAAGGCACTCAACATCATTGATTATCAGAGAAATGTAAGTTAAAACTACAATGTTATCTTATCCATCTAACATGGCTTTTATCCAACAGAGAGGAAATAATGAATGCTGGCAAGAATATGGATAAAGGACAATACTAATAAACTGTTGGTGGGTATGTAAATTAGTATAGTCACTATGGAGAACAATGTGTAGGTTACTCAAAAAACTGAAAGTAGAGATATATATGGTTCAGAAATTCCAGTGCTAGGAATATGACAAAAATAAAGAAAATTAGTATATTTAAGAGATATCTGTATTCCCATATTTATTGACTATTCACAATACCCAAGATTTGAAATCAACCTGTGTCCATCAAAAGATGAATGGATAAAGAAAAGGTGGTACACTGAAGTACTATTCAGTGATCAAATAGAATGAAATCCAGTCATTTGCAACAATATGGATGGAACCCAAAGGACATTATGTCAAGTGAAATAACCAGGCACAAAAAGACAAACTTTACATGTTCTCACTCATTTGCAGGAGTTAGAAATTACAACAAACTCATGGAGATACAAAGTTGAATGACAGAGATTTACAAGGGATGTAAAGGGCCTCTTCAATAAGAACTACAAACCACTGCTCCGTGAAATAAAAGAGGACACAAACAAATGGAAGAACATACTATGCTCATGGATAGGAAGAATTAATATCGTGAAAATGGCCATACTGCCCAAGGTAATTTATAGATTCAATGCCATCCCCATCAAGCAACCAATGACTTTCCTCACAGAAATGGAAAAACTGTTTTAAAGTTCATATGGAACCAAAAAAGACCCCACATTGCCAAGACAATCCTAAGTCAAAAGAACAAAGCTGGAGGCATCACACTACCTGACTTCAAACTACACTACAAGGCTACAGTAACCAAATCAGTATGGTACTGGTACCAAAACAGAGATATAGACCAATGGAACAGAACAGAGTCCTCAGAAATA
>NW_012114744.1:4925076-4957418 GCF_000951035.1 Colobus angolensis palliatus | reverse complement strand
CGAGTTGATGGGTGCAGCACACTAACATGGCACATGTATACATATGTAACAAACATGCATGTTGCGCACATGTATCCTATAACTTAAAGTATAATAAAAATAAATAAATAAATAAAATAATGAACAGTAAAAACAACAACAAAAAAGAAAATGTGGTACAACGAAGTACTCTTCAGTGATCAAATAGAATGAAATCCAGTCATTTGCAACAATATGGATGGAACTCAAAGAACATTATGTCAAGGGAAACAAACCAGGCACAAAAAGACAAACTTTACATGTTCTCACTCATTTGCAGGAGTTAGAAATTACAACAAACTCATGGAGATACAAAGTTGAATGACAGAGACTGGAAAAACTAGTTACAGGAAAGAGAAAGGGGGATGGCAAATGGGTACAAACACATAGGTATTTATAATGACTAAGATTTAGCATTTGATAGCACAACAAGGTGATTACAACCAACAATAATTTATTATATATTTTAAAATAACTCAAAGAGAATAGTTCGATTGTTTGCAACACAAAGAAAGGATAAATGCTTGAGATGATGAATATCCCCATTTACCCTGTTGTGATTATTACACATTGTATGTCTATATCAAGTATCTCATGTACCCTATAAATATTTACACCTACTATATACCTGTATTTTTTAAATTTTAAATTATTAAAAGATTTTAATAAGTATTTAACTTTAGTTAAGACTATGCAGATGATTATTTAAAGGGTGTATAAGGTTATCAAATTTTATAATTCAATTTTCTACATTATGGTCAATAATTAATTTTTCTACAGTAAGCAACACCCATTTTTGAGTTCAGCTTTGTGAGTTTGGAGAATACAATCTTTAATCCTCAACAATATCAGGTTATAGAACCATTAAAGCTTGGTACAGAATGTTTTCATTGTTCTAAAAGTTCCCTGTGCTCCATCTACCCATCCTTCTCTTCTTTCCCCAACTTCTGGCAATCACAGATTTTTTTTTTCCACTGTTCTATTGTTTTCCCTTTCCAGAATGTCATATATATTTGGGCCGCTGTACCCACCAATTTGCCGTCAGTGGATTCAACCAACCGTGGGTTGAAAATATTTGAACAACAAAAATGACAATAAAATAACAATAAAACACTAAAAAAAAAAAGATAAAACACAGTACAACAACTATTTACCTAGCATTCATAGCATTTATATTGTATAGGTATTATAAGTAATCTAGAGATGATTTAAAGTATAGAGGAGGATGTGTTTGGTTATATGCAAATACTGTGCCATTTTATATAAGGAACTTGGGCGTTTGAAGATTTTGTAATCTGCAAGAGGTGGAAAGGTTCTGTAATAAATCCACCCACACATACTGTGGGGAAACTGTAGTTGGAAACATAGAGTATGTAATCATTTCAGACGTGCTTCTTTTGCTTAGCAATGTGTATTTAAGTTTCCTCTGTCAGAGGTGTTGGAGCCAAAGCAACTCCATCTTGAGTGAGAGCTAGGAAAATAAGGCTGGGAGATACTGGGCTGCATTCTCAGAAAGTTAGGTATTCCTAACCTCTAGATGCTTATGGTTAAGGGAACAGGTTGATAAGGTTTACTAAACAGTCCCAGACTTATGAGTGTCCTGATATCCCAATATCTTGAGAACACAATTCCTAATTTTGCTTTAAAGATAATATTGATTCTTGCAAAACATAATAATTAAGAAAATTAATCCTTTACTACAAACCCTTGTAATAGAGTACATCTGCCCATGATCTTTTCTTAATCCTATATATAAACAAGTACTGTACCTAGGATGGACCCCTTCCTCCTCTTACTATCGTGAACACCCTGCACTGTCTCTGGAGTAGCTGTTCTTTCACCATTTTACTTACTTAATAAACTTGTTTTGTTTTGCACTGTGGACTCACCCTGAACTCTTTCTTGCACAAGACACAAGAACTTTTTCTTGGGGTCTTGATTGAGACTGCTTTCTGGTAACATCTCCATGTCTTTACATGTTAGTTCATTTTTTGGTCATGGATAATGTTTCATTGTTTGAATACGCTATAGTGTGTTTATCAGTTCAGTTAAATAAGGATATTTTGTTGCCTCTAATGTTCAGCAATTATGGAATGAAGCTGCCATCATTATTTATGTTAGAGTTTTGTGTAAGTTTTAAATTAGGGGTAGAAAATAACTAGAAGTGTAACTGCAGGACCACATGGTAAGACTATGATTAATTTTATAAAAAACTTTCAAATTCTCTTTCAAAGTTTCTCTATCATTTCGTATCCCAACATATGATGGATGAGATTTGTTCTTGTTTCATATCCTGGCCACCATAGCCAGTGTAATTACTGTTTCAGGTTTTAGCAATTTTAATAAGTGGGTATCTCACTGTTGTTTCAATCTGCAACTTTCTAATGACATCAGAAGGTGAGTTTCTTTTTATATGCTAATGTTCTATTTATGTATCTTCTTTGATGGGGTGTCATTTAGCTCCTTTGCTTACTATTTCATTAGATTTTTTTCTTATTGTTGAGTTTAAGACTTCTTTATATATTTTCGATACACGTTCAGTATCAGATATGTGTTTTGTAAATATTTTCTCGCTGTTAGTGGCTTGTTACTGTATTAGTTTGTTCTCATGCTGCCATAACAACAAATGCCTGAGACTGGGTAATTTCTAAAAGAAAGATATTTAATTGAGTCACAGTTCTGCAGGGCTGAGATGCCTCAGGAAACTTAAAATCATGCTGGAAGATGAAGCAAACACATGGCAGCAGGAAGGAGAAGAATGAGCAAGGAGGGAAAAGCCCCTTATAAAACCATCAGATCTTGTGGGAGCTCACTCACGATCATGAGAACAGTAGCATGGGGCTAATCGCCCCCTTGATTCTACTACCTCCTATCGGATGCCTTCCAGGACACATCGGGATTGTGGGAACTAAAATTCAAGATGAGATTTGGGTGGAGAAACCATATCACTTGTGTTTTTACTATTTTACAGTATATTTCACAGAGCAAAAGTTTTTTATTTAATGAAAGCCAACATCATATTTAGATTGCACTTTTGGTTTTGTATATAAACAATCATTGCCAAACACAAGGGCATCTATAGTTTCTCCAATGTTATCTCCTTGAAGTTTTGTATTTTTGCATTTTATATTCATGTCTATGATCTATTTCTAATAAATTTTTTGGAAGAAATCAAGTCAGTGTCTAGATGTATTTGGGGATGTGTGTGGATGTTCAGCTGTTCCAGCACCCTTCATTTGGAAGGACTACACTTTCCCATTGGATGCCCTTAATCTTTTGTCAAAAGTCAAGTCACTATTTTGTGTGTCTATTTCTGGACTGTTTTGTTGACCTATTCATCTGTCCTTCCACCAATAACACATTGTCATGGTTACTGTAACTTTACAGAAAATCTTAAAGTCCTGTACAGTGTCAATCCTTTGACTTTGTTCTTCTTTAGTATTGCCTTCTCTTTTCTGTCTTCCTTCTTTCCATATAAATAATAGAATAAGTTTGTCAGTGTTCACAGCCTAACTTGCTGATGTATTGAGTTGGAAATATTAAATATACAGATCAAATTGGGAAAAACTGATTTCTTATCAACACGGAGTCTTCTTCTTCATGAACAAGTAACATATCTCCATTTTATTTGATCTTTGATTTCTTTAATTACAGTGTTATAATTTACCTCATCTTAATCCATACATATTTTATTAAGTTTATATGTAAGTATTTCTCTCTCTTCTCTTGTTGATGCTGAAATATACAGTGTTTTTTTAAAAATATTGAATTCTGATTACACAATCCTGTTAAGTGGGAAAGCAAGTAGCTTCTGTATATCAACCTTGTATCCTGAAGCCTTGCTATAATCACCTGTTAGTGGTAAGTTTATTGTTGTTATTGCAGATTTGAGGGGATTATCTGCAGAGATAATCATATCAACTATGAACAAAGACAGTAGTATTCCTTTATTCCCAATCTGTATACTTTTATTCCCTTTTCTTTTATTATCACATTAGCTGGGAATATCCCAAAGTTGAATAGGAGCAGTAAGAATAAACAGCCTTGCCTTCTTCCTAGTCTTGAGGAAAAAGTGTCTAGTTTCTCACCATTATATATGATGTTAGTTATATGTATTCTACAGACATTCTGTATCAAGTAGAGGAAGGCCTCTTTATTAATTTGCTAAGGTTTTGGGTTTTTTTTGTTTGTTTTACCATGAGATTATGTTGAATTTGGTCAGCTACTATGATATAATTTTTTTCATTAGCATGGTGATATGATGAGTTACAGTAATTGATTTTAAAATGTTGAACCAACCTTACATACCTGGAATAAATATCTCTTGGTTATGGTATGTACTTATGTTTATACATTGTTAAATAGGATATGCTATATTTTGGTGATATTTTAAAATTTGTATTCATTATATTTATTGGCCTATAGTTTTTTTTTTTTTAATTTTCTTGTCATGTCTTTGTCTGCTTTTGGTATTAGAATAATACTGAACTCATAGAAAGAGTTAGGAAGCATTCTCTCTGCTTTCATTTTCTGGAAAAGATTGTAGAGTATTAGTGTTGTTGTTCCTCAAATGTTTGGTAGAATTTACCAATGAAACTATCTAGGGCTGTTGTTTTCTATTTTTTTATGTTGTAAATTATCGATTCAATTTATTTAATCAGTCCAGGTCTATTTTTATTATCTATTTTTCTGTGAGTTTTGGTAAATTGTGTTTTTTAATAAATTGTCATATCTCATCTAAGTTATAAAATTTGTAAGCAAACAGTTGTGCACAATATTTTTAATCCTTTCAATGCTTGCAAACAGTAGTGATGGTCCCTCTTTCATTTCAGATATTAGTAATTTTTTGTTTTTTATTTTTTCTTTACTTGTTAGCCTGTCAGGTTTTATCAGTTTTATTGAATTTTTCAAAGAACCAGCATTTAGTTTTCTTTATATTCTCGTTGTTTTTCTGTTTAAACTTTAATTAATTTTTTTTCTCTGACTTCACTGTAAGCTCCACCTCCTGAGTTCATGCCATTTTCCCTCCTCAGCCTCCGGAGTAGCTGAGACTACCTGCGTCCGCCACCACGCCCGCCACCACGCCCAGCTAATTTTTGTTTGTTTCTTTGTTTGTTTAGTAGAGAGGAGTTTCACCATGTTAGCCAGGATGGTTTTGATCTCCTGACCTAGCGATCCGCCCGCCTCGCTCTCCCAAATTGCTGGGATTACAGGCGTGAGCCACCGCACCTGGCCTTTTTCTCTGACTTTTATTATTTCTTCCCTTCTACTTACTTTTGATTTACTTTACTATTTTATCCAACTTTCTAAGTTACATGATTAGATTACTAATTTTAGATCTTTCTTTTTTCTTAATAAATTAATTCAATGCCATAATTTTTTCTCTGAGCATAAGTTTTTCTGCATCCCACACATTTTAATCTGTTTTATTTTAATTTAGGGTAGGGATGGGATTTCATCATTTGGCCAGGCTGGTCTCGAACTCCTGACCTCAAATGATCTGCCCACCTTGGCGTCCCAAAGTGCTGGGATTACAGGTGTGAGCCACCACACCTGGCCTTTCCTTCTCATATCTTATAACACTAGTATCATTAATTTAACTTATTAATACACTATAATAAATACTTTGTACTACTATTTTTTAAACACAATTTTATATGATAGATCAATTAATTAAATAATTCTATTTTACCTTTTTTTATTTCTTCTGGAACCATCTTTCTTTATGTAGGTCTGAGTTTCTGAACAACATGATTTTCTTCTCTCTGACCAACTGTAAACATTTATTGCAAGACAAATCTACTGTCAAATAAATTCCCTCAGTTTTTGTTTTACTAAGAAAGACTTGTTTTTCTTTCACTTTTGAAGAATAATCTTACTCGAAACAGAATTGTAGGCTGATAGTTGTTTCTTTCAACACTTGAAATATTTCACTCCACTCTCTTTGGTTGCAACGATTTCTGAAGAAAAATCCAATGTAATTCCTACCCTTGTTCTTCTGTAGATAAGGGAATTTCTTTTTTCTCTAGCTTCCTTCGGCATTTTTTCCTGTCTCTGATTTTCTGCAGTTTGAATATACTATGCCTAAGCATAGCTCTTTAGTATTATTTTTCCTTCTTGATGTTCTCAGAAACCCCTGAGTCTGTGCTCATATCTGTCATTAATGTTGCAAAATTCTGTTATGATTACTGCAAACATTTCTTATTTTTTCTTCTCTATTTTCTTTTTTGTGTTTTCTCTATTCTCTTTCTGGTACTTTCGTTATATACGTTACGCATTTTAAATTTTTCCCAGTTCTTTGGTATTCTGTTCTATCTTTTCTGTTTCTTTTTTCTCTTTGCCTTACAGTTTTGAAAGTTTCTTTTTATTTACAAATATTCTAGCTCACTGATGTTTTCCTTTTTCATGTGTAGCCTAGTGATGAGCTCATACAATGTATTTTTAATTTCTTCTAACAGTATTTTGATTTCTAGCATTTCTTTTTTTTTTTTTTTTTTGAGACAGAGTCTCGCTCTGCCGCCCAGGCTGGAGTGCTGTGGCCGGATCTCAGCTCACTGCAAGCTCCGCCTCCTGGGTTTACACCATTCTCCTGCCTCAGCCTCCCGAGTTGCTGGGACTACAGGCGCCCGCCACCTCGCCCGGCTAGTTTTTTGTATTTTTTTTTTTTTAGTAGAGACGGGGTTTCACCGTGTTAGCCAGGATGGTCTCCATCTCCTGACCTCGTGATCCGCCCGTCTCGGCCTCCCAAAGTGCTGGGATTACAGGCTTGAGCCATCGCGCCCGGCCCTGATTTCTAGCATTTCTTTGTGATTTTTTAGTTTTCATCTCTTTGCTTACAATAATTATGTTGTACATTTTTCTTATTTGATCCTTTAGAATATTTATCTTAGCAATTTAAATGTCTTATGTGATGATTCCAATTTCTGCCATATCTGAGTCTTTATCTAATGCTACTTTGTCTCTTTAGACTGTGTTGTCTTTGAGCGTTCCTGTAATTTTGTTGAAAGCTGGAAGTGGTGTATCCAGCAAAGGGGACTGATATAGACAGAACTTGGGTGTGAGATCTTGTATTTATTCAGCTAGAAATTACATTGTTTTTAGTGTTTGCTGTAGTTATTGTGTGTCAGAGGCTAAAATTTCTCCTAGTGTACTAGCTTTTGTTTCCCTCATGGTCAGTTAACTTTCCTAGAGACTTTTTATATAGTTAAATAGGGTTTGAAGCTTTAAGGTTTTTAAGTTATAAACCCTGTTATACAGGAACCCTGTTGATGTGGTGGTAAGGTGTGGGACATTGTGAAACATTGTATAATTTTACGATTAGGTACTCAATCTTTAAGTGAGCCAGAGTTGGGTATTTCACATCCCCCAAATCAGTTTGGTTCTAGAAAACTTCAACCAGTTTGGCTTTGGCTAAGTAATTTCATTTGAGTTATACCATGTTAAGGAGAGTGGAAATATCTGTGTTTATTTCACAATGGTTACCTTTTCCCCTCCCACTGCTTGGAATTCACATTTCTCAGATTTTTACTATGAGAACCTAGTTGTACTCCTGAAGTTAAAATTCGTGAAACTGTTGCTCCTACCAAGACTGGGCTCCCTATGAGTTTTTAATTTTCAAGCTAGTCTTCACTGACCCTCCAGCCATTTCTCAATCACAATTTAAAGTTTACTTACCTTTGTTGGTTACAGTTGTGAGCTTTAGCCCCCAGGCTTTCGCTCCTGGTAAGTTGTAATTCTCCATATCTACTTGTCTGTTTGTTTGGTTCTCGGGGTACAAGTTTGCCTATGATCTCAATTCTCTGATGAATCTAAGATGAGTTCTTGTCTTTTCAGATTCTGTAGGTTTTTCTGGTTTGATAAGATGGACATAGTGACTTTGAAGCTCTTTTATGTCAGGTGGAAAGGCACTAGGTGCTTTCATTTAATATTTAAAAATTCAAAACAAATTATAAAGTCCATAACATTATTGACCAAAGTAGAACTCCAATTAATATATTTTTAGGGTCTGCTTCAATATCTTAGAATTTAATAGGCAACTGGGGCATAAACTCTCTTAGGACATTATGAAGTGTATTTATCTTAGGCAATTGATTCCTTTACAATAACTCATCATCTATACAAGCCAAAATTTATAGGAGTGGTTTATGCTTGCTGTAAAAGAAATTTAATGTAATATTAACCAGAATTCAGATTTTAACATTAACATCAATTTAAATTTTGGAATGATTTAGTGAAGCCACTAAAAGACTTCAGTTTGCTTTGGAGAACATGGGAAGCTCTTGTTGGCTTTATAAACTTTTTAAATAATAAAATTAAAAGGTAATTGTCCTGAAGCTCAGGAGATATTGAGATCTTAAGATAAATAAGGAAATAGGTTTTAAATACTGTCACGACACAGGTGATAATGTTTCTTACACCCTACAACTTGCATTTTTGCAAATGCTTCATGGGTCCAATGCCTACAGCAGTAAATTATTTAACTATCAGATTATAAATGATGTTGGAAATTAGTTGGAGGTTAATTCTTTGCCTCATTGCCCCCCTCCTCAAATGGATAAACAGTAATTCATTTTGATGGCATTCTCAAAGTATTTTACCCTATTGAATAATGGAGCAGCACTCCCAGAGACGTCCCTAGATACCAGATACAATTAAGTGGATATCAATGAGATGTCATTGAGTTTATGCGCGTGCATATAATCAAGCTGGGCCTACCTTTAGCAGTTGTATTGCTTTGGGGAAACTATAAATTCTAACACTTTAAAATGCTTTATATGTTTGACAAAATATTTTTTACTTAAGTAAAATATCCTGAATAAATCATGCTAAGTTTTTTGAAGGCAATAAAGCCAACATTGAATCCACTAAGGGCATTATGGTAGGCAGAGTTTTTACTTCCCTCTCACTCCCTAAAAGATATTTGCTTCCTAATCTCCCAAAACTTACATGGCAAAAGAAATTTTGCAGGTGTGATTAATCTTGAAATTGGAAAGCTGTCGTGGATTATCCAAATGAGCCCAAATGAGATTTTTGTAGGTAAAGGAAAGAGACAAGAGGGTTAGAATTTGAGAGAAAGTTGACGATACTATTCTTTTAGCTTTGAAAATAGAAGAAGGGACCATGAGCTAAGGAATTCAAGTGGATTTCTGGAGATACCAAAAAAAAGAAAAAAAACAAGACAACTGAGTCTCCTCTGGAATCAACAAAAGGAATGAAGTTCTGTTAACAACTTGATTTAGACCAGTAAAACTTACTGTGTACATCTGACTTCCAGAGCTTTATGACGAATTTGTGTTGCATTAAGCCACTAAGTTTGTGGCAATTTGTTACTGAGACAAAGGAAAATACTACACACTGAGTTGAAAAATTCTGGGATACTCTTGATGATGAGGGCAACATAACAATGAACAATTGCTGAGTTACTACTGTGTGCTAAGCAGTAAGTCTAATGCATATTATGTACAATTTAACAACCATCAATTATTTATATATAGGTTTGGTGATTATATCCATATTACAATGTTAACTTTGAGATTCTATGTAGCTGCCCCAAACAAATGTAGTAAGACTAAAGCTAGAATTCTAACAAAGGAAGTCAGATATGGAAGACAGTGTTCCAAGGTACTAAAATACATGATTTTCCTCTATAAAATGTTCTGTTTTTACATAAAGGCTAATATATTCATTGCAGTGCCTCCACCAAAGGCACTTGTAAGGATTAAATGCAACTCCTGTCTTTAGGACTACCAAAATAGTAGAAAAGAAAAATTCAAAACAAATTACAAAGAGTCTTCTATTCCTATGATATTAGAATAGGGATTATGAAAGCCACACATTAAAAAGATATTATCCCTGTCTTCAGGAATTGTATACTCTATTTGAATATAAAAACATCTGGAATATTCAAATACACTCTTCAGTACTTAATTAAAGTCTGTTCTTGGATATTGGCCCTTGGGCTTGCATTTCTATATGCAATTTCATAATTGGGAAGAAAGGATGATATAGTGTTTTGTAAAGTATCCAAACAATGAAGGGAATTATTAAATCAAATCTAGGCCCCACCATAAGCTCTCAAGTTTCTGCCGAGGAAATTTATTGAAATATTCCTTAATTTACTTCAATTTTATTTAAATATCTCCCTTCTGAATCTTTCAAACAGTGAAGGTTTGTGAATCTGAAACAGGAAAACTATTGGAGCTGAATTTACATATAAATAATTCAAGATATGGAGTGCTTCAAAGCATCAATTTCTTCACTAATAAAAATAGAGATTAAAATGTTTACTTTTATGATTAGTATACTGTTTAAAGGATTTAATGGACATATTACACCTAGGACAATGCCAGAAATTCAAATGTACAAATGAATAATGCTTCTACTATTTTGTAGTTTATATTTTTAAAAGTAGTCTTTAGTATAAGCTCCAATTTCATCTCAGTTCATGAAGTTTGTGTAAGATAATTTATGTCATATTTCTGTAACTGTCACCCACTAAGTTTGCCTGATTAAATCCTATGCTCCTTTCTCTTTTAAAAATGGTTTGTTTTTCCTTTGTTCTCTTCTCTGAACCGTGTTTGACAAGGTTGAGCACGGAATCCTTAGAGGCTGGATAGAGCTACTAATAGGTCTAATAGCTGGAGTGTAATTGTTCCTCAATTCTATAACTTTACTAGGAGACTATTATTGTTTCTTCAAGCTATCCCAGAGCTGACTGTTTAAATAATGAAATTGTTTCAAAATAGATTTTTACTGACAATTTTCCACTCAATAATTAGGGCTGCCAATGAACTGCCTCTGTGAACTCAGTTTGCTTTTCTTCTTTTAGGAGGCTGATGGCTGTCTGAGGTTGTTCAGAGATGCTGCAAAGAATTAAGTGTAATTTCTTCCTCCCTTTACTACCTCTTAATATGAGTGGTTGGTTTTCACAGACAAAATGTAGCAGGAAAATATTCTCAAATAATTGATTCTGACTTAATAAAGTGCATGTTATCATTGTTCCTTTCACATTTCATTCTTGAGATGATTACAAGGGTACTTTTATTTTGTGGTATTTTTGTCTTATAATTTTAGCAAAAATACTACCTCATGTGTTATTTCAATTTGGCTACTCTCTATACATGGTGGTTTCTTTCTATGGTTCACAGCCTTGTATTTGATTATAATTTAATAAATGTAATAAATACATAATTAATCAAAATATAGAACATCTAAAACAGCCTAATCTAGGCTGTTTTAGACCAGAACCTAATCTAGTCTATACTTCATCTGATTACTGAAAAATATTAATTTATGCTTTCTCAGCAGCAGGAACAATCTCTCTCTGATATTTGACTCAACTATACTCACTGAAAAACATTTTCTGGATGTCTAGATCTTTAAAAATGGAAAGTATCATTCCTAGTAATAACTTTGGTACTTCAATGATGATGTATTAAAAAGTGCAGATGGTATTATCAGATGGCAAATAGTTACTGTATATTTACTTTTTATTATTATGAAATAGAATATACCACAAATAGCAATGCTTCCTTAGTGTAAGATATGTTCTTGTTGATGTAGAGTTGCCAAACAGTTAATAATTATAAATTAACTAATAAAACAGCAAAAATTTGCATCCAATATGGATATATAATAAATGTGGCAAATAAGAAATAAAATATTCACGAAACATTTATTTTCTTCTTCCTTTTTTTTTTTTTTCTTTTTTTTTTGAGACAGTCTTACTCTGTCACCCAGTCTAGAATGCAGTAGTGCGATCTCATCTCACTGCAGCCTACCTGTCTTGGGCTCAGATGATTCTCCCGTCTCAGCCTCCAGGGTAGCTGGGATTACAGGCATGCGCCACCATGCCCAGCTAATTTTTTGTCTTTTCTTTTCTTTTTGGTAGAGACGGGTTTCACCATGTTGGCCAGGCTGGTCTTGTACTCCTGACTTCAGGTGATCCTCCTGCCTCAGTCTCCCAAAATGCTGGGATTACAGGCATGAGCCACCATGGCTGACACAAAACAACATTTAATGTGCTCAGAAATAGTATTACTATATTATTCTATATATTTTGCTAGAGATGTTAAAGACACAAACTGAGTTCAATGCAATCATGTTTACTTTACAGATGTGAAAGGAAACAAAAATATGATATGACTCAGGGTGTTCGGTGGCAAAAATAGGGCAGTTCTCATTATTGTGAGTGCATTTAATATCTTATCGAGATTAAATATGCCTCAGCAAAAGTGCTTTGATAAAATGTTTTGTAATGGATATACATTTTAATTACTGATGTGACTTTTTCCCCCAATATAGGTATAAATTAGACCACATTAAAAGTAACCAAAAACATTTCACTTCTATATAAACTAGAATATCAAATTCCTTCAAATTTCTCTCTTCAAATTATTTCTTGGTCCCTCAGGGGTATGTCACACACATAATCCTTTTGTGTCCTTTTACTCCAGCCTCCCTCATTGATATCTGTCTCAGGAGCCAATTGAGATGGTATTCTGCTACTGCTACCAGCATCCTCCATTACAACCAAGGAAGGCTTTGATAAAAGTCTTGTTTCTTGACATGTCATGGTTTTAAGCCACGCCCTATTCTACCTCAAAATGGAAAGAACTCTCCTGTCTCTACCTGCCCCATACTTCGTTACCTGGGTATCAAAATGGTCATGCTTACATGCTTATGTCTCACAGAATCCTTCATGAAAACAGTTCCTTTTTTTTTTTTTTTTTTGGCAGACTCTCTCTCTTTACATGTTCTCTCCAGACAATGTATCCGAGAGGCTGTGATAACAAGTGAGTTTTAACTACTTGAGACAAATAGCACACTGGCTTCCAGGGCTTCAACTGATCTTCCACCTTGTAAAAACTCTCTTTCAGCAACAAACTTCCCATCAGATTCCTCTAGGATGCTTCTGTTTGCTATATCATTACATAAGTCTAGTATTTCAGAGTCAGACATGAGCTACAAGCTCTATTTACATGGAAACCTCATTGAAAGGAAATCATAAATGATTCTTAAAGTTTCATGTTTGTATCCTGTTCAAAGGCTGATGAAAAAAATTAGCAAAATAAAAATACACTATATTTTTTATATCTTGTGATTGAAATGTTCAATTATTTTCTGAAATAAGCTTTTAAATAAAAGAGAAGTCAGTGTGTCTCATCTCCATTTCTAGGATTGGCTTACTTAATTTATTCTTTACTTAGTGCTTTCAAAAAGAAGATAATTTTGTTTTCCTTGACAACAGTAAACTTCCTAAAAATAGTTTGAAGCTCAGAATCATTTTTATATCTTTATATACTCTCATTTTGATATAAGTTGATTAGTAGCCTAGTTTTTAAAGCACAAAAGGATTCTCATTTTGTTCTCATGTCACTTTTTTCCTAATAATTCAAGGCATACTCATGAATTCAATGAAAATGTGAAAAATATTGTGTCCAGAATTGGTCAGTTCTTGGTCTCACTGACTTCAAGAATGAAGCTGCAGACCCTCGTGGTGAGTGTTACAGTTCTTAAAGATGGTGTGTCTGGAGTTTGTTCCTTCAGAAGTTCAGATGTGTCTGGAGCTTCTTCCTTCTGGTGGGTTCGTGGTTTTGCTGTCAGGAGTGAAACTGCAGACCTTCGTGGAGTGTTAACAGCTCTTAAACGCTGCACGTCTGGAGTTGTTCATTCTTCCTGCTGGGTTCCTGGTCTCTCTGGCTTCAGGAGTGAAGCTGCAGACTTTCACAGCGAGTGTTACAGCTCATAAAGGCAGCATCAAAATTTATTGCAAACAGCAAAAGAACAAAGCTTGCACAGTGTGGAAGGGCACCAACCCAGTTGTGGCTAGTTGGCTTGGGCAGCCTGCTTTTATTCCCTTATCTGACCCCACCCACATCCTGCTGATTGGTCCATTTTACAGAGACCTGATTGCTCTATCTTACAGAGAGCTGATTGGTCCGTTTTGACAGAGTGCAGATTGGTGCGTTTACAATCCTTGAGCTAGACACAGAGTGCTAGATGGAAAAGTTCTCCAAGTTCCCACTAGGTTAGCTAGACACAGGGTTAGCTAGATACAGAGTACCAATTGGCATATTTACAAACCTTGAGCTAGACACAGAGTACTGATTGGTGTATTTACGATTCTCTAGCTAGACATAAAAGTTCTCCAAGTCCCCATCCAGCTCAGGAGCCCAGCTGGCTTCACCCAGTGGATCCTGCACTAGGGCTGCAGGAAGAGCTGCCTGACAGTCCCAAGCCATGCCTACACTCCTCAGCCCTTGGGCTGTGGATGGGACCAGGTGCCACGAAGCAGGGGGTGGTGCCTATGCCTCCGGGGGCCCATCGCAGCGCGGGGAGCTCAGACATGGCGGGCTGCAGGTCCCCAGCCCTGTCCCGCAGGGAGGCAGCTAAGGCCCAGCGAGAATTTTAGTGCAGCCCCGGCGGGCCTACACTGCTGGGGGACCGGGCACAACCTCCGCAACTGCTGGCCCGGGTGCTAAGCCCCTCACTGCCCTGGGCCGGCAGTGCAGGCTGGTCGCTCTGTGTGTGGGGCCACCAAGTCCTCCAAGCCGGCGCCACCCGGGAACTCACACTGGCCCAAGAGCCAGCCAGGGTTTCCACCTGCGCCTCTCCCTCCATACCTCCCTGCAAGCAGAGGGAGGGAGGCTCCGGCTTCAGCCAGCCCAGAGAGGGGCTCCCACGGTACCGTGGCAGGCCAAAGGACTCCTCAAGTGCCGCCAGAGTGGACAGCGAGGCTGGAGTCCTCGAGGAGGCGCTGAGAGCGAGGGCTGTTAGCACATTGTCATCTTTCAATATTACTTTTTATTCTAAAATGTTTGCATCACTTATCTCTAAAACCATGCTTGCATTCTTATCAATCTTTTAAACTAAAGGTGTAAAAAAAATCAATGTAGATAAATAATGATTAACAAACCTTTAGAGATTTTGCCATATGAACACGATATTAGTGAATATTATTTCTTTCAATTTCTGTTGCCTTCTGTGTCTTTCTAGGAGGCAATTGTAAATACAAATCCATAGTTAATATATATATTTACAACATATATATATATATATCTATGTCATCTATCTCTACCTATTATCTGTCTATCTACCAATGTAATTATTATTGAGACCATAAATAGTGGATGTGTGGGATAAGAGGAATCTGAGTACAAATTTCTGAGTAAAACCAGTGTAGAAACAAAAGTGATGAAGAAAAGAAATCCTGTATGTGATTAAGTTGCAGTGGTTAAATAGGAGAAATAGAAAAAAGAGGGAGAGACTTGTCAAGTTGTACATATAATAGAAGTGTGCAACTTCTATTCCCTTTAAACATTTTTCTCTGTTATGCATTGGGCACAATATAAATGTTATTTTGTTTGTTTGAAATCATTACCGTGGCTGCCACTCAAACTGTATCATCTCCCTGCAATTATGTACATATTTTCTTGTTAAATTAAAGAAAATATTCTCAAATGACTATTGTCTCTCCCTATACTTTGAACATTAACAGTAAAACATCATATTGATATGATCCTTTTTATGAAAAACACATTTGACATGTTTTGCTTGATCAAACTGCATGACAGATAGAACAATTTCCTAATATTTCACTTGCATTATTTTTCACAACTGCAGGCAAAGACTTATCAGCATGACTTGTCTCATAAATTCACGAGGCTTTCACATATGTTGACATCTAATTTTTTCAGGGATTGTTCTAGAAAGGGATTTTAGAAAAAAGCATACTTTGTATTCCATTTATTAGAAGACTCACTTCTACTGAATCTATTGCTATATTCATTATACTTTTATAGAACAGAGGAAATTTGGTGAGCAGTATCTAAACATCTGTTTCTTCTATTTCACATTTTGAGGTGTGAAGTTTTGAGATCATTTAGACTGATAAAATATCTAAAATGTCACCTGTTTTGGAGCCTTATATTTTGACTTTTACTCAGGTATGAGATGAAGGTTTTAGGAAAAAAACAGTATTTCTTTTTATATTACATATAGAAACGAATAATATGTGTGGCCGTGACATGTATTTTACCAATCATGATTTGAATATGGAAAACAAAAACAGTACAGATATTTTGTGCAAAGATTATTTCTATTTGCAGGAATTCCAAACCTTTTAAACATGTAGGTTGTCTATTTTTTTTTCTTACTAATAGTCAACGAGTAAGCAATGTAAGTAATAGCTTTTCATTTTCCTTAAGCCAATCCCAATCTCAAAATCCTCCTAGTCTCAAAATAAGTATTTACTGCCAAAGCAGCAAAGTTATTTCAGATATATTCCTTTTGAACCCAAGTTAAATTTTCACTTATGGATCTTTTCAGCCTGATAAATACATTTCTTTCTTACTTAGGCTGAATTCTATAAAACAAACAGAAATACTGGAGTTTTATGAGCGTGAATTAATTCTTCTAACAGTTAAATTTAATTTTCTTCTTTTCTCTCTAAATCAGTGAAAATTATCATAAATCAAAATGAAATTGGATGTTTCAGTTACCTACCTACTGCTTATGTTTTAATCAGAAACAATCAATGGGTTCATCAACAAGCTAAGCCTCCTGCATCCAGCAATTATAATTACTTAATAGGTGGTGAAAGGCAAAGCTAGTCTCCAGTAATCTTTACCCTGGCTCCAGTAGGTGCTGTGTCTATACACCCAGCTAGAATCAACAGGGCAGAGCAAGGTGGTTAGAAGTTTGTTGCAGCTTCAAACGGGTCTTTTTTGATTTAAAAAAAAAAAAAAAAAAAAAGACTTTCAGGCCAGGCGCGACAGCTCACGCCTGTAATCCCAGTGCTTTGAGAGGCCAAGGTGGGCAGATCATGAGGTCAGGAGATTGAGACCATCCTAGCTAACACAGTGAAACCCCCTCTCTACTAAAAATACAAAAAATTACCCAGGCATGGTGGCACATGCCTATAGTCCCAACTACTCGGGAGGCTGACGCAGGAGGATTACTTGAACCCGGAAGGCAGAGGTTGCAGTGATCTGAGATCACGCCACTGTACTCCAGGCTGGGCGATGGAGTGAGACCCCACCTCAAGAAGAAAAAAAAAAAAAGGATTTTAAAGAAAATATCATAAAAATGTTTCAACAAGCAATTACATATTTGCTTGAAAAAATAAAAAAACTTAAGAAAATAGAAGTCATAAAGAGAATCAAATGGAAATTATAGAATTGAAAAATAAATTAACACCAATAAAAATGTGATGAATATGCTCAATAGTACAATGGGGATGATAGATAGTATCAATGAGCTACAGGACAGATCAATAGAATTTACACAATGTGAAAAAACCAGAATATAAACTGAAAAAAAAAAAAAAAGATGTCTCAGGGATCTGTATAAAGAAAGCAAAAAAACTAACATTCATAGCATGGGAGAAGATAACATGAATAGTTGTATATATTCTCCATATCTAAGGAAATGAGAGAGACTGAAAAAAATATTCAAGGAGATGATGGCTAAAACTTCCAAAACTTACAGACAGACTTGAATGATTTCATTGTTGAGTGAACTTCATATAGAATAAAATAAATTCAAACCAAAACATCATAAACTTCTGAAAATGAAATACAGAGAAAAATCTTGAAAGCAGCCAAAAGGTAACAGTGTTATTACTTATATAAATTTGCAGTAGGTTTCCTATCTGAAACTACTGAGGTCAGAAGGAAGTGGTATAACATCAACTACTGAAAGAAAAGTACTGTCAACTGAGTTTGATAGCTGATGAAATAGTCTTCAGAAATGAAAAGAAAATAAAGAAATTGCAAGGAAAGATAAGAAAAAAAGTCGTTACTTCTAAAGAATGGCTAAAGAACTTTAAACAGAAGGAAAGTGAAAGCAGAAGTCTTAGAACTTCAGGAATAAAAGAGGAACATAGAGTTAGGTAAAAACATCTGTAAATATATTTTCTTCTCCTGGGTTTCTTAAATCATATGTATAGGTTGAAGCAAATGTTATAACACTATGCAATGTGGTTCTCATTGTGTATAGAGGAAATACTTAAGTCAGTTATATTTTTAAAAAGTTAGAAGGGTAAAGCAATGTAATGGAAGTAAGGTTTCTATACTGTACTTGAAGAAGTAAAATGCCAATGCAAGTACATTGTGATATAAAATATATATGTGTTGTGTATATATACAATGTAATATGTTATATGTTACATAATACTAAATATATAAAATAATTTATAATATGCACATTATGTATGTTCCTATATGTATATAATCTCTATAATTTTCAAAACTACATATAAAGTTAATCTTAAAATAAAAATTTCAATAATTGACATAAAAAGTAGAGAGAGACAAATCCACAATTATAGTAGGAATACACACATCTATCCAATTGCTAGTAAGACAAGCAGAAAGACAAACGACCAAGGACGAAGAAGATCCAGACAACACTCATAAGTTTACCCAGTATCTGTCTAGAGAACACGGCAATCAATAATAACAGAACTCACATTCTTTTTAAGAACGCTTGGTTTGGTTTTCCAAAGTTGATCACGTACTGAGTCATAAAAATACCTGAATACATTTTAAAAGATTGGACTTATTTGTCTTGTTCCCTTAACCACAATGGAATCAAACTAGAAATCAATAACAGAAAGGTAATTAGGAAGGCCATAATCTTCTCAAAATTAAACCATATATTTAAAAATAATCCATGGTGGAAATTTGAGCCAGTTCTGCTCTTCAGTCTTATTAGCCATATTGAAAGTGCTCAATGTATATGTAGGTAGTACAATCAGAAAGTGAAGCAGAAGCAAGTAAGACCATGTTAAGGCCAGAAATCGCAAAAGATTTCTCACTTGAGTATCAATATTTCCTAAATATATGTAATTCTATGTTAACAGGCTTTTTGTCTTTAAGCATTTTTAAGTTATTATTTCATTGCTTGTTTGGATGTTTTTTGCTAAGTTCTATTGGTTACTCGTCTCTTAATTTCCTTATGTGTAATGGTATGTTTTTTTCTGGCCATTTTTAAATTGTTTTATTCAAGGATTTTTATAATAATTTTATTTGAATGCACCTTGGTATTTCTTTGAGTTTATTTTGTTTATTTTTCATTGAGCTTAGTTTATCTATGAGTTAATTTTCTTCTTTGAGTCTGGAAGTTTTTAAAAATTATGTATTCAAATATTTCTTCTGCCCCCCCTCCACCCCTTAAAGAATTCCAATTACAGATATATTGAACTACTAGGTATTCTCCCACAAATGACTGAGTCTCCCTTTAGTTTCCTCATTTTTGCCTTTTCCCTCCTTGATATTTCAATTTCAAAGGCTTCGGTTGTCCTCTTTTTCATTGAAACATTTTCTTCTATATTATACAATTTGATATTAAGCCTGTTGAGGAATTTTTTTTTTTTCATTTCAGCTATTGTTGTTTGAGATCTGGAATGTTATATTTTGATTTACAGTATCTTCTATTTCTATAATCATTCTATTCATGCTTTTCTTTAAATTCTTTTTTTTTTTTCTGTTTTAGAAATGAGGTCTTGCTTTGCTGCCCAGCATGTAGTACAATAGCGCGTTTATAGTTTGCTGCATGAGGCCTCTAACTCAACTGATCCTCCCACATCTGGGACTGCAGGCACTTGTCACCAGGCTCACTATGTTTTCCCAGCTGGTCTTGAAACCTTGGCCTCAGTGGATCCTCCCACCTTGGCCTTTCAAAGCATTGGGATTGCAGGAATCAATCATCACACCTGGCTCCTTTAAATTCTTGAACATCTTTTAAATACATATTTTGAAGTTCTTGACTGACAATACTACCATCTTAATTTTTGGTTCTGTTTCTATTGATTGGTTTTTCTCATGGTTGTGTCTTATGCTTCTTGCTATTTTGAATATCTATTAATGTCATTATTGTACACTGGATATTTTGAATGGTTATGTTTTCTTTTAAACAGTATTTTCAGATGGTTAACTTAATTTTGCATAAACTTAACTCATCGAGGCCTTCTTTTCTAAACTTTTTAGAGTAGAGAAAGCATAATTATTACTCTAACGCAGTTCTAGCTGTACTCAGGTTTTCAACACTATCTCTTTTCTGTGGTTAATTGAGACTCCAACATCTCGCAGGATTTCAGAAACTCTTGTTCTCCAGCTTATTGCTCCTTTATAGTTGCTCTTGGATCATCACTGTGGAATCTCATTCTCAAAATGTACAAGGTAATATTCAGCAATAATCCCAAAGATACCTTTAAAGACATTTTTTTTTTCTTCTTTATTTAAGTAGGTTTCTCCTTTCTGCTTCTCTGGTACTCTTACCTGAAAACACCAACTGCTTCTACCCATTGTCCACGACTTCAACTATACACCAAAAGAAAAGACAAAAGAAAAGAAAAAAAAAAAAAAAGCAACTCTGTTATCTCCCCCTTTTATGGTCTAGAAAATGCTGTCAGGGAGCAAACATGGACTGCCATAGTGGTTGCCTCTCTTTTAAAAAAATCTCTCAGGAATAATATTCTATTTCCACGTTTCCAATTTCTAAACATCTGTTTTTCCCAATATATTTTGTCCAGTTTTCTTTATCATGGTCAGAAAATGCAAATTACAACTGATCTTATATTGACAAATAATAATGTGTATATATCTAAGTTAATTAATTAAATATCTGAATTTATTTTACATTTTAACATCATAAGATAACCACTAAATTTTACTACTGAATACTAACATACAAATGAAATGCCTTTTTCTTTTTAATTGAGTAAACTTTAACTTGTACTTGTCTGTATTCTAAATAAAAAATAACTCTAGAGTGTTACCAAACTATAACAACAAAAAGGTAAAACTAAAACTGTAAAAATTAAGTCTTCACATGCAGTTCTGTCTTAACTGAGAAATGCCACCTAATACAATCTCTTACCTTAATGGATAGTGATCTCTTCTGACAGAGCTATCTAAATTTCTCATTCTGTAAGTTATAGGTGTATTGAAATTATATTATGAGCATATATAGCTTTTAAATTACCGTGATTTCATAAGCTTATCAATAGTATAGCAAAATCAAAATTTTACAACTTTAATATTTGCTATTAACTTTCCAGTAGCAATTCACTTACAATAAATAGTATCCTACTTTATTGTGCTCAAGGTACTATTTATGAAAATATCTTAGAACTGTTTCCAAGTTACCACATTTAATATACTAAAAATATTTTTAAAGCAATTATTGTATTTAAGATATATATATTTCCCAACAGTTATTAAACGCAATGTAGTGTTTCAATAGAATGTTTTACACTGAAGAATATTGAATAACATATTTAAATTGAATATTATATTATTTTCCTCATATGACTACAAAAAAGAGACAAAATGATGTCATAAAGCTACATCTCTTGAACATTCTGGTTATTTACATATTTTAAAATTCTGTTTTATTAAAAGCCAAATAGAACATGAAAAATATAATGCTATTCAGCAAAAGAAAGATGTTAATGTAAAAAAATGGATTTCCTATTTGTTGGTTGCCTTTATGTTCAGTGGCTCTCCAACAATGAATGAAATGTTGAATCATGTACTGGCAGCATGGGGCAATAACATTATGTAGCAAAATATGAATTAGCTATGATTAAATCAATAGGTAGTTCACCTATTTGCCCATCACTTGAGCATGAGATAAAGAATAGCTGAAAGCTTTATTTTTTAAAAGTCAGCTGTATAGTCTTTTTGGTCATCATAGCTAGCATTTGTAATATAAATTGCTATTATTAATGTGTTTTCACATATGCTATCCAATTGAGACTCCTCTAAACTTTGTGAAGGATATTATACTAAAATGTACACTTTAACAATGAAGTAAATGGTAGTCAAAGCAGTTAAATGACTTACTCAAGGAGATACATAGAAGTTGCATCAGCAAGAAATTAACCTTTCTTCCAATTCTGTGTTCTCCAGTAACCACTATCCATACATGTTTATTTAAACTCATAAAAATTACACAAAATGAAAAGTTCTGCTCTTCAGTGTCATTAGCCATACTGAAAGTGCTCAATGTGTATGTAGGTAGTACAATCAGAAAGTGAAGTAGAAGCAAGTAAGACCATGTTAAGGCCTCTGTGAAACCTCAGTGGTGATGTTTCTGCTGCATTTTGGAGGGTAAATGTGTGTAGGCCAGAGATTAAAAGGTAAGGGAGCAATGATATGTTTCAAAAAGAAGGAACAGTGTATGCCAAGGCATGGAGGTATGGAAAAGCAGCAGTAGTCGAGAACCGGCAATATATTTAATATGACAAGTGTATTCTGATAAGGTTATATATGTAGCAGGACTTTAATAGGATGTAGTTGAAGTGATAAACAGAAGCCAAATCATATATTACTTTCCATCACAGACAAAATTTTGTTTTCCGGAAGGACAGTTTTAAATGATACAAGTATGGGGGTCAGAAGACATAATGTATGTTTACCTTAGAACTATCACTTTAGCAAAAGTGAAGGTAGTGCATTATTGGCAGGCAACGCTGGAGGAGATGACCAAATGAGTAGATTGCTGATTTAATCAAGACAAATGGTTCTTCAACAAAAGGAGAAGCCGTGAAAAAGGGTGAAAGCAGACAGTTTCCAAAACTATTCATAAAAGAATGAATCAATTGGTTAGTACAACAAAATGCATCTCCATAATTTTTTATCACTAAAATATACAGGCTGTTTGTTTTAACAAGGTCTCAAACTACAATGCAATATACATTACATTGTATGTATACCGCAAAATATGTAATTTATGGAATTTACAAAAGTTCAAGGTGTTTCTATCATATGTCATTTTAACCTTTCTATTTTCCAAAGCCAACGATTGATTACAGTGGAAAAGCAATGACATATATCAAATAAGCTTTGGCATAAAGTTATTACATGACATTAGTACACATTGTAAATATAATAAAGACAGACACTTATGGGACTAAATATCCCACTCAAGAGGCCAAATTTCTGGAAGGTCCAAACTGAATATACACAATCAGTTTAACCAAACATACTTTAGCATTGAATCCCCAATAATTAAAACACAAACTTTCCAAATTTAGGACTGAATTTGAAATGACTGCATTAATCATTTTACAAATATTTATAAGAATTTCTTGTGTATATGCCTTACCCAGAAACTGGAAGTAAGGATTGCAGATGTAATTTTAAAACAGATTCTCTGTTTGAGAATATCAAAACAGAAAATTCCTAATCAGTTTTACCAAAGGTACTTCAGAATTCAAATTTTTATTTGGCTGGTTGCATTATTCATATATTCATTCCACTCATATTTATGTAGCCCCTACTTACAAATACTATGCAAGCAAGAGCTAGTAATAAAAATGAAGGTATATTTTCTTCTTTTCTTGAGTTTACAGATTGAAATGTGATTTCTGTACTATCCAGCTGGCTGGCAAGTAGACCTTTGAGGATAACTTTATATTATGGTAGGAGATACATCTAGGAGATATATCTTACAAATTCTCATAAGATTGAAATGCTTTACATATATGGAAACTGAAGGAAAAAAGGGAGGAAATTACCTTCAATGTCATGATTTTTGAGTAGTAAAGCCTATATTCATATCCAGGAGTAATTTTAATATTTCTTCTATACCATGTATTTTAACTATCCTAATTTCCTTTTCATTAGAGTCAGATATACTTTTTTCCAAGTCACTGACTCACCTTCAACTACTGTATGTGAAGAGGAAATGTAAAATTGATATAAAGAAATGCAGAGCAAAAACATTGTTACACAATGGCTCTGATAAGGGTTTGGTAATCTTATCTCTGAAGGTTTGCTAGCAATACTGACTTCGTTTTTAACAAAACTAAATAAATTTTCTGATTAAAAAAAAGAAAGCTGACATCTGATTAGCCAGATGGCCCTGTGTAGTAGCATTTTCACATCCAGGACATATCTGTTAGTCCCCTCCAAGTTTACTTAAGTGAATAGAGAAGATATGAGTTATTAATTTACTGAGTGTGACATAACATTTTACCAAATTCTCACATGTTTATTTGCTTAAAATTGAGGATGAAAATGCAAGCTACCTTTGCATATGAATCCTTTAAAATGACAAGTACTGATTAGAATTAAAGGGAAATAAAATGATCTGTGATTCTAATTTACAAGGCATCATCCCCTGAGCAGAAACAGTTGGCATAAAGGAATCTCCTGAGTAGCACAAAGCACCAGCAGGCTAAAATTACTTTCTAGTACGTCACCTTCAAGCTGGTGCCCAGCTTCTGCCTTCTTACCTTATGTTTGCTTCTCATTCCCATATTGTGCCTGTTGCCTTCTATTACATCAGGAGTAAAAACTTGCTTTCATTCTTCTGCGTTCTCCCCAAAATAATTTTTGGAGATCAGTTTTCACTGAAGGGTTTATTTTCCCTTTTATTCTTAACAATTAAAAATTATATGCTAAGCAGCCTAAATGTTAATGACTGGTAATATTTTCTCCAAAAGGAACATACTCTCTAAATTTCTAAGTGTCAAAATCTTGGCAGACATCAAGGTGTATCTTAAATGCCACTTCCTTTATCAATCACTCTTGACTTTTCCCTGTCACCATTGACAACTCTTTGTTTACCTCACTAGAATGTCAGTTAGTATATATTCCTGTGCCTCAATGAAAATTTATCAATAACTAATCCATATGACTTTTGATAATCTCAAAATGTATTTTACATTTGTATGTACCAATTTCAAACAGTTCAGGGCAACACATTTGCACTAGTTTACCATCAAGAAATGTTGAGCTAACCAGAGACTTAGAATTACTCTTTAATTATCTTCTGTTAATATAATGTTTAAACTTATAAATACCCCAGAATATGAATTACAGATACTTTCAAAAAATCAGAATTCATTAAGACTATTTCTTATCCAGTTCTTCCTTAAAAGTCATAAAGGTATGAATGCACTTAAACAATAAATTATAAATCATTTTGGAAATTATATTTAGATTGACAATGAATAAAACTAATAGTTCCTGCATTGTTCTACCCTAAAATATGACCATATAAGTCATTAATTATACATCAACACAAATAGAACTTTCAACATGTTCTAAAGTTTTATCAATTATTTACTAGATTCTCCATAATTTAATATTTTGGTTGAACTTATATATGTTAACTGTCTTAGGAGTTTCATTTTAGGAAGTTCACAGTATTTTAATCCAAATTTTCAATGTAATTCCATGATTATCTATGCATTTCCACTGCATAAATTATCTAAGCATTTCCACTGCATAAAAATGGACTGGGTATAACAATAAAGTCTTCTAAATGTCCTCACATTTTCTCCATCTTTAGGAGTATGTATAAGTTTGAAAAAAGTTATCTATTCTGTTTCTGTCTATCCTCTATGATTGATATATAATGAATAGTGTTGCAAAATTTGTGTCAACTAAACACTGTTAAAATTTGTCCATTTATAAAATTCCAAATTGTGTCTATCCTAACATTTTGAATCTAGAAGTATATTCTATTAATAAATGCCAATGAAAATTAAATTCTAACTTGGAATCCATTTACAACCAAAACATCCAGATACAATGAGAGGGAAAGAGTCAGTTTAAATCTCATCTAGAAGCTGCCAGCTATAAAAGTGTTTCCAAATAGGCTATTAAAGAAAGTTGTGGAGTCTCCAAGATGTCATTATTTCATGACTCCCAGGGAACATGATGGTGGCTGACCATGTTTTAGTGCAGCATTGGGAGCACTGAAAAATTAGCAGACAATCGGGCAAAGGGAAAATGCTGTGCAAGGCATTCATTCCTCAAAATGATATTATTGGATTTTTACATGACTCTAGATAATCAGAAAATCTGGGCTTGAGATAATGAATTTCACAGCCACCTAGTAACAACCATTTGAAATCTTAGTCAAACAAACCCTCGGGGAAATTTATGAGTGGTGCTCCCTAGTTACAAAGAACATTATGCCAGTGAGCATAAAGTCCATATATACAACATGAAGATTGCATGGTGGAGAGGCTTGGATAACAAGTTAAGTAGCTCAACTGGTAGGAATATAAAGAATCTTTCAAGGAATAATCTTCATATAAAAACAAATGTGAATTTATTATGTAGAGGAAAGCAAAATTAACATGACTCTTTCTCATGTGAAAATCTGATTTGGAGTAAGATTCAAGATACAGAGAAATGGAAATCAAACTTCAGATTCTACGCTTAGCCTTCTGTGACAAAATATATTCCTTTGCCTCTCTGCGCACGTTTTACCACAAATATCTGTAAGTCACTGCTATAAAGTGTTCTAATATCAAGAGATCATGAATTTCCCCCAAAATTACTGAGGTTTAATATATGAGCTTCATTTTGATAACTGAAGAGTTCTTGGAATTTTACCTAATGTGTAAGCTAACAATTTAGCCTGTTGCAGGTTTATATATGTTGGCAGAAGATTCAAGACTCCTGGGACAGTCATAGAACTTTATTGTTCAGGACACAGCAGACAGCATGATCTTGAAGTACATGCCAGCTTTGCTTGTCCCACCAGTCCCACAGAGTGATGGAGAATGGCCCATGAGTATGCTGTCTTTGCTGCCCCATGACCTTTTTTAGACCACAAGCGAGCATAGCTGACCTTTGTCCCAAAGAGAAACATCATTTTTATTACACTTAGGAATAAATAAACCTGCCATTAGTTCTGGAATAAAGCAAAATCTCCATCTCCTTTTCAATGATGTTTTTGTGCTATGTAAGCATCATTGAAAAGACAGTACAAAACAAAAGCCATGAGTGCCTCTGCTTATAACACATGTGTGAAGCCTAGAGGCCCATTCTTCTTTTCTCCCTTGTCTTGGTTTCTGGTGAATTGTCCCATGAGAATGTTGTTCTGCCAACCGTTGTGATTAATAACAATGACAGAGAGTCGGGGGAAAAAATAATCTCAGTTGTTTCATACAGCATTTAATTCAGACTATCAGCAGAATTCCAAGTTTAAAATAAGGCTAATCTGTCATATTAACCTTGAACCTTCCCCCTAAGTTTCCAGACCCAACCAGCTGAAAAAAATCACAAACTCTACCTTGGCCCTCAAGCATGAATTATAGTGAAATTCTAGCATCCAAAACAAACTTGGCCACTGAGTTGAGGCTGAGCTGAATGTCTTCCATGGCAGACGTGGTATTTCTATGAACACTTAAAGATCTCTTATGACATCACATAGCGTACGAACTGTTATATTTTTGAAATAGGAGTGCATTAATGCCTGGTTTTGTATAAAGATGTGCAAATTTGGGGTTATACATGGTGACCCTAGAAAGAAATGTATTGCTTATACTTTGTCGCCACCCTCCCCGAAAATGGGGGACATTTCCTGGTAAGATTCTGCTTGACAGTGCCTCCAGTGTGGCCTCTTGGTCAGCTAATAGGTTTTAGGGATCCTAGTTCAGTTCACATAATTGAGTCTAGTTGTCGTTAGAGAAACTGTCCAAAGTCAGGCAGTCAGATCTGACCTACCTGTTTACACTGGTGGTCATGGGACATTCAACTTCCCTAGGGAATGAGAGAGTGATGTCTCAGGAGCATGATAGAGAAGATATCTGAAGAAGTTGAATGGTGTCTTTTGTGAGAGGTGCTGAAGCTGGGGTCATACCTTACTGTTCTTAATAGAATTCTGAGTAATGTTGAGGGAAATGGTAGTAATATCATGATCAGAACTTTGTTGCTGGAATAGCAGACCCAAGAGTTACACTTAAGATACTTGCTAAAGTTTTCAAAAGGCTACTGCCTATATTTAAATAGAAAATCTACATATAATCAGCTACATATGTATATACATTCAGTTATACTAGATATTGTTTATAATCCATCTAAAACTATGTGTTGTCACACTTGAGGAGTCTTATATATGTGTGTGTGTGTGTGTGCTTGTGTGTAGGTGTATAGAGACTGCTAGATTTTGATTTTTTTTTTTTTTTTTTTTTTTTTTTGGAGTTTGGAGATGGAGTCTTGCTCCGTCACCCAGGCTGGAGTGCAATGGCGCAGTCTCGGCTCAGTGCAACATCCGTCTCCTAGGTTCAATCAATTCTCCTGCCTCAGCCTCCAGAGTAGCTAGGATTACAGGTGCCCGCCACCATGTCTGGCTAGTTTTTGTATTTTTACTAAGACGGGGTTTCACCATGTTGGCCAGGCTGGTCTCCTGACCTTGTGATCTGCCCGCCTCAGCCTCCTAAAGTGCTGAGATTACAGGCGTGAGTCACCGCACCTGGCCATACTGATTAATTTTTTAAATAGTGTACAAAATCATTATTAAATTTAGATAATGAAATTAAACTTTGACATTTACAAATATGTTTTATAATATAGTATATGACTAACTTGGTACATATTGATGAGTATTTTATGCTTGGTAAAGAAAAACAAGAGTTTCTATTCCTGTCAGATCAATTAATTATAAGCATAGCTTTGAACATTGAAACTAACCTATGTCATATTTTCATATTTATAATCAATATTCAGTATGACAATATGTATTTTATGAGAAAAGCCACTAAAAGTTGGCTATTAGACACAACATTAAATGGAAATCCCACAACCCCTGCCATTCACAGCATCTTCTTGTTTTGTCTTGGAATGGCTTCCTCAAAAATTAATTCAAAATGATTTCTGATCCAACCTTCCTCACCTTCTCTTGTTCTACATATAGGTAAGAAACTCTTTTATGTGGGGGTATAAATTTTAAATGAATATATTAAATCAATTATCAAATTAATTGAAATTTTACATAATCTAATACTTATTTAATATTTGCTTTATTCACCAATTATTCATAAAGATATGTTCAAAACCACTTGTTTATCAATATTTTAAAAAAGACTATGAGGGGAATCTGAATAGTCATTTTATTTTTCAACCATATTTATATAGACAAACTTGTATTATGCTATTTTCTGTAAACTGTGCTTTTACTACAAAGTCTTCCATTTTATTTTTGTCTCCTAATTATGCTTTGTTTTCACAGCAACATCTAATTAAATTAAGACCTTGAAAGCAAGCAAATTAATGAATTCCATTTTAACAGCCTCGGCTTAATTGGAATTGGTTCTCATAATATTCAAATTTAATATATATACACACATATGTACATATACATGTATAATACATATAATCATACAAATATATACATACATATATCTTAGATATGTATATATTTTAATAAATATTAAATATATTTATATATATAGTGTTTATGCACATTATATAAATATCTGTATAAATAGATATAGTAGGAGAAAGAGCACACACACATATAAATTATTGCTAGTTTCAAAATCCACCTTATTATTCCCTAGATATGTATTTTTAGAAAATTTGCCACATAAATTGTTATGAGAACTAAATATTTATAAAGTTTTGTTAGTCATGTTGTTTAAGTAGTGTCTGGTACATCATAAACATTATATAACTATATTTGAAGAAAAAGATAAACAGACAAAGATTTAATTCAATCTGTCAGTATAGATGTGGGGTATATGTCAGATAAAAATATTTATTTTGCTTATACATTTTTAAAAATGTTTAAATACTCAGGGATATTTACAAATAAATATCTGCATATTTCATTGGTATGTTTGCAAGCCTTCAAATAATATGCAGGACGATGCTTTACTTAATTCAGCTATTATTTTTTTAATTGCTCTTTTCCTTCCTAAATGTTGCATTAATCCTTTTTACTTTTATTTGAACATAATTGTATTCTATCCCATCTGCCTTTTATTACCACTAGAAAACTGTTGGTAAACATCAATTTTATAGGTGGCTTCAGATTATTTTATGTTTTTAAATATTAGAAATATGCACATAAGAGCTATAAAATAAACTCTGTTGATACAGTAAGAATGTTCTAGACAATTATTGAAGAATCCAGTAATGGTATTGAATCCCAATAGCCTGTGAGTTACCATTAATGTTATTTCAGAGGCAGATATATCCCTTGACTACTATGATTTTTTCTGTTTATTTCTCAATTTCCCATGAGCTATCTTAGGATGAAAATCATAAAAAATTAACATATCAACATATCCAATGCCTATACATTTGATTAATAGAGTTTAGTATCACAGATCTAAAGTCAAGACAGGGCAAGTGAATTGCAACAGTACTGGTATTTAAAATTCATTAGTCTTGGTGAGCTGCTGTAGTAATTGTCTTAAAATAACTACTTTCATCTAATAAAATAAATGAATTAATACAGGGACAAATGTTAGAATAGATGCATGTAAAATTTGATTACAAACACAATTATTACCAGGCAATTTTAGTATAACAAAACAATCTCAGTGCCTTCGTGACTGATAATAACAATTAATGATTTGTTCTCTTGTTAAAGTTAGAAACTCCATATGCAAGTGCTTTATTTTATCCCAATCCCTGTAATAGACACTTACTTTATAAAGAAAAAAGAATATGACAGTTTATGTTTTCTGTTGTCCTCAGAGAAAAGCCATAATCTAAATTATGAATTTATTTATTCTGCTATCAAGGAATAATTATTTTTTAGTTTCCCTCATTGCTTCAAAATATAATGTATCTGTTCAGTTAAATAAATTACATATTAAACCTTAAAAAAAAAAACAAAAAACAAGAACTCCAGATACTTGAAAGAGAAAAACTGTGGTTTAATACATGTGTCTGGCACCTTCACATTTCTATAATACAATTCTCAAGACTGCTGTAATAAAATACCACAAACAAATTTGCCTAAAACAACAGAAACTTATTATCTCACAGTTCTGAAGGCAGAGTGGTCTGAACTCAAGTATCAGTAAAGTCATCTTCCTTCTGAAGGCTCTAGTAAAGAAGCCTTCCTAGCTTTTAATTGTTGCTGGTAATCATTTTCATTACTTGGTGTGCAGCAGAAGATTCTGCTGTTATTGTCACATGGCCTTCTCTCTGTGTCTGCCTCTTACCAAGCATCTAGATTGCTCCTCTCATATGAAAATCATTCATTGATTTAAAACCCACCCTAATCCAGTATAAGCTCATTTTACATTGATTACATATGCAAAAAACCTATTACCAAATAAAGCTACATATACATATCTTGGGAGTTAGGACTTCAACATATCTTTTGGGAGAAGTAACCTACAGCATTACTTCTTCTTTTTTTTTTTTTTTCCTTTTGTGGCATTTTCTGCACTTCTTTACTGCTACTCTTTTTTTCTTTCTCTCTGTCTTCTGTCTTTCCTATCAGTTGTGTAATTTTTCTCTTCAAATCTAAAAATTATTTGAGCATTTGCTTTACAAATAGTGGGGTAAGCTACATGATTCTAGTTTTGAAATATATGAAGCTATGTTGTAAAATCATGTTTTGTTTTAAACAAAAGATTATTAAAATAATAACTTTTGTTTAAGATCATGCACATGAAGACTATAACTCCAGCACCTATAATATACAATGTAGCCCTCCACCATGGATGTATCTTCCATGGTTTTGTAGATTCAGTTATAAATAGCATGTCACATATTACCTTTTTATAAAAAAATCAAAATGATCACAAGTTCTATTTAAGAATTATATTAGATTTTCCAGAGTACCAGTAGGAGATATAGAGATAGATATATTTATGTAGACATATAGATATGGATATATACATCTATCTACCTCCCTATCTGTAAAGAGAGAGATTATGAAAAATTGCCTCACATGACTTCGGAAGATAAGAAGTACCACTCTCTGATGACTACAAACTGGCGAACCAAAAATTGAGTGATGTAATTCAGTTTTAGGCCAAAAGCCCAAGACCAGAGGGGCTGACGGTGTAAATCCCAATACAAAGGCAGAAGAAGCTTAAGAAGTAACGCTAAAAGGAGTGAAAGATTTATTTCCTCTTCTTTTGTTCTATTCAAGCCTTCAATAGATAGGATGATACTTACGCACACTGGGAGGACAACCTACTTTACTGTGTCCAGTGATTCAAATCTAATCTCATCCAGAAACACTGTCACAGATTCATCCAGAAATAATGTTTAATCTGCTATCTGGGTGCAATGGTTTGAATGTGTCACCCCCAAAATTCGTGTTACAATGTAATCCCCATTGTAATGGTATTAAGAGAAGGAATTTTGGGGGAAGTAATTAAGTCACAAGCGCTCTGCCCTCATGAATGATTTAGTGCCTTGTCATAAGGGGTTAGAGGAAACTAGTTCAGGCCATTTTGCCCTTCTAAGTCCATGATATGAGGACAGTGTTTGTTTCCTCCAGGCTACGTAGCAACAGGGCACCATCTTGAAGTAGAGAACCCTTGCTGGACAATGAATTGACTTGTACATTGATTTTGGATTTCTGAGCCTACAAAAGGG
>NW_012114744.1:4922006-4923916 GCF_000951035.1 Colobus angolensis palliatus | reverse complement strand
TTGAAAAAAAACCAAAAAAAAAAAAAAAAAAAAAAGCCCAAACTTTACTAAGGGACTCTGTGAATGTGCTGGCTTTAGCTTTCAACACCCAGGGGTTTATAACTTTGTCTTAGTCTGCATTTACTGCTTCTGCAAAGCCTCAAGGTCAGCTACAGGTGAGAACTTATGATCTTCTCAGGTATTTATTGAGCATGTGCACAGCCATTGCCAAGTGTGTGGCCTTCTACAATCCCAGTAATACATCAGAACGTCTCAAAGTCTTTAAGGATATCTTATTTCAGAACATTTGTTATGAGCTCAATGTTAGTGTCCCTTCAAAATTGATATGTTGAAGCCAGATCGCCAGTGTGGCTGCATTTGAGGATGGGGCCTCTAAGGAAGGGTAATTAAGGTTGAATGAGGTATAAAATTGGGACCTTGATCTGATAGGATGCATGTTCTTAAAAGGAAAGACATCAGGGGCTCTTTTTCTCCATGCTCCCTATACATGCACAGAGCAAAGACCAGGTGAAGACCTGGTGAGAAAATTGCTGTCTATAAGGCAGCTGCAGAGCCCTCAGCAGAATCCGAATCTTATGGACCTTGATCTGATACTTGTTGCCTCTAGAACTCTGAGAAAACAAGTTTCTGTCACTTAAGGCACCCAGCTTTTGGTGTTTTGCTATGGCATCTCAAGTAGACAACTATAGCACTTTTTCCTTCAAATTTTGATTATCGTATCATTTGCTCTCACTATTATCTGTCACCTCAGGCATCTATGACTAAAACATTTCCCTGTAAATGTTTTGGAAAAGGTCTCATGCACCTCGTACACACACATATTAGCTTTAGGACAGGACTAGTTCCAATAGTCCAGTAAAATAAACACTAACCTTCTCAACAAGTGTCCCACAGAGTCATGAGATAGGAGAAAGCACATCATTAAAATTATTTTTTAATTACTTCCACTCTTCTCCCTCTGGTACTCAATATGCAGACTGTTATATTCACAACCACCACTGAGCTGGGAATTAGGGGACAGAGTTGTTAGTCAACATACTACAAAACTTGCTGCCTTTTTTTTAAGATTACTCCTTTGTCTTAAATAAGAGTTTCCTGCGTTGCTGCAATACTTTGCTTAATTTCAGAGATTTGAAAAATTGACTTCACTATTTTTACCAATTTTTTCATTGCTTTTAAGGAGATTGCAGAATTTTGAAGTTTCTTTCTCTGCCATTTTTGTTGATGTCTTCCTTCAGGTGGTATATTTTAAAATATTGTTAGAATACAACTTTTCATTCCCTTTAGGAAGATATTTACCTGCCTGTGTTGTGGTTTCTCTGCTGTGGATTTTCCAGCAATCTAACCCCATTTACAGTATATAATTCAGAGATTACTTTAAAGATCTGTCTAAAGTTGATAAAAGTATACTTTAGGGTGGATTTATAGTATCATTTTCTTTTAATATATGTGTGTGTGTGTGTGTGTGAAACAAGAAAGTGATATACAGGCTCTGTCTACCATCTTTATCCAATTTTTATTTTTTTTTGATTATGTTCATGATATGGTTTAAATTGTTAATACCTGAATTTCTCATTTTATAGTCAAGCAATTAAAAGATTAGAAAGGTAAGAAATAATTACAGAAACTTGATGTTTCAGTATTTAGTGAAAAATGGGTGCAGCAGCTCATGACTATAATCCCAGAATTTTGGGAGGCTGAGTGGGGAAGATCACTTGAGCCCAGGAGTTTATGACCAGGCTGAGAAACAAAGTGAGACCACAATTTTATCAAAAAATAAAATAAAATTAGATGGGTGTGATGGCACAGGTCTGTGGCCCCATCTACATGTGAGACTGAGACTTAGGATCCCATGACCCTAGAAAGTGGAGGTTGTAGGGAGCCAAGATCCCACCACTGCACTCTAGCCT
>NW_012114744.1:4909557-4921934 GCF_000951035.1 Colobus angolensis palliatus | reverse complement strand
AGGGAGCCAAGATCCCACCACTGCACTCTAGCCTAGGTGATAGAGCAAGACCCTGTCAAAAAAAAAAAAAGGAGAGAGAGACGTGAAGAGAATTCAATAAGGGTTTATTTTCTTATTGGAGTGAAATTAAGGATGGAATGAAAGGCGCTAAAGGGAAGGGAAATTTGGAAAATAGAGACTAATGAAATAATGAAATCCTAATAACAAAGGGCAAAGTAATATAGTTATATAGATCACGTAAGACAAGGTAGTCTCAGAAACAGGAACTGGCAACACTTCTCCTGTAATAGAATGGAAGGATAAACAATGGATCAAAAGTCATCTATACTTGAAGTTTTCATAAAAACAACTTTTGGGAGTTTCACTCTACTGTCTTTTGTATGATGTAGGAAGTGTCATCTGCTAAAAACAAGCAAGTGAAAAAAACGAAACAGTTCTATCTAATGAACTGGAGCATCGGCAAACCAAGGACATAGTTGATGTTGGAGTTGGAAATTTAAGTGATACAGGTGTTGAATATTTCATTTAGCACTTCAGGCTCTAGGTACAAGTGAAGAGAAGGGTGAGTTTTTGATTAACTCAGGCTTGGTCCTGTACCAAGAATATGTGATGAAAAAAATAAGGTAAAAAGTCAAATAAACTGGTAGGAGTTTGTTGGACTCAGGGTAGGGGATACTCTACTTTAGATAGTGGAAGTAAATGCAGTGATGTAAAGGGAGGAAGTAACAGTGGTCTGAAGACTAGAGTTCCAAGACATTGATGACTGTTGAAGAACAGGTGTAGAAAGAGTAACAAAGTGAGTGAAATGAAAGAATACTATGTGTTCTAAAAATGAGATGTTTGAATTTGTGTATTATAAGTATTTGCAGGTAATTTCAAGGTCTACAGTGTGGTCATAGGTATTGGTGGCTAAATTAGTATGAGTATAATCACTGAAGATAAAAATGTAAAGTCACCAAAAGGCAATAGTGACCAACAGGACATTATCAGGTAGATTTTTGTATTTATGTATCCATGATAATGGACTGAATTTCACCTAAGTGCCAAATCATCTAGTAACTTGAAAGATTAACAAGGGCCCTCAGTTAAACAGTCATGAGAAAAACTAGTTTGCTCAGATTGAGTTGAAGATGGATTAGAAAGCAAAATAAGCAGGATATTTGTACAAATTTAGAGGAAGTGTAAAAGCTCAAAGTAGCCCTGATATCAGAAACGTGTAAGATGGAAAATGGGAGTATAATCCGAATATGATATGCCAATTGAAGTATAAGATATTGGAGCTGAAAAGAAATTTTTATATCATTTTAATGCCTTCCTTAAAGCTAGTGAACAAATGATTAAACCATTTGTATATATATTTTTGCCTGCATGTATTTAAGGGGTAAAATGTTACCAGCTCACAATGACATCATAGTGTGTTATTTTTCATAAAAATATACAGGGCATCTTTTAAAGGATGAAACATATGTTAGCACAGCTGCCTCTAAGATTAAACAAAATATAGTATATCATTTTGTACCTGTGAATGCAGACAAATATAAAAAATGATGGTGATTAAGATGTATTATGCCTATTTTCTTTGAAAAGTAAAATGTCTTAATATGAAGTTGGAGTGGAATATTTAAAAAAACTTAAATTTTAAAGCATCCAACAATATTCACCTCCAAAATAGTATCCTGTTTAAATATTAGTTCAAATTATCTTTAAAGTAATGACCAAAAGGCATTTTGATATACATTGCCTATTTTTCTCATGAAAAAAAAAAATACGAAGACCTTGTGTGGATCCCAAAAGACATGAATTTTCTTACCAGAGAAATACAATGCAATGAGATGATATTATTTCAGCTTAAATACATAAAATAATAACCACAGAGAAAACCACAGGAATTTTTTAGTGTTGATCTATACACTTTAATTCAGAATTTCAAAGAACATGAACAATATTTTCACATACTTTAAGTAGATAGTTTAATAATTTCAGATTAAAAAATATATTAAAAATAAAAATTAAAACATAAATTATAGAAAAAAGATATACACAGAGATGCAAAAGAAAATAAGTGGGAAGGAGAACAAAAGGAGAGAAGGAGAAAGGAAAAAAAATTACATGAACCATCCAGTTGGTAATTTGGTTATTAAGAAGCCAGAAATTGCTTTGTGAGGGCATACAAATTGTGACATCTGATACTCCTGCAGGCAAAGAGGGTTGGGAGATTGCCATCAAATATTGAAAACCATTCCTTTCTCCCCAATGAATTAAGTAATCTAATATATGTCAATTTATTTCTGGACCACTCTTCTGCTCCATAACGTATCTGTTCCAACAAATACATGTCCATGCTTGTGCCATTAACAGACTATTAGTTACTGTTACTATAGGATAGATATTCAAATGTGGTAAGACCCTCCAAAGTTATTATTCTTAAGATAATTTTGACTATGATTTGTCTTTGCAGTTCCACATATAGTTTTGATTTAGCATGTTAATTTACACATACATGAACACACACATACAAATGCATGAAAACTTCTGAGAGTTTCATTGGGATTGCTTGGAAACTATGGATCACTTTGGAAGATTTTACATAAAAATATTGAGTTTTCTGGTATATTAAAATGTCAGCAATGTTTCATAGTTCTGAATGTCTTGTCAACCTTTCATTAGATTAATTCCAAGAATTTCAGAATTAGATCTGATAACCTTGCAAAAACTACTTCTCCCTTCTAGTTATATGTGTGTGTGTGTGTGTGTGTGTGTATATATATGTGTGTGTGTGTGTGTGTGTATATGTCCTTTTGGATTTTCTATGTATCCAGCCACGTAACCCTAAATGGAGTAGGTATTCCTTCATTTTTTCCTATATTCACATTCTATGTGATGATAGACTTTTGTATCTGTTTATTATTTATCATATATAACATTATTCCATTATTAAATATTGTGATTTAGGTTATATCATGTATTTAAGTCAATTCATCTAAAATTTCAAATAATCTCAAAGTTGTTTATAATATCCATTTAATACTCTTTATGTCTGTAAAGTCTGCTGTAAAGTCTATTTTTTTTAATTCTTAACACTGGTACTGTGTTTCTTTTTATTTTTCTCCATAAATTTTGCTAATACGTCATCAATTCTACAAATGGTAAAAATGTAATCCCTTTCATGGAACTTACTTTTGATTTTGATTTCCTCTACTGTATATTTGTATTATTTTAAATCTGTCATTAATGTATGTTTATATATTTACTTCTTTCTTAAAGTTATTTATTTCAGACTTTAACCAACCTTATATTCCCATCATGATTATCTTTTTTATACACTGTTATATTTGATTTGCTGAAGTTTTGCCAAGAATTTTTGCATCCCAGTGCATGAGAAATATTGCTCTCTGTTTATCTTTTCTGAAAATGTCTCACTGGTTTTGCTATCAGCATGAGGTTATTCTTACAAAATGCATTGGGAAATGTTCTCTTCTCCTCTGTTCTCTGAAAGAGCATATGTAGGTTTGATATTAACATTTTTTAAATAACAGGATTCAAAAGAACCACCTCTTCTTTGAGTCTCTTTATAAAAATATTTTAATTCTGAATTTTCTCTTTCACTGATATTGCACTGTTCAAATTTTCTGTTTCTTCTTGTGCCAGTTGTGGTGACTTACAACTTTCAAGAATGTGTCTATTTCATCTGATACCAGTTTGCCAAGGGCTGCTGTAACCATGTATCCCAAGTTGGGTAGTTTAGATAATGAAAATTAGTTGCCTTACAGTTCTGGGGCCTACAAGTCCAAAATCAAGATGCTGGCAGTGATGGCTCCTTCTGAGGGTTGTATGAAAATTATCTTTTCCAAGACTCCCTTTGGTTTATAGATGACCACAACTGGTTCTTGAGCTTCTCCCTGCATCTTTCCATCATCCTTCCTTCATAGGTGTCTCCCTTCACACGAGGTTCCTTTTACAAGGACACAAGTCATATTGGAATAAGGACCCACCATATTCAAGTATAGCTTCATCTTAAGTAATTACATATACTTAAGATGTGACCCTATTTCCAAATAAGGTCACATTCTCAGGTACCAGATATTAGGACATCAACGTGAAGTTTGGCGGACACAATTTAACCCATGGCATCATCCAAACTGTTGGATTAATTGATATAAAAGTATTCACAATATTATCTTATTATACTAATGTTCGCAGGATCTGTAGAGATGTCCCCTCTTTTGTCTCTGAAATGTGTAATTTGTGTCTTTTTCCTCTCTTCCTCTTTTTCCCCCCTTCATCAGTTTAGCTAGATTTTGAAATTTGAGTTTTGTTTATTCATAGCCACTCTTAAAATCACTTAAAAACCTCTTTGTTAATTTCCACATGGTAAAATATATTTTTTAAGAAGGAGAAATGTTTATGAATGAATCAATTTATTTGTTACTCAAATATTTTTGCTAAGAGAATTGTGCTAAGCATGCCCTCTTCCAAGGGCTGACAAAAGTTCCCTTAAACAGTTTAAATAATTTCTGTTTTCTTTTAATCTAAAGACATTAACAAAGCCTTAAAAATCAAAAATAAAAAATAACCCCTCTGTTTCAATAGACTGCCATAGACTGGGTGGCTTATAAACAAGATACATTGATTCCTGGAAGTCCTGGAGGCTGAAAGTCTGAGATGAGTTGCCAGTATGGTCAGGTTCTGGTGAGTGTCTTCCTCTGGGTTACAGAGAGCTATCTTCCTGAATCCTCACATGGCAGAAAAAGGGCAAGCTAGATCTCTGGCTTGCTATTTTATTTTATTTCAGTTTATTTATTTTATTTTTACAGATGGAGTCTCCCAATGTTGGCCAGACTAGTCTCTAACTCCTGGACTCAAGTGATCTTCCTGCCTCCTTTTAAAAGAGAAACTAATTCCATCCGTAAGGACTCCACCCTCATTACCTAATTACCTCTCAAAGTCTCTCCTCCAAATACCATCTATTGGGATTAGATTTCAACATATGAAATACATGAAGACAGAAAATTCAGTCCTCAAAAATCTCAGTTGCAAATATAATTTCTATGTGCAATGATTGAATGTGTGGTTAAACAGAACATTTTAAAAATATAAATTTTTACTGAAGACATTTTAAATGGTTTACTTATCACATAATGGCCTGATTTCAAGGGAACTTTTCTCTCAAACCCATATTGTATGAATACACATAAGATGCTCCTGATGTGTGCCTTCTTAGATGTGTGTTTGAGTCTATCATATTCCTCAGGCTTGTAATTCACACTATTTATGGTTATAAAATTTAGAAATCAATTAGATGTTTAGTTTCTTTTGGTATTCTGAGTTTAAGTGCATTAAAACGAAAACTGACAAAAATTTCATGAAGACTTGTCAAAATTGTTTTAATTGATTTCAATCGAGTTAATATTTTCTATTTATAAATGAATTTGTATAAATGCACACTGAAATAAATTTAGAAATACGCTACTGAGTCTAAGTACAGGAAGTTAGACTAAGTTTCTAAAAATGCTAAAATTAACTGGTTATTAATCATAATTTATTCTCAGTTTTATAGCTTCTATATATTCATTTATATACAACAAAATAATGAGACATTTTAAAACCAGTAAAATTGTGTTAATATTTTCTGAGCTTTATCATGATTAGATGTGGGTTATAGGATTTGAGGGAGGTTCACATAGGTAAGTTGCTATTTTCACCACGTTCTAATAAGGATGCATACTATTATCTATGTCATTTGAGACTGTGAATGTTGACCTAGCTAATGTGGCTGAAGTGACTTTTGTCAAGTTTCTCCAGAGTGATGTTACACATTTTTTTCGCCCTTTTGCAAACTGTACTTTTGGGAAGAAGTCACAATACACAACCCACATTCAAAACGTGAGGAAATATGCTCTCTCTATTTTAAAATATAAGATATACATAATTTCTTGGAAATTTTTCTGCATGGGAGATTTATCTCTGCTCTGTTACTTTATTTATCAAATTATTTATTGATATTAATATGGACTCATGAGTATTTCCTCTAAATTTTGTATTATAATTATATCATGCCAAAGAGATAATCATGTCATCTTCGAACACAGTTTTATTTCTTCCTTACTAATCTGTATTCCTTTATTTCCTTATTATACTAGGTAGAAGTTCCAGTAGAATGTTAAAAAGAAAGAGTGGGAGGAAATATCATTGCCTTGTTCACAGTCTTAAGGAAATCAACTAATTTCTAACTATTAAGTATAAAGTCTGCAGGATTTTTGATGGATTTTCTTAGTTATGTTGAGAATAGTTCTTTCTATTTCTAATTTGCTGAGTTTTTATCCTGAAGGGCTAATAGATTTTGTTACATTTTTTGTTTCCTTCAATTAAGATGATTATATGATTTTTCTTTTTTAGCCTATTGATGTGATGGACTAATTGGTTTTTGAATGTTGAAACAGACTTGCATACTTGGGAATAATTCTCCTAGGTCTTGGTATGTAATTCTTTTAATATATAGTTGGCTGAAATTTGCTAATATTTTATTGAAGATTTTTGTGCATATGTTTATGAAAGATAATGGTTTCTAGTTTTTCTTTCAGTATTTTTATCTAATATTTATATTAGGGTAATGGTGACATAAGATAATTAGTTAGGAAGTATTCTAAAATACTATATTTGTAATGGTTTTGGATCCATTACTGCATTTTTTCCCTTTTTGTACCTTCTCATATTCTTCATTATATATTTAAATGGAATATTTTATGTGATTCAATTCTCTCTCCACTCTTAGTATATCAGTTATATGTTTTTACACATTTTAGTTGTTACTTTAAAGTTTATTAAATGCATTTACAGCTTATCTATGTCCACTGTCAAATAACATTGTACTGCTTCCTAGGTAGTACAGGGACTTTATGAGAGGGTATTATCTATTCCCGCCTCTCAGTACTTACAGCATTGCTTTTATTCCATAAGCTATAGTCACATAATATACTGTTGTGTACCACATTTCTTATAAGGTGGTTCTACTGACAACAAACCATTTGTTTTTGTTTGCCAGAGAAAGTCTGTTAGTCTGCTTGGGCTGCCATAACAAAATATCATTGACTGGGTGGCTTAAATATTAAGAATAATTTTTCACAGTTATGGAGACTGGAAGTCGAATATCAAGGTGCTAGCAAGGTAAGTGTCTGGTTCCCCCTTTGGTTTGCATATGGCCGCCTTCTCACTGCGCCCTCACAATGGTCTTTTCTAGTCCTTTTTAGGTGGAGAAAGAGAGAGAGAAACAGCTTGAAGCTAAGCTCTCTGTTATCTCTTCTTATGAGAGCACTGGTTTTATAACGAAGGCCCCACCCCCATGATCTCATCTAAACCTAATTATATCCCAGTATCCCCATGTCTAAATATCATAACTTTGGGTGTTAGGGCTGCAACATATGAATTTGAGGGCGGGCAGGGTGGACCCAATTCAGTCCAAAGCAAAGTCTTTCTTTTTCACTTTTGAAAGATAATTTCACCAGATGTAGTATTCCAGTTTCATGGGGTTTTTCCTTCAACACTTTAAATATTTTACTCTATTGTCTTCTTGCTTACATGGTTTCTGACAAGAAATTCACTGTAATTGTTATTCTCATTTTTGTATAGGTAAAATTTTCATACTCTGGTATTTTTCAAGGTTTGCTTTTTGACTTTGTTTTTCTACAGATCGAATATGACATTTATATATGCAGATTTGTTTTTCAAAATTATCCTGCTTCATTTTCTCAGTGCTTCCTGGACTTGATGTTTGGTCCTTGTCATTAATTTTGAAAAAACTCTTAACCGTTATTACATCAAATATTTTTTCTCCGTTGTTCTCTCTTTCTCTTTGGTTTCAGATTATGCATATATTACACCTTTTGTAATTGTCCCACACTTCTTGGATATTCTCTTTCTTTTTTTATACAATTATACTTTTTCTTTGCATTTAAGTTTGAGAAGTTTCCATTGCAATTTTCAAGCCTACTGATTCTTTCCTTAGATACAATTCAATGTGTTATTTCCATCAAAAGCATATTTTCCTAATATATTTTTTATTTTTACCATGTTAAGATTCTTTCTTAGAGTTGCACTGTTTCTGAAGAGTTGATCTTTCCTTGCATGTTCACCACATTTTTCATTTGATTTCTCAGCATATTATACATAGATACTTTAAATTACCGCTGTGCTGATTCCAAAATTTGTGTCATATCTGAGTCTGATTCTGTAGGTTGCTCTATCTCTCCAGAGATATTTTGTTGTTGGCATTTTCTTTGTGTGTGTGTGTGTGTGTGTGTGTGTGTGTGCACGCGTGTGTTTGCCTTTTAGCATGCCATGTAATTTTTGGTTGAAAGTCAGACATGATGTATTTGATAATAGAAACTAAGAAAAATAGGTCTTTATTGTGAGAGATTATAGAGATCTTCCTAGGAGGTAACTTGTGATTATAGTTTTCTAGAGCTGTTGCTGCCTGAGACTTTAATACCCTCAGGTGTTCTTTTTTGTTCCCCCTGTGGTCTTTAGGTCTTACTAGAAACAAAACTTCCTGATGTATAGTCTGACACTTGAAATTCTTTCAGCTGTAATCCCCATTTTATACAGTAGCACTATTGGTATTGTGGTGAAAGGTGAAGAAAAGGAAAATGCTCTATAATCCTTTTATTAGGTCCAGATATTTCAGTGGGCCTGTGTGTCTGAGCTGTTACCTTCATAAATGCTTCTTTGATCTCCTTGTCTGAAACTCAGTTGATATAGGAAGTTGATCTGGGAAGGGTAGACCGGCCTCAACTTAGGTACTTCCTTTTTCCCACAATAGTTAGGCTTGAGTATTTTCCCTTGAGGGCAATTGGAGAACAGAAAGTTCGGTGTGTATTTCAAAATTGCCATGTTTTCTCTTTCCACATTGGAAGCATAATGGGATTTCTTCACTAATCTTCAGCACAAAAATCTGGTGGGGTTCCTGGAGGTAAAATTTATGAAAATTTGGGGCTCCCTCTAACACTAAGCCTCCTGGTATTTTTAACTCTCAAGCTAGACCACACTAAGCACTCAAATTGTATGAGAGTGTAAGTGTTTCTACCAGTACTGGCTCCAGGAGTAGATTTCTGCTCCTGGGTTTCTATTTCGAGTAAGCTGTGATTCTCTGTATCTGCCTTTGTCTTCAGTTTTCAGGACAGTGGTTTATTAATTTTCTTCAATTTTCAGAAGAATCTAAGATGAGTTATTGGTTTTCAGTGTGTTTAGCTTTTTTCTTGTTATGAAAATAAAAACAGCAAATTACAAGGTCTTCATATCTCAACGTAGAAACTTGAATTCTCTAATATTTGTATTGAATTATTTATAAAATGCAAAGAAACCTCCAAAAAGTTCTAGAAAGCTTTTATTTCTAAATGAAATCTAGTGACATTTCCCTCTTTATGTAATGTTTGTATTTCTAAATGTATGGTGATAACTGTACTCCCTGAAATTAGGTTTCCGCAATTAGCACCTTAATTTGCCTAGCTTTGAAATGTGGATCTGGGAATTAGCACCTTCCAGATGTAGACTTTCTGGATTATATTAAAGAACAAAGATACAAACATATGGGAAAATGTTAATGTGAGACAAATATGTGGGATATATTTTTTATTGTAGTTTTTCTTTAACAATTTTGTTTCTAATGCCATACTTTAAGAAAATAAAATTCACTGATATAAAGTATGGATTTAATAATGCTTTAATGATCAAAATAAATGATACTTGCAAATAGAATAAAATGTTAAGATCAATTCAAAAAGATAGTTTAGATGTCATGAAAATTGATATGATTTCATTTTAAGCCTAAATTATCTTATTTTTCATTTCATATTTTCACTATCATCTTATCTTTACATGGGTTATTTGTCAAGAATAGAATTACAAATATAGATACAGCTTATGGTTTTCTTGAAATCCTTAGGTTGTTAGAGCATCAGTCTATTCATCTTTATCACTACCTGTTCATCTTATAAAAAATCTCTTTATTTATCCGTTGGTAATTACTAATAAACCTTGTTAATATATAAATTCAAAAAGTATTTTGAGGAATTGTCCAAATTGTTAGTGTGTCAAAACAAGTTTATGAAGTTGCATACTAGAAGGAATCCCAAGGGTTTCAGGTAGAATGGAATTATTTTATTTATGTTATTAATATAATAATTAGGTCTTAAACAGATGAGTACATAGGTACTTCTGGTTTCCAAACCTCATAGAATTGATTATTTAAGATCTATGCATTTTATTTTGTTTATTAGATCTAAATTTTTTTAAAAAAGCAAAATACAAAAGTGATGGCATTTGAAAGTTTATTTTAGTTATAATTTACACTACTCGTTTGAATTTATGTTTATATTTGTTCTTTTTTCAGGATATATAGAAGCCTAATCATATGTAAAGACTGATAAATAATCTTGGGAATATATACAACTTTTGTTACTTTAGGATGCTTTTATCTATTAATGTTAATGGGCTATTTTTTGTTTTTCAGATAATAAAGGCTACTATAAGCTTTATGCATTCAACATGCTTACTCTTAGCATGACCCAGGATGATCTTGTACAGTACAAATCAAAAAATGGGACTTTAATATAACAATTTCTTAACATTTGGATAGAACCAGATTGAAATGGCTTATTTGATCTATGAGCTTATAGATTGTATTGTATGTGCATAAAATCTATTGCCCAGAGAAGAAACAAAATATATGAAATAGAATTGGGCAGGCTTACGAGGCTTATTTTGTTCCTATTAGTCACCCAAGAACAAAGCATTTACGAACAATATATTTTGCTATAGTTTTGCCAATTTTAACAAAGTATATAAAAGGATTATTTTCATAGTCATGGAAAACTCTAAGTCTAAATTTCACTGAAAAGTTAAAAAGTCCCACACCAGATTCTACTTACTTACACAACTATAAATTACAAGATCTTCCATCTAAGTCCATGCTTTCTATTATATGACAGCCACTTTTGATATGCAATACCTTCTTAAATTTCTTCCTGTGTGTTGCATGGGTAGCCACATAGCAACACATTTCAGTATGTTTCTTTTGGTTCATGTATTGCTTCCAGGTATTTTAGTTGATGCTTTCACAAATACAGCTATGCTTCAGTGACTTCCCAAGCAATAGTACAATGCACAATAGTACACTAATTTCAGTGTTAAAAGGCAAAGCTGTTACAATGGTAAGCTTTCACGGCAAGAAAAAATTCTAACTACTTGTGCAAGAAAGGGTTAATGCACCAGGCTGCTTTTACTGTTATCTCTGTTATATAAATGCTCTATTAAATGTAGATGCCCTGAAAAGTATGATCATTTTGCTAGAAAACAGCCAAGGGTATTTTGCTGGAAAACAGCCAAGAGCCAGAAGGATGGGCTGTACAGGAAAGGGTTAATGCAGCAGCAGACCTGGGTTTCTCCAACCCTGCAAATTCCTAAGAAAAGCTTGTATTTCGCTCTGATCCTTAGATGGCTGAGCCTTTAGAATATTCTACCTGTTAAGAGTGTTTTCATATTTCTGAAGCCTTGGGCTATGCTGTACTATTTTGACCAGAGAGTTTATGCTAAATATATGATTAAAGGTGAATATATTTTTGTAAACCTGAAGCTGTAGATATACAATGACCAGTATAACAGGACAGTTTATGCTAATGAATGTGATTTATGGTGAATGCCTGTTTTTACCCTAGATAAAGGTAAAGGTTTTTTTGTTTTGTTTTGTTTTTTTCCCCCTGGATAAAGGGGTTCTGGAGACTGAGTAAGGCCAGTCATGCAGACATTCCGTGTTTATATGACTGACAGTAAAAGCCTGGACATCAAGATGTAGTGAAATTCCATGGTTGGCAACACTTTGTGTATGTTTTCACACAGAATTCCTGGGAGAATCAGGCCTTTTCTTGTATGCCTCCACTGAATGGGAATACCTGGAAGTTTGTGCTGCTTTGACCTGAACTTCTCTCCATATGCCTTTTCTCTTTGCTTATTCTAATTTGTATATTTGCGGTGTCATAAATGGTAACCATAAGTGTAACAGTATCTGAGTCCTGTGAATCCTCCTAGCTCATGGACTCTAAAACAGCCTTAAAGGCCCCTGGCACAACACTGTTTCCCATGAGATAAATAAGAATTTAGAAGACATATATATACCCAACAGCTTAAAGGCATAGTAATTTTGCTAGAAATTTTTATCTGTTACAGAAAACTACTCAATAGCAACTAAAGAGGTTATCCAGGCAATTGCAATTAAAAAAAAAAAAAGTTTCAATAGAGGCTTGCTTTCTTTTCTTTTTTCTTTTCTTTTCTTATCCTTCCTTCCTTCCTTCCTTCCTTCCTTCCTTCCTTCCTTCCTTCCTTCCTTC
>NW_012114744.1:4896275-4909475 GCF_000951035.1 Colobus angolensis palliatus | reverse complement strand
TCTTTCTTTTTCTTTCTTTCTTTCTTTTTCTTTCTTTCTTTCTTCTTTCTTTCTTTCTTAACCATTCTTTCTAAAACCTCTGATTTGTTTATTAGGTCTCACCACTTAGAGAAGGAGAATTTTTTTAGTTCGTAGCATGGAGGATTTTTCCATGAATTCCTGAGGAAAGTTGTTACTCATTAAAATGAAGATCTGTATCCATTTTCAAAATATGAAAATATCGCTAAATGTTAATTATGCTATTTTGTTTATCATAGATCTGGAAATGGTATCTCCAGAATGCTACTGAATTTACACAGTATTTATATATGTGATAGCAAAAATACCAAAGAAATTTCTTGTGCTAGTCTAGAATCTGGTTTCACTCAGTTTTGAGAATGTATCTAATCCAAACATAAAATTTGTATTTTTACACCTACCTTTAATGAAAAAGCATTGAGATCCTTCTTCATTAGCTTAAATCTCCTGGACTTTGAGTATTGTGTTATGATTATAACTGCACTGTGTTTGTACGGATAAACATTTGTAATTCTAACTTAATCTGTATTGAAAAGTCACTAAGAAGTATGAAGCTCTTCATATCTGGCACAGTTAATGTAACTATAAGGATGAAGGCATGAAAAAGTGATTATTTGTGGAACACAGGCTTATCCATATCTACCACATACCTAATCTAGCTTAAACCATGTAGGGTCTATGATGCTAAATATTCACTACTTACCAAGCATGCAGAAATAAATGGTGGGTGATCTCCACGTCATAGCTAATATCAAAGATACTTTGGCATTAATTTCCAATGTATGAATTTTTTAGTCTAACATTTTTTAGATAGTTAGCAAATATTTTAGAATACATTAATAGAAATACAGCTGTTTCTCAATTACAATTGCCACTATGTCTCTGAAAGCTAAGTGACTTTGAATTTTATTTTGAGTAGTAAAAGATGTATAAATTTCTTTCCTAGAGGAGTATGCAATATTTAAAGTTCATTACAAATTATTTAACCAGTCATTTTGGAAAGAAAACCTGCCAAATTCCGTGAGACAATGAGTTGGAAATGATAGTTGTGGACAGGTAACTCATTATGAAGAATAAGAATTTAAAAAACGTGCAGTTACTGGGAATAATGGTTTTCTTCTATATGGCTGAATGCTGAAATGATGCTGTTTTCACTGTGTGCAAGAGAACTTATTTCAAACAAGCTAACTGACGCTGGACAGAGCTTTTGTTTAGAAAGTTGAGAAGCTATTCAGGAAAGAGGCAGATAATAAAACTCATATAAGTTGAAACTGAAGCTTGGGTATGTCATACTAAAACACATACCAAATACCTTCCTACATGTATACATACACACACACACACACACACACACACAGAGAAATATATAATCAAAAAATATAAAAAAAAGAAATTTGTACATATTGCTGATTATAAAAATATCATTTTTCTACCTAAGAAGAAAAATATCTTTGTTAGATTTAAAGAAAATTATGATGAAATTTCTGAGAAGACTGTAATATAGGGAGCATCAAGAATATGTCACTTTGCCTGGTGTGGTGGTTTACACCTGTAATCCCAGCACTTTGAGAGGTCAAGGCTGTTGGATCACCTGAGGTCAGGAACTTGAGACCAGCCTGGCCAACATGGCAAAAACCCATCTGGACAAAAAATTAAAAAATTAGCCAGGCTTGATGGTGCACACCTGTAGTCCCAGCTACTCGGGAGGCTGAGTTAGGAGAATTGCTTGAACCCGGGAGGTAGAAGTTGCGGTGAGCCAAGATCACGCCACTGCATTATAGCCTGAGCAACAGAGTGAGACTCTGTCTCAAAAATAAATAAGTAAAATAAATAAATACATAAATAAGATCTTGTGACTTATTAACCATCATGAGAATAGCATGGGAAAGACCCGCCCCCATGATTCAATTACCTCCAACCAGCTTCCTCCCACAACACATGGGAATTCATGATATGATTTGGGTTGAGAAACAGCCAAACTACATCATTCCATCCTTGGTCCCTCCCAAATCTCACGTCCTCACATTTAAAAACCAATCACGCCTCCCAACACTCCTCCAAAGTCTTAACTCATTTCAGAGATCTCAGAAGTCCACAGTCCAAAGTCTCATCTGAGACAAGCCAAGTCCCTCCTGCCTATGTGCCTGTAAAATCAAAAGCAAGTTAGCTACTTCCTAGATACAATAAAGGTAAAAGCATTAGGTAAATATAGCCATTCCAAATAGGAGAAATGGTTCAAAACAAAGGGGCTACCATGCAAGTCCAAAATCCACTGGGGAAGTCAAAAATTAAAGCTCCAAAATCATCTCCTTTGACCTCATGTATTATCTGGGTGATGCTGATGCAAGAGATGGGTTCCATATGGTCTTAGGCAGCTATGCACTTGTGGCTCTTTAGGGTACAGCCTGCCTATGGACTGCGTTCATGGGCTGGCATTGAGTGTCCTTGCCTTTTCCAGGCAAATGGTGCAAACTGTTGCTTGATCTACCATTCTGAGGTCTGAAGGACAGACGGTGGCCCTATTCTCACAGCACCACTAGGTGATGCCCCACTAGGAACTCTCTGTGAGGGCTCTGATCCCACATTTTCATTTTTGCACTGCTCTAGCAGAGGCTATCCATGAGCACCCTGTCCCTACAGTAAACTTCTGCCTGGACATCCAGGCATTTCCACATATCCTCCGAAATCTAGGCCAAGATTCCCAAACCTCAATTCTTCACTTTTGTGTACCCACAGGCTCAATATCACGTGGAAGCTGCCAAGGCATGGGGCTTGCATGCTCTGAAGCCAGAACCCGAGCTGTTCTTGACCCCTTTTATTCATGGCAGGAGTGACTAGGACACTGGGCACCAATTCCCTATACAGCACACAGAAGAGGGACCCTGAGACCCGCCTACAAAATCATTTTGTTTTTCCTAGCCCTCTGGGTCTGTGGTGAGAGGGGCTGCTACTAGAATCTCTGACACACCCCGGAGATATTTTCCCCATTTTCTTGGGGATTAACATTCAACTCTCATTACTTATGCAAATTTCTGCAGCCAGCTTGAATTTCTCCTCAGAAAATCAGTTTTCTTCTATCACATTGTCAGGCTGGAAATTTTCAGAAATTTTATGCTCTGTTTCCCTTTTAAAACTGAATGCCTTTAACAGCACCCAAGTCACCACTTGAATGCTTTGCTATTTAGAAATTTCTTCTGCCAGATACCCTAAATCAACTCTCTCAAGTTCAAAGTTCCATAAATCTCTAGAGCAGGGATGAAATGCTGTCAGTCTCTTTGCTAAAACATAACAAGAGCCACCTTTGCTCCAGTTCCCAACAAGTTTCTCATCTCATCTGAGAACACCTCAGCCTGGATTTCATTGTTGCTATCATTATTGGCATTTTGGTCAAAGTCATTCAACAAGTCTCTAGAGAGTTCCAAACTTTCCCATGTTTTTCTGTTTCCTTCTGAGCCCTCTGAACTGTTCCAGCCTCTGTCTGTTACCCAGTTCCAAAGTCAATTCCATGTTCTCAGGTATCTTTTCAGCAGCGCCCCACTGTACTGAGACCAATTTACTGTATTAGTCTGTTCTCATCCTGCTGATAAAGACATACCCAAGACAATAATTTATAAGGAAAAAGAGGTTTAATGAACTCACAGTTCCACGGGGCTGGGGAGGCCTCACAATCATGGCAGAAGGCAAGGAGGAGTATGTCATGTCTTACATGGATGGTGGCAGGCAAAGAGAGAACTTGTGCAGGGAAACTTCCCCTTATAAAATCATCAGTTCTCATGAGACTTATTCACCATCATGAGAACAGCATGGGAAAGGCCAGCCCTGAGGATTCAGTTACCTCCCAGCTGTTCCCTCCAACAACATGTGGGAATTTAAGATGAGATTTTGGTGGGGATAGGGCCAAACCACATGACCTTCCTTCCAATGTTCAATATCAACTAAGCACAAATAAATATGTTAATGTAGGAAATGGCATATAGAAAGTAAATAGTAAAATGAGACATAAAACTCCCTCCTTATTAGTAATAACTTTAAATATAAATGGATGAAACTCTTCAATCAAAAAACAGAGTAAAAATACAAGTGTTGACTATGTGCTGTATAAAAAAGACTCATTTTAGATCTAAAGACACAAATTGATTGAAAATAAAAGGAGGGGGAAGTATATTCCATGCAAATAGTTACCAAAAGAGAACAAGGATGGTTATACTAATGTGAGAAAAAAATATACTTTAAACCAAAACAGTTAACAAGAGACAAATAAATATATTATGTCTTGATAAAAGGTTAAATACAGCAAGATAAAAATACCAATTATAAACTTATACGCACCTAATAGCAGACCATGAATATGTATGTAGCAATAACTGACTGAATTGGGGATAGAAATAGATAGTTCTATAGTAATAATAGGAGATTTTAATATCCCACCCTCAATTATGTATAGAATAACCAGGCAGAAAATTCATAAGGAAATAGAAGAGTTAAACAGCATAATAAGCCAAATAGATCTAACAAACACTTAAATAATCCTGTAGCCAACAACAATATAATACACATTTTTCTCAAGTGTACAAGGAATATTTTCCAGGACAGACTACAATTTAGGCCACAAATGAAGTCTCAATTGATTTAAATATATACATAATCATACAAATTATCTTCTGTAACCACAACAGAAGAATATACTTAGAAATAAAAAATATAAGGGAAAATAAAAAATGTATAAATATTTAGAAATTATTTAAAAATTATACAAACAAAATATTAAAGAAAAATCACAAGGGAAATTAGAAAATACTTCAGAAATAATTAAACTTAAAAACATAACACACTAAAACTTTTGGGACATGGCAAAATCAGTGCCAAGTGGGAAATCTATAGCTTTTAATTCTTCTAGTAAAAAAAAAAAGAGAGAGATCACAAATCAGCAATGTAACTTTACAATTTAAGAAAATAGTAAAAGGAAAACAAATTAAATCCACAATTAGGAAAAGTAAAGATAAGAATAAACAATTGAGTAGAGGCAAATTAAATAGAGAGTGGAAAAAATAGAGAATATCAATGAAACCCAGAGACAATACTTTGAAAAGTTCAACAAAATTGGCAAATCATTACCCGGATGGACTAAAAAAAGAGACAGAAGAATCAAGTTACAGAAAATAAAAAATAGAAGACTTAAAATCAGAAATGAAAGAGGGGAGACTACTACTTATTCCATAAAACTAACAGGATCACGAGAGTACTATGAAAAATTGTATGTTAAAAAACTGGATAACCTACACAAAGTAAATAAATTCCCAGAACACAAATCTTATCAAGTCTAAATCATGAAGAAATAAAAAGAAAAGGAATACAACTATAAAAAGCAGGAGAATGAATTAGCAATTTAAAATGTTCTGACAAAGAAAAGTCCTGGACCTGATGTAATCACTGGTGAAGTCTACAAAGTATGTAAACAAGAACACGATATTTTCTCAAAATTTTCCAAAACATTGAAGAGGAGGGAACACGTCTTAACTCATTCTATGAGGCTAGCATTATTGTGATACCAAATACACTAAAGGAAGAAAATAAAAGTTTTTAAATAAATATTTATGGAAAACTTCTCAACAAAATAGTAATAAACTGAATTTAGCACAATTTAAAAGTATATAACAGGATGATATGGGATTTATTTCCAGAATGCAAGAGTGGTTCAATACACAAAAATTGATCAATGCAATATACCATATTAATAGAATTTTGAAAATGCATATTATACTCTAAATTGTTGCAAAGAAAGTATTCGACAAAATACACCCTCACATGAGACAAACATTCAATAAAGTAGAAGTAGAACTACCTCAACGTAATAAAAGTCACATACAAAAATCTCACAATGAACATTCTACTAAGTAATGAAACACTGAAAGTTTTTCTTCTAAGATTAGTAATAAGGCAAATATGCTCATTTTTGCCACTTCTATCCAATACAACACTGGAAATTCTAGCCAGAGCATTTATACAAGTAAAAGAAATAAAGTCATCCAATTTGGAAAGAATGAAGTAAAATTATCTATGTTCATAGGTTATATTATCTAATATGTAGAAAACTCTTAAGTGTTACACACACACACACAAACACATACACATGCACTGTTAGAAATAATACATAAACTCAGCAAAGTAGTAGAACACAAAGTCAACACACACACATACAAGTTACACTTCTATGCACAAACAATAAACCTTGTGAGGAGACTAAGAAAAAAATACCATTGACAATAGCATTAAAAAACACTTGAGAATTAAACCCTGTCTCTACTAAAAATACAAAAATTAGCTAGGCTTGGTGGCCGGCTCCTGTAATCCCAGCTACTCGGGAGACTGAGGCAAGAGAATGGCTTGAACCCAATAGGCAGAGGTTGCAGTGAACCGAGATCAGGCCATTGCACTCCAGCCTGGGTGACAGAGCGAGACTCTGTATCAAAAAAGAAAAAAAAAAAATACTTAAGAATAAACTTAACCCAAGGAGGTGAAAGCCTTGTCTATCAAAAACTATGAAACACTGCTGAAATAAAGAGGACATAAATAAATGAAAACATATCTAATTTTCATGGACTGGAAGAGTTAGTATTGTTAAGTTGTCAATATTACCCAAACCAATCTATATATTTAATACAATCTCTATTAAAATACCAATAACCTTTTTTGTAGCAATAAAAAACCCTTACTAAAATCCAAATGAAATCTCAAGACACTCCAAAAAACCAAAACATTCCTGAAAAATCACAAACCTGGAAAACTCACACTTTGTGATTTCAAAATTTACTACAAACCACAGTAATCAAAGCATTGTGGCATTGGCATAAGGCCACACAGAACAATGAAATGCAATGAAGAATCAATAAATAAACCCTCTCGTATATTTTCAAGTAATTTTTTACAAAAGTTTCAAGATGGTTTGATGGAGAAAGAACAGGTCTATCCAACAAATGTTATTGGGAAAAGTAGACACCCATATGCCAAAGCAAACAAATAAACAAACAAACAAAAAAGCCTATTTGGGTCTTTACTGAACACTACATATGCAACTTCACATAAATTGAATGAAAACTTACATGTAAGACCTGAAACTATTAAAATCTGCTAGGAAAACCTACAGTAAAAGCTTCTTGACATTGGATTTGGCAATAAAATTTTGGATATGACATCAAAGGCACTAAAAGAAAAGAAAAAAAATAGACAAATTGGAGTTGATGAAACTTCTTTAGAAATGTAAATCAAAAGACACCATCCAAAGAGTAAAAAGGGAACCCACAGAATGGGAGAAAACATTTGCCAATTATATATCTGATAAGGAATTAATAGCCAGAATATATGGAGATCTATTTAATCACAACAACAAAAAAATATAAAAACCTAATTCAAAAAATAGGCAAGGGACTTGAAGTCATTTTTCTAAAGAAAATATATAATGTCTAATAAACACATGAAAATAGGCTAAAAATCATGGATCATTAAGGAAATGCAATTGAAATTATAAAGAGAAGCCACCCATTAGGAATATATATATGTATGTATATATATACACATATGTATATTCATATATACATACATATATATATCCTAGAAATATTTATGTGTGTATATATATCCCAGAAAAATTATATATATATATATATATATATATATATCCCAGAAAATAAAAGTTACTGGAGCATTGGTGTGGCTATGTAGTAATTGAAATCCTTATGACCAGTTAGTGGTAATATAAAATCATACAGCAACTGTGAAAAACAGTATAATGGTTCCTCACAAAATTTAAAATATGATCCAACAATTTCACTTCTGTGTATACACTCAAAGTATTGAAAACAGATTCTTAAGGAGATATTTGTACATTTGGGTTTATTGCAGAATTATTCACAATAGCTAAAATTTGGGGCCAATCCAAGAATCATTGACTGATAAATGGGTAAACAGAATGTGGCATATAGATAGAATATTATTCATTGTATACAGTATTATTAATTGTATGTATATACTCCATTCTGTTTACCCATTCATTATTATACCCAATAATATTATTCAACTTGAAAAAGAAAGGAAATTTTGACATTTGTTTCAACATGAATAAACCTTGAGTATACTATGCTAAATGAAGTAAGAAACAAAAAAGACAAATATTACATGATTGCAATCATACAATGTACTTGGAGTATGCAAAATCATGGAGTCAGAAAGTAGAATGGTAGTTGCCAGTGGCTGAGGAAAAAATAAACTGTAGATCTATTGTTAATGGGTATGGAAATTGAGTTTTGCAAGATGAATAGAATTCTGGAGATGGATGGTGATGATTATTACACAACATTATGAGTGTATTTTATTCTACTGTACTGTATACTTAAAAATGGTTTAGATGGTAAATTTTACATTATTTGTATTTTACCATAATAACAACAAAACTGGACCAAAGAAAATTATGGGCAAAATAGTTTTGCACAGAGAGAAAGTAATCCCCATGGAAGTACTATTCCTCTTTTATTCAAATGCTGTTCCATAAAAACTTCTGTAATAATGTATTCTTTACCAGAAAACTGACTTTATAACCTGCTATAACTTTGTTAGCTATATAATCATACAGAGGTAAAGATTTTAAGTGATATTAGTGTACTCACTGCTGTTTATTTTGTTTTATATTTTCTCTGTATGTAATTATTTATAATTTTTTGTAATTTAGTTTAAAGAGAGAATGAATAACTTATTTCCAAATTGTTATACAATGGAGACTCTCTACAAATCTGAATAGTAAACTTTGTCTTAAAGTCTTGTATAATTTTTTTTTCAACATCAGCAAAACTTGTTGAGAGAATGTAGTAGTTATATAAAACATTTTATTTAATTTTACTTGTAGTAGTTGCTTATTTCAGTAATTTTCATACCACCAGTAGAAAATAAGTGCTGTTAGATACAATAGCCATCAGTTGAATTAAAGAATTTAAAGTATGACCTTTATGCTTTTTGTTCTTTTCTTTAGTCTTCTTTAAAGGAGGTCTGTTTTGATATTCATAACGTGGCCTACTTTTCCAAATTTTAACAATAACAATTAAGATCAATTTAGAGCAGAAAAATATTGCCATATTAAGAGTACAGTCAAGTTTCTTGTGCAGTGAGAGTATAATTACTTTAACTTTCTTACTTATAAGAGTTGCAAGAATTCCAGGAGAGCTCAACTTTGGGCTGAAGTTTTCTTGAGTGTTCTATTGAATGCCAACTTTCTGTTTCAACAATGAGAACAAAAGCAAGATGTTTAGATAATTCAGGAGTGAGAGGAGTCAGATAGTTATTCAGCCATAATGCACCTTCTAATTTTAGCCAAAAACAATGTCGTTGGAGATGATAGACCTGATATCCTATTCTGAATAAAATTAATAAACGATTCTTTACTTCTTATATCTTTGTGCATGTATTAGATTTCCTCCTTTCTCCCCAGTTTTCTATAAAATATTAAATTAATAATGCATGCTATGGTCTGAATGTTTGTATGTCCTAAAAATGTATAAGTTGAAATCCTTACCTATAACGTGATGGTATCAGGAGGTGAGGAATTTGGAAGGTGATTAGGTAATGAAGGAAGAGCTGTAATTATTGGGATAGTTCCCTCCTAGGAAGCTCAAAAGGGACCCCCTCATCCTTTCCACCATGAGAGGACACAGAGAGCGGGCACCATCTACAAACTAGAAAACAGACTCTTCCTAGACATCAAATCTGCTGGCACCTTCGTCTTGGACTTCTCATCCTCCATAACTGTAAGAATTAAACATGTATTTCTTAAAATAAATGAAATAATGACTATAAGATATAAAATAACAATATTTTAATGTCCCTGAAATGTTGGGCTGACAAGAAAATATAAAGCTACTGAAAGACATGAAAGTATAATGGGATGAAATGAAAATCAATAAACATAGAGATGTAGATTTGAGATTAAATTCTGTTGCTAGTTTGTTGGAACAAGCTAAATGTTTGGCTAAAGGCTGTTATTTCCATATGCATAAAGAAGGGGGTCTGCAGAGGATCGAAACAGTATTGGTGCCCCTCAAAGTAGCAGCATTCTAGGAGTTTAGGTTGCACTATTGACGTTCTTCCTTTACAGTTCTCCTTCATATTAATGATGAAACAATGAGTCAATGATTATTTTAATCATTGTTTGCATAGCAGCCTCTACTTAGGTAGATACTCAAAACCCAGATTTTGAAGTTAATTCTGACTGCTGGGATATGTTCCTCTATAAAACATTTCTTTTCAAAACCCTTTACTTTTTCCCTTCAGTTAAGTGTACTGAAAACTGTTTTACGTAAAGAGAAATCATATAATTCCTCAAAGTTTATGAATTTATTATTCCTAAAAGCAATCGTATAATTACTTAGCAAATGCGAAGACAAATCAAAATCTCAGCATATTTTGCAGAGATACAAGTCCAACAATAGTGAGGGTAACATTTATTTTAAAATATTACATTTGTATTGTTTTTCTCTTACCAAAAATTGGTCCTTTAAAAATTTTAACAGATTTGGTCTATTACTCTGCTCAGGAAAACAATTCACAGAATCCCTGTAATTTTCTTGTAAAATTAATTAGCTCTTTCAAAACTGTAGAATTCAAATGATGTTAATTTATAAAGGTTTGTACTCACTTCTGTGACAGATCTAAAAGCATATTTGGGATTAAAATTATTTAGAAAGTAATAATGACTAAAATAATGATAATAAATAGTGGACTAACTTCTCTATGTAATGTCTAAATGTAGAGCCTCAAAGGAGTGTCACTGAAGAAAACTGACCATTTGAGGCAAAAACTCGTATACTTCCACCCCCCTTCTTGTGTGGTTTGTTTTTCTCTGGTCTATGGCAAAGCACTTGTTAAAGTATTCAGAAACATTGTGCTAGGTCTCAAAGGACAGGTGGGTGTAGGCACTGAGCAAAAATGAATAGTTAAAGCAACAAAAGTGACTCTACATTTTTCTAAATATTATATGTTTTCTCTTTTTTCTGATATACTTCTATAATTTAATCAATCCCATAAACCTCACGTTTTCTGTAATTTTTCTATTTTTCTATATCTTTCATCCTTGTAGCTCTGCATGCTTGCACTCTTCTACTCCTTTATATAATATATATATGTCTTCCAACATCTCTGTATACATATATACAGAGTGTTTATTTTGTGTGTATATATATACACACACATGCACACACACATATATATACACACACACACCTCTCTCTCTATATACCTACAGGTGTGTGTGTATGCATGTATATCATGTATATATAAAGAGAGAGAGGTTGGGAGACATATATATATAAAGATATATTTATATAGGTTATATATAAAATATATACTTACAAATATATGAGTATAGGTTATGTGAATATATATATTATATATATTTATACATAACCTCTACTATAACCTCAGCCTATATTGGCAGACATATCCTATATATAAACTGTATTAATCTGCTTTAATATTGTTATAAAGACATACCCAAGACTGGGTTATTTATAAAGAGAAAAGGTTTAATTAACTCACAGTTCAGCATGGCTGGGGTAGCCTCAGGAACCTTACACTTGTGGCAGAAGACAAAGGGGAAGCAAGGTGCCTTCTTCACATATTTGATATTGCATCTTTTCTCAAGAACCTGAGATATATAGCTATCAAAAAAGATAGAACCCAGATCTCCCAGTCTCTTCAGAAGGGTGGGAACCTAATTTCAATAAGTGGCAATTAAAAAATACAGATATACTATTCACATTGACCATCCTTCTCCTTAATGTCTTCCACTGCTTTTCCACTAACTAACCACAGCTCTTGAAAACTCTCCACCTTTTGTTACAGTGAAGTCGATTTTCAGTCTTTCTCTGATTGCAGTAGTCCTGAATGTCAAGTTTTCTGTTCCTTTAACCTGCCTAGTACAGTATTTCTTTGACATTTATATCATACTTGCAAACACCAAGCTAAATACTGTGCACGCTCTATCTACTCTCCATCTCCTCTATCTCCTCTAACCAATCAATGCTTGTCCAGTCAATGTAGCCTCTTTGCAAGACTCAAATGTGTCTTCTCTTTCTCATGCCTATTGTCGTTGTCTTAGTTCAGACTGTACCATTTCTATCCGGAGGGCTGAAAAAATGTTTGCAATTTTTTTTAACTTCCAGTTGATCTCTCTTAAAAACAATTTTATGGCCTCAGACAAAACAAAATCTCATCTTTTCACTCCTGTTCTCAATATCTCTGAGGACTCCAATGCATGATGTGTAAAGCCAAGAGGCATAAGAATGGTGTGGCAGTTTATACTCTGTCACTTGTTTACACTGGACTATATTACCTGGAATCCCCATTCACTGCATGGTTCTCTGCTAGAGTTCACCAAAAGTTAACATTGAACAGAATTTGGAAAACAGAAGCAGAACAGCAGCCAGCAAGTGGGGTAACAGGCACTCCTTTCTGAAGGTCATCATGTTAGGTATGTGTACATACAGACACAGCAGTACTGTTCTTATTCTAGTCCTTTGTCTTCTCCATTACGTGACAGCTCTCCTTACCAGTTGTCTGCCCTGCTGAACAACAACAGCTAGCAGTTATCCAGATATGATAACTTTCTATAGCCCTCTACACCAGCCTCAATTCATGGTCCTACTCTGGCAGCTGAACATGGCTGTCTTTCCAGAATTCCCTGCAAGTTCAGACATGCCCACACGCGTCAGTGTTTCTGAAATAGTTACTAACTTTACAATTATTCTCCAAGTTATCCTTCTTGATTGTTACCACCCCAGTTGTTTTTCTTTTTTTCTGCAACTTGGTGAGGCCTATTACTAAAATAATCATATTGTTTCTGTTTTTCTAATTGAATCCTGACTGATAAAGATGGCTCTAGGCCTTTCACAACCTTATCTCTACTTACTTTTCCAACTTCATTCATATTACAATTGTCTTTGTGGTTCTGTTTACACTTCTGTCTCCACCTATAATTGTGAAAATGCTCCCTTTTCTCATATTTGCTTGTTGGAATTCCATACATCTTTCTTTTTTTTTAATTTATTTTTTATTTTTTATTTTTTATTATACTTTCAGTTCTAGGGTACATGTGCATAACGTGCAGGTTTGTTACATATGTATACTTGTGCCATGTTGGTG
>NW_012114744.1:4867451-4894990 GCF_000951035.1 Colobus angolensis palliatus | reverse complement strand
GGAAAATTGGCTAGCCATAAGTAGAAAGCTGAAACTGGACCCTTTCCTTACTCCTTATACGAAGATTAATTCAAGATGGATTAGAGACTTAAATGCTAGACCAAATACCATAAAAACCCTATAGGAATTCCATACATCTTTCACGGCACCAATTTATACACCACTTTCATGAAGATTTCTAAACGCTCCAGCTGTTGACATTGTCTAAATATTGTCCATTTACAGTCTGCATTTGTAACTTGCTTCTGCTTTCATTGCAGTGTATCTAGAAACAGGTAAGACATTACCTGTTCAATAATTTAATTCCTTAATAATTAAATATTTGAAAGAACAGCATTGGTATCTTTGTTGTAAGCAAGTTTGTTTAATTGTGATTATTCCACTAATATTCAGTACAATACAGGCCTAATACCTAATTTTACATCTCTTTATCATTATATCATGAGGAACACTTTTTATTAGAAATTTATTACAAATTCATGTATTAAATGTGTTACAAATTACAAATAATTTATAAGTTTCTGAATTTAATGATAATTTTTTCTTTTGAATATAATACTATATATACACATACTTTGTGGAATACACTGTTTTATATTATTTTGTTATGGTCATTTCTGTCTGTGACTGATCCTCCCTGGTAAAGTATTTTGTACCTATATATATTTGAGACAGGGTTTCACTCCCTCACCTAGGCTGGAGTGAAGTGGTACAATGATGGCTCACTGCAACCTCAACCTCTCGGACTCAAGTGATTCTCTCACCTCAGCCTCCCAAGTAGCTGGGACTACAGGCCTGTGCCACCAAACCCGGCTAATTTTTGTATTTTTTGTCAAGATGGGGTTTTGTCATTTTGCTGAGACTGATTTTCAACTCCTGGGCTCAAGTGATCCTCCCAAGGCTCCTTGGCATCCCAAAGTGCTGGCATTACAGATGTGAGCTACCATACCCGGGCCTAGAGTATTATATTTGAATCAGACTATTATATTTACTCAAAAAACTTCTCAAATATCTTAAATGTTCACAACATGTAGTGATGTATGTGCCTTATATAACTTATTTCAATCATCAGGCTAAAATTAGATAATTAAGTGTCAGAAGACTGCAAACACACTAAACCTTCAGCTGATTACAAATTTTCAAATATTTTGTTCTGTTTTGCCTGAGGTATCAACTGCTCAGAAATTAAAATTATCCAGCTGTCAGATTCTGAGCTCATCTATGACTAGCATACACGCATCTTGGTACACAAGCTTTTATATGGATAATTTTGTTTTCACACTTTACCGGTAAACTTTTGTGATGCTTTATTTCCTACTTCATCTTTAGGTAACAGATGTTGTCAATTGATTTTTTTAAAAAACGATTTCACCAGATGTGACTTTGTGGGTGGGCTGCTCAGATGTGTTTTGGCTCAATGGCTTCGTACTTTCTTTCTTTCTTCCTTCCTTCCTTCCTTCCTTCCTTCCTTCCTTCCTTCCTTCCTTCCTTCCTTCCTTCCTTCCTTTCTTTCTCTCTCTCTCTCTCTCTCTTCTCCCCCCCCCCTTTCTTCTTTCTTTCTTTCGAGACGGAGTTTTGCTCTTTTTTTCCAGGCTGGAGTGCAATGGTGCGATATCGGCTCACCACTACCCCTGCCTCCCGGGTTCAAGTGATTCTCCTACCTCAGCCTCCCAAGTAGATGGGATTACAGGCATGCAGCACGACGCCTGGCTAATTTTTCATATTTTTAGTAGGGATGAGGTTTCTCCATGTTGGTAAGGCTGGTCTTGAACTCCCAACCTCAGGTGATCTGCCCACCTCGGCCTCCCCAAATGCTGGGATTACAGGAGTGAGCTGCTACACCCAGCCCATAAATTTTTATTAAATGTGTTTTGACAAAAATCATGCCCTTGATTTTAAATATATTGAATTGAGGCCAAATATATTTATTGATAGTTAAGCAAAAGTAGGAAAAAAAACAGTTTGGGAATGATAAAAGAGAAGAAGAGGGAAAAAATATTTTGTATTAGTGGTCACCAACCTGTGAACTTTTGATACCTTGAAAGCTATGAGCTTGTTGTAAGTGATCTGTTAAATTCAAGCATTCATCAAGTATCATGGTAGTTGTGTTTGAATAACATTTCAGTTGCATATATGAGTTTTTCAAAGTATATAAATATTCTGATTGACAATATGCAAATAAATTGAAATATAACTTTATTACAATATTTTTGTGTAATGTGTTTTCTCCACATACAATTGCTGAAAGTAAAATTATCTTGTGCAAGTCTATACAAAGCTTACCCATAAAATGTGTTCTTGTTCTCAAATCGGTTAGAAACTACTGCCTTACACAATTAAAGTACATATGGTATGTTTTTCATGGTTTGTCCAACTGGGTAATATCTGCAGATTAAGGGCTATTAGTAACAGATTATATGTATTTGTAACTTCTACATACAATATCATACAAACTGCTCCTTAAAATAATTACAAAGAACAATAATGCCACAACACCTTCAACATTTCCAGTTTTACCACTAACAACAGAACCCAGTTATTTGAACTTAGAGAAGATGTTAATGAAATTCAAAATCAAGACAGAAGTTTCAGATGTGGGAATCAAATGAAAAATAGTAATAAGGCAAGGCATTCAACAGAGTATTTTTAAAGCCTACATTTTAGCCCACTTAAAAAAAAGCTTTGTTTTAGACCTAATACCAAAGTTAAAGTCAAGTTTTACCTATGTACTAAAAAAGTTCTAACCAAGTATGATAGAATGTCTGTAATATTTTATCACCTTTCCTTTTTACTCAGAGATTCTGAAACTCCAGACAGCCTGTCACAGAGAATTCGGTGAGGCTCATTGTGGGTTTTAAATTCCATGTTCTATATAATTTTCAAATACTTCTCAAGGTGATTACAATACACATAGTTGCAATACATTTAATCATAGCTGTTTGACTTTCAACAATCATGTTTCCTAAAATATTGCTTACCTAGTTACATTATTTATAAAAAAAAAATGTCAAGTTTTTGGGATATGTATATGTCTGCATCCTAAACACAGACAGAAAATGCTTAGGCTATTACTGGAACAGGGATCTTGACATCTACTCAGCAAATGACCAGAGCTATATCACAAAAGGTCAGTCAAATTCCTAATGAATGATTCATTTCCTTCCTCCATCTGTTCTGAATTTCCCCTGGCTTTCACTCTTTGGAAATCTCTACTCAGTAATTTCTGACCCTTGAGAAAATATAAATTATGGCATTTCTTTCCTGATAGAAATTTTAAAAGTGGTTCGTGAACTATGTTCCACAAGTTCTTCATAGATCATTTATATGTCTGACCCTTCAAATAATCTCAAATGTCTCCCCTTTTATCTTTTTTATATGTTGAGATTCCAGATTTTAAAAAAATCACATTTATAAAGGCTTTTAAATTTTCTTTAAATTACTCTATAAATTAAATACTTTCTGATAAATATTCCAGCAACAGATTTTTAGGGAACTTGACAAGCTCAACCTAAAATTCACTTAGAAAGGTAAGTAAAAGTTGTAAGACTTTTTTTTTAAGAAAAGCAAAAAGAAAGTAATTGTCTTCCCAAATATTAAAACAAGTTTAAAAATTGTAGTCATTGAAATGGCTTAAATTTGAAGATGCAATGGGGAAATAGATCTATAAAATGAAAAAGGAATTCAATAATGGAATTTCAGTGCATGATAAATATGGCATCTCAGTTAGCTGGGAAAATAACAGTTTAAAATAACCTGATGTTGTACCATCTGATTTTCTATTTAGAAAAAATATAAATAGTATATCCTATATTATGATGTCATAAAAAGAATGCAAATAATAAACACATAAACAATAAATACATAAGAAGAACATCAAAGAAAATTATTTAGTGAGTTATAGCAGAAAATAATTTTTCATAACTTTCTAACAGCAAATAAAATAAATGATACACTTGTCTAAATGAACATTTGTAACTTCTATAATATTCAAAACATCATGAATAAAATTCAAACATAAGCAAGCCAATAGACAAATATAACCTAAAGGGAAATATTACAATATGCAGACAAGAAATTAATAGCCAAAATTTATATTACAAAATCAACAAATAAATAAACAAATTCCACAAGGAAATAAAAGACTAGAAAAGAAATGTATATGTGGGGATGATAGACATGTGAAAATGTGTTCAACCTCCCTCCCTATCAATCAATTAAACCATCAGCAGGTATAAATCTTCATCCGTTTAATGTATTGAACATACATCTTGGGCACCTTTTCACTTTCCCTGTACCACCTCATTCTTTCCCTCTGGACAATAAATGGTTATTGATGATTCTCAAAGGAAAAGTTTTATCTTCCAGCCACCAGGATCCAAATTAAGCAAATCTTGGTTGAGCCTTTCAGCTTTCAGACTCAGAGAAAATGCTGCACTGAGGGCCCTGAGGTTTTGCTTCCAGAGTGCCTGCCAAGGAACGGGCTAACACGAACTGTAAGTTACTGAGAATCAGCTCCTGGAGGGGAGAACCTTAGCAAGTAGAGAAATAGCGGGGAAAAAAAAAAAAAAAAACTACGAATAAATTTGTTTGTTCTCCCCTCTGGGCACTATCACAAGGTGCAGTTCATGTTTGCAAACCTTCCGAGTGTATCAGATGAAAGGTATTTATTTATCTATTTAGCGGCTGGTTGTAAAGAGGAGTCAGGCTGCTAATGATTGATGTTGTGTTGCTTTGCCTCTCTTCTCTTCTGTGTTTCCACCCAGCACCTACCTCCCTTTCCCAGGCACTTTTATTATTTATAAAATAAGTTATTTATTCTATAAGTTATTTATAAAATAAGTTAGTTATTCTAACCTCCCATGGTTTATCCATAACAAATAAAATGTCACCATTATAATCTCTTATTCAGGCTTTGCTTTTGCAGGGCCCAAACTAAGGCAGATAATATCAAGTTTCCCTGAGTGGGTAAGAAAACAATTCTCTGATACTACTATAAATCTGCTCTTTCTACAAAGTTTTGTTCTTAGAACACCTTTTAGGAACATAAATCTGTAAGCCATTTTTGTCAAGATATATTAAAATTAAAATAATTTATGCTGTAATTCCTCTATTGAATATGTACCCCAGAAAGACAAGTATGTGTCTGCAAAAGTGGCCATATTTACAAATGCTTGTTGCTGATTGTTTATAACAGATAAAAATGGAAATAATCTAAAAACCCATTTGAAAGAAGGCAATTATTATTGATATATATTCTTTATTCCATTTACATGAAGTTCAAAATATGTCAATAGTATAGTGCCAGAAAGCAAATAAGTGGTTGTGAGGGGTAAGAGATGAGAAGTGACCTTGATTGTCAAAATCACATAAAAATGTGGGGGTTAATGGAAATATTCGATATCATGTTCGTGTTGGTGTTCCTATTATTATACACACAGCTCATGAAATCATTGAAACTTGGAGGATTTGCTTGTAAATTATATTTTACTAAAGCTGATTGAAAACTGAAGGAGAGAATGGTGATGATGAATATGTAGCATCTTGCTAATTTATATTGTTGGTTTTAATCTCATTAAGAATAAACACTCCAACTCTTCTCTATGACATTTAGAATCAATACTATTATTGCTAAGTAGTTGTCTTAGACTGTTCATGCTACTGTAACAAAATACCTCGGACTAGGTAATTTATAAGTAAGAGGAATTAATTTTCTCTATGTTCTGGAAAATAGACAGTCCAATATTAAGGGGGCTGGCAAAGTTGATGTCAACAGAACTGTCAACAGTTCTTATACTGTTCCTTCCTGCTGTGTCCTTATGTGGTGGAAGACAATAAGGAAAAATGGCCTAATTAAATCCCTCCAGTTCTTTCATAAGGTCATTGATCCATTCATGAGGGTAAAGCCCACCTAACTTAATCACTTCACAGAAGGCCCCAATGCTTTACAGTATCACATTAAGTCTTAGATTTCAATCTAGGAATTTTGGAAAAATATATGCATTCAAACCATAGCAGTAGCTTATTCTATTTATTGTGTTGTTCTATTTCTGCATCTCAAGGCAAGAAATGTGAAGTCAAATATTTTATTTTCACAAACTTTTCTACAGAGAATAATATCCACTTTTACTGGTTGTTTTATATAGTTGGTAATTAAAAGGAGAATAAGAAATGGAAAATATGAAGGGTAAGTAGCAACAGGGTATCTTTATATTGTAGAGGTGCCTCCTTAGAACTCCACTAAAGGTCTATAAAGTAATCCTTCAAAAAAATACAAATAAAAATTATACAACAACAAAAAACAAAACTGGTAACCAAATGGCTTCATGATTAGAGCTCAGTTGCAGTTGTCCTCTGATGGCCAGGGATGGTGGTAAGACATGATTTTATAGAATTAGGTTCACTATGCTCAACCAGTTTACCTGTATGCCACTTTCCCATTTCCAAATATGCATTTTATATAGACATACCTAACAGTCAGCAGAATATCCACACTATTCCTTTGATTCCAAGATATGAGTGATTATAGTAGAAAGTAAAATGGAAGAGTTCCCTGATTCCCCTGGCAGGAAATGCGACAGGGTGTGGCTTGCCTGTTCAGTGGTCTGGCTGCTCAAACCCCTTGCAAGAGGGGGAGCACACAGACTGGCAGGTGAAGGAGCCCTGGTGGGCGCATGTTACAGTGTGCCCTTTAGCTTTGCCATTTGAGGATGGCTTGAGTATTAATCAGCTCAATTAACCCTCTGCCTTTCTGCAAGGGCAGAGGGCCAGTGTGACAGCTTTCTGGATCCTGAGCTTCTGTCCAGCATCCAAGAAAAATTGAGTTAACACATGGACTCCAAGGATGAATGCTAGATTTTATTGAATGATGGAGATGGCTTTCAGCAGGATAGATGGGGAGCTGGAAGCAGGGAGATAGAGTAGGAAGGTGATTCTTCCCTGGAGTTGGAACTTCCAACAGTCAAACCCCTCACTGACTGTCCCCAGCCGAACTCCTCTGGGTGTCCAGACACCCTTCCTTTTCTCTGTTGTCCTGCCCTGCTGCTTTCTGCCACTTTCCACCACTCTCTGCTGTTCTCTGCTGCTCTGTTCCTCTGCTCCTCTGAACGTTCAGCCACTTGTTTGTGTGCCTGCTAAGGTCTCAGGTTTACATAGGCACAGGATGGGGGGCATGCCAGGACTAAAAGCACCTTTTGGACACAAAAACAGAAATCCCATTTAGAGCCACAGTCCCCAGGTCTGAGGGTGGGGCCTTTGCCAGGGAACCACCCTCGTCTACCCAGTATTTCCCTGTCTCCTTCCTGTATCAAAAGGACAAACAAAACCCCTGATATTTGCTAGCCAGGATTTCAGCAAAGAAGATGTAGAGGAGAGATGGGCCTATTTCTTGGGATCCACTGGTCCTCCCATATAACTACGGAAGCTGCCAGCTGACAGTGATGAACTGGCCTCTTAAAGGTGCTTGTTAGATGCCAGCAGCTCAGTGATACCCCATGATGAGGGGGCACAGCTCTTTAGGATGTGGACAGCTCTTAAACTGATGCAGTTATGTAAATTTATGGGCCTGAGAATAAGGAGGTAGAAGTAATAATGAGGATACTTGAATTTTTACTTTTCAGCCTCTAACTTTTGGATAAAAAGTGGGTTCCTTGTCACTGTCTAGTCACATTTGCAATAATCTATCTGGTGTTTCTGAGAGACAGAGTAGGCAAGTGAATGGCCATGAAAAGGACAGTCACTCCTGTGTGTTAAAAATTATTCGAGACTTGAGCTACATAAGAGTCACTAAATATAATTTCAATGAAAGTTGTACTTTCTGAGTTTAAGGTATTCAGACACTTGATTTAAATGTTTGCTTTGTTTTTTTTCTTTAATAAAAAGATTAAGCTAACAAATAAAATGGTTGTAATTCTGTTTCTTGCCAATAATAAATATTTTTGTCTTAAAACATTAATACTCAGTTCTGCTTCCTTATTTAATATCAGCAAATATCATGTTATCTCACTTGCAAAAATTATAATCATGATTGTCACACTGGAGCACTACATCAGTAATTAAGAGTTCTGTAAAGAACACCATGACCTCCAAGTACTTCACATTATAATCAGTTTTCAGGACAACTAAACCCCATGAACACCAAGATCCTTTTTATCTTAAATTTTTAATAAGCATTACACTATTCATTTTCAACTTTCACATTTTCTTAATGCACTTACTATCAGTCCTTCTAACATAATGGCTAAAGGCTCCTGTACATATTTATTTGTGGAGACAATAGCACCTCTAGTAATGCCTATTTAAATAAGTCACTCACTGATTTGTATTTCTAAGTATCAGGAGTCCAGACAATGGGATGTTTTTAAGTAGAAATTTGGGAACTTCTTTTCTTCCTCACATGCTGACAAGATAGTTTTTATTCTATCTGGTATCATTTGTATTTAGATTGGAACTTTTCAAAAGAAGTCTTTTTTGCGTTTTACTGAGAAAGCTATTACAACAGATTGCCTTTCCTATGATGACAAAAAAATATATGATTTTCACATTCACTTAGCTTTAAAACAGCTGAGTAGATTTTCCTTAATCTTAGAAGAAAATTATCTTGGGGTTGAATAGAAGCATAGAAAGCTTAAACTGAAAAAGAAATTTTAAGAAGTTTATGACCCAGATAAAGTAGAGAATTGTAAAAATAAACATTCTATAATATCATTTACCATCTCTAATATACATCCAAACATAGATGAATTTAATATATCTTTTCGTCCTCTTGTATAACATGTGCCAACCATTTATGTCGAACCCTCAAACCTACATAAGCATAAAACTCCATCCAGAAAAATGTGTTAAAGCAACATGGAATTAGCCATCAAGTCTAGGAAATGGTTGATGTGACATGGAACTGAAATGTATCAAAAAGTTATATCTACATACTAGCCTATGACTGTGTGTTATGTATGGAGATACCAGATCAAATCAGATACCATAGTTCCAGTGTGCTATCATCAACATGCCTTATAAGAAACATGATGGTCTTATTATACTCACTGGAAAGTCAGATTCTGTCAGATAAGTTTGACAGTTTGTGCTCTAGTTCTGTCCATGCTAAGATCACTTTTCAAAGTCACTTCTTTTGCTTTTGTCCCACTCCCATGTTTATCTATATATGTATATTGTTTAATTTAGGGGAATATTTTTATTCTTTCTAATTCAAGAGCACTGTCCATCACACTATTCATTTCAGCTTAAATCAATACCAAACTGTATGTAAAAATACAGATTACAAAAGAGATTTAAATAATTTGTTGTGAGGATGACATACGCTCTGAATAAGGCTTTATGTAGTTGCTGGAATGAAGCCCTCAACAAGATACTTCCTAACAGAGTTTGAAACCTAGCTGGGCACTCAGATATTAAACAAATAACTAGCTTGGTCAATTTCACCCCTCACCTCTGCCTATTATTCATGTTTTAACTCTGAGTTTCCTTTCTACAAATTATGAGAAATCTAATCTTCTTTGATTTTAGGTTTAACTTCCTTAGGAGTTTAATTCCCAGATATCCCTAAGACTCTGAGTGCTAATAACGGATTCTTCTGAAGAGCAGAGAATGTGGTCCTCATTCTCCACAGCTGATGCCATCAGACTGTGTGGCCACAGGTGTTCCAGTCGTTGCCTCAACCCCACAGAAGTTCCTCAGGGGGATGGACAGGAGAACATCAGAGCACTGCCTAAAATCTTTCATAGTAAGTGTGGCCAGCCTAGCATTTTCTGCCGATTTCAACATAATCCTCTTTCTTAAAAGTCCAAAAATCACAGCTAGAATAAGCGTTAAGCCCCACATCAAAGAATAGAGAACAGTACATTTCTCAAGTAACCCCATCATTAGAAAAGTATTTTTTTCAATCTCCTTTTAGGAAAATTATTTCTCTTTCTTGCATTTTTCAGGCAGAATGAAAATGGAGCCGGTGAAAGGAAATTAAATTTTGGGACCCCCCGAACTCATGTAGCCAAAGGGAAAAGTCAAGCTGGGAACTGGGTCATGCAAATCTGCCTTCTCCATTTGGTTCCTAAGTAAGATGGCTACAAGATGAAAAGCTACATGCCTCCCCCATATTTTGCCTACAAGGAAATTCCTGAGGAGCTGCAAGATCTTTTAAGGTGTTTCTGTTAAAATTTCACCATGGCAATGCAAATTGATAGCTTATCTTTACAGGTGCAGTTACCCACGGCTCACCAGACACAAATGCATATCTGATAATTCTCTTACTCCATTTTTGCCTGTGTTATCATATGTAAAATGCAGATTCCCTGCATTTTTCCTCTGCCCCATTTGTCTAGGTCATCTTATGGAAAAAAAAATGTAGATTCACTGAGGCAAAGGCATGAATGACTATTTTTCCCTAACTCCCTGTTACATGCAAATTCTGTACTTCTCAATGCCCTGCCCTTTCCTCTTTAAATTTGGAGCCCTCAAAATCATCCTCAGAGAAAGGCATAGACCTGTCTTCTGGGTGTGTGTCTTTAATTTTGGCAAATAAATCTCCTAAAATGATTGAAATTTGCCTTATCATTTTTCTCCATTGACAAGCCTAGTAATACTATTTGATAGATCTTTTAAAATCAATCTGTAGGCATACATATTCAAATTTAAAACAACCCTAGTGTTTTTCTTAAAAACAATGAGTAAAGCCTTACAATTGTGAAAATAAAAGTCTATCACTGTGAGCTTCCCAAAATCAATGGAAAGCTGAAATTTGCCACAAAATCCAGGATTGGGAAATTATGAAATGACCAAATAATCAAATGCCAGCACCCTTCCAAATACCGATATTTTGTGTGTGTTAGTATGTGTGTGTAATTTCATGTATGTATGTAGATATGTGTATATCTATAGTATTATTCATTTTTATAGTAATATATATTTCATGTATATATCAAAATACACTTAGATATCATTATAATATATGGTAAAAGGAAAAATGTAGTACATAACATGTGAGTCTGAGGATCTAATTTAGTGTTTCCTGAGAGAATGATATTTAAGAAATAAATCCACGAAAGACAAAAACATTAATAAGAGTTAACTAGGCAAAAAGGAGAGTATTCTATTGAGGAAAACTTAGCATGAAACGTTTGGACAAATATCAATCTGGCTTATTTCAGATGTCCTATATATGTGTGTTCATTTGGGACCCATCATGACTCCAAAATAACATAATCTTGAATGCCATAATACCAAATGTTGACATCCCAAAAGATTTTTGATTCCCAAAATCAAATTCTGGAAAAAATAATTACAACTCTTTAGAAGATATGTATTTACATTTTTTAAAAGGAGATTTGAGAAACATAGAGAACATGACAGATCACTTCATAGACAACTTTACACAATAAAATAGGCAGTAATAACATACAGATTTTTGTAAGCATAAACATTCAGCTATACTAATGATGGTCTCATAAATCCAACAGATATGAGCAGACAACCTGTGTGTAAATAAGTAGGTAAAAGGGGAAATGAATAAACGCATATTGCTACAGTTGATATTTTTATGCATCCAGCTTTCTAACTGTTGTCCTCTGAAATAATGTGACAATCTCATCCTTTTTAGGAGATTAATCGAAAATCATAATGGGTCATCATGTCATACGCAGTTGCTTAAAGAAATTTTATCTCAAAAATACAGATGTGTAAAAAGGGCATCTTTTCATTTACTGAAGAAGTTTCAACATTTTTATGTACATGAGCAATGCTTATGCATAGTCAATATACATAAATAAACTTTTGTATAGCCAAATTAGAAAAAAATGCATAAAATGAATTAGAACCCGCTAAAGTGTCTACAGAATTTAGCGCTCCAGTATTAAAAATAATGCCAAAGATAAATATATAGTATAGCAAATTGTAAAAAATAATTCTGACAATTTAAAATACTAAAAGAAGGAAAAGAAAAGAAAAAGACTAAAACAGAAAATTTGACATATGAAAAAGTGTGTTGCAAAGATAGATTATGGGCAATTGCTTGAAGATTGTCCAGAAGAGCTGGCTGAATTTTGTAATCATTATATGTTGAAGTCTTGCATCATGATGAATAGCTGCTTATTTTTTGTTTGTTTTGTTTTTCATTTGTTTGTTTTTAGTTTAGTTTTATCTTTTAGGACATTGCTTTCCTCAGAGAATGCATTGATATTTATTTTCTAGGAGTCACCGCCCTTTTTGAAATCCTTCAATGATTAGATATACAATAACATGAGGATTCCATATTAAATATCTTCATCTCCTGAGCCACGCTTCTATGTTGTTTTTGGTATGCAGAAATCTATACACACTGTTATACAGACCACATGCACTCATATACATATCACAAATTAGGTGGAAACAATACAGGTGATGGAACAGCAACATTGTTCCATAAGTATCTTCTTATCTTATCAGGCACAGAACTATCAGCAAACCAGTAACTTCAATGGCTTCTTCAGGCAAATGCAGCTTTAATTCATTAGGAGTTCCTGCAATGTCAACAGCTAGAAAGAATGCCACTTCAGGCAAATCATATGTTTTTAAATTGAAGTTTTTGTTACTGCCATATCATGCTGCCAATCCGCTGATCATGATTTTCCATCAAACACAGTGGGCTGAATGGGAAAAAAAACGTTATTGGTAACACCTTGACATTCACTTTTAGAAGACTTGATCACGCCTGATTCCCAATCTGTCATTACGGTTTAAGGATTCAGTTAAAATCCATTCTCTTCTGCAAAATCGACCAAATCTTCAAATAAGAGTGTGTAAATCAATTCACTTTTTTTCAGTCACTCATACCTAAACAAGTGGATAAGTTCTAGAATTTTTTAATCCAATGAAGGCATGAATTGTATATAGCTGATTAAAAAAACAGTGGGGACAGTTTTGAAAGTGCCATCCATTAGTCAAGGTGACGTATGTGCTAGTTTTTCTGTGATAGAATTAGGGGTAAATGTAAGAAGTGTATCTTCTTTGACAATCAAATCCATGCTTAACCAAGAATAGTTCACCAATCAATGTGTTTTGTAATACAAGGGGGACCACAATATTAGCAAGTGCCTTTGGTTCAGAAGATCACCGAGCTTGTAGAATTCTTTTTATTCTCTGATGAAGTGTGTTTTTTGAAGGCAAGCATGGCACTATGTGTGAAGGCAAAAACATTATACATGACTGTATAATTTTGAAGGTGAGATTTCTTGTATTGTTTTCTGTTTTTAATTCTTCCATGATTTACAAACACTCCCCATACTTACATTTGGAGAGTGGTTGTGGTCTACACATTTTTTTAAGTATATGCTATCCATTTGAAAGTCTAGTTATTGTTTGACTGTGGCAATTAAGTGATTTTTCTGCTTTCTCAGCACCAATAATAATTAGCTTTTAAGCTTTTATATTTTACCATTAAGTAGCCTCATACACTTATCACAGCTTTTCTGTTTTTTTTAATGAGGGAACAATTTCACAGATCCTTTCACTGTGTTTTAAGAAACACAGTAAAAAAGAATGATACTTGGCTTTCCCAATGCAAAATTGTTATGAGTCAGGATTCTCCAGAGGGACAGAACCAATAGGATATATATACACACATATATATACACACACATATATATGTATATTAGGATTTATTATGGGAATATATATACATTATATATATATAAATATATATATATGTATATGTGTGTATATATATATGTATATGAGGATTTATTATGGGAATTGGCTCACACAATTATGGTGGCCAAGTAGTCCCAGGACAGGCAATCTGCAAGTTGCAGGCCCTGGGATGCTGATAGTGTGGTTCAGAATGAAAGCTCCAGGACCTGAAGGATGACTGATGTAAGACCTGGAGTCCAAAGGCTGGAAAGTCTGGGTTCTGATATCCAAGGCCACAGAAAAAGTTTGTCCCAGATCTCAGAGACCAATTCACCTGTATTCTCTCTTTGTCCCCAGTTGATTAGATGGTGCTCACCAACATAGAAGGCAGATCTTCCCTACCGAATCCACTCAGACTCACACTATTTGCTTTTGGAAGCACCCTCACAGGCATACCCAAAATAATACTTTACCAAGTTGCTATTCTTTTATTCAGTCAAGTTGATACATAAAATTAAGTTCACAAGTTCACCCTTTGTTAATGTGGCATTAATACACATCTTAAACCACACTTATTTCCAAACAAATAAAGTAACAGGTGACACTTACACCTAACATGATACAATTATTCTGTGATTGTGATTTTTCAGGATTTTAGCATTTAGGGACTTTTTATTTCAGGGATTTAGACTTTAGAGATTTTGATCTTTAGTGATTTTGATCTTTCATGATTTCAGCATTGGGGATTATGGCATTTGGGATTGTGTTTTCTGGGATTATAATCCAAACTCTTCATATATGCATATCTGTGCATGTGTACGTATATGGAGGTGTCTGTGACAGTGTGTGTGAGTGTGTTGCCATCCAATGTTGGGTGATTTTAATTTCTCTACATTTCCTTATTTCACCACCTATTTTTCAAGTCTCTACATTGCATCATACAATGTACTGCTCAAGAAAATAAAATGGTGATAAATAAGATAGTCCTTATCATAATAAAATGTAATCTCAGGGGAGAGATATGAATTTATATGTAAAATAACTGGCAAATGCTCTGAAGGAATTATTCATAGTCTTATGCGCATCTGCAAGAGGACACTTGGCGTCATTTGAGGGCTTAGCAAAGCCTCACAAAGAAAGTGGCATTTGTGTTAAAATCTCAAGAATAAGCAGCACTTAACTATGCAAAAATATGGAAAGTTTTTAACACAGAGAGATATCGAGTGAAAGTACCCAGGGGTATAAAGGACATGGCACTTTTGAAAACCAGTTTGATTAAAATGCAAGTACAATAAAGAATGGATCTGGAGTGTAGCTATTGGGGCAGGTAGGGACCAAACTATTCATTACAGTACGGCCTTACATGTGAGCTCCACAAAACCTGTCCTCCTCTCGCATCATATTCCCACCCTCATTCAGTCCAAACCAGGGACAAACATTCTTCTGAATTTAATGTGTACTATTTTGCTTGTAGGTCTTCGTATAACATATGTATCTATTTTGAATATGTGTAAATGCTATCATGATATACATTTGTTTCTGTTTTCATCTTTTGTTTTTCACTCAACACTGTTTTAAAAACTCAATATTGTTATGTGTGTACTTCATCCAGTACTTCTAGCAACTGTGTTGTACTCAGCATTTCATGAAGTGCATTTCAAATATTTTATACAACTGTTTTCTTAAAGACAAATACTTCAAATTCTTCTTCATTACCATAATTATGTTCCATTAAATATTCTCATATATGTACTTTCATGGCTATATGTGTGATATGTCTTTAACGTACATATGGATGAAATACATTTCTGGATAGCAGTGTGATGAGTTGCAAAATGGTCACAAATTCTCTTAATTTTTTCCATACTTGGAAAATAAATGGTCTCATTTTCTAACTCTTGTATCTGAACTAGCCTTGTGATTTGCTTTGACCAAAGAGACAATAGGAAATGCGTTGCAGGCTGGGACTTTACAAATATTTGCACATTAGAGGTTGCTGTATTGATATTTTGGACAACGCCCCATTAGCAAGCCTGGACTAGCCTTCTGGATTTTGAGATACATGGTCTAGCCACCAAAGTCACACCAGCTGAGAGCAAGTCAACTCACTGAAGCAGAGCAGGCTAATGTACCTGCAAGGTACTGCAAATATCTGAGCAAGTCCAACTCAGATTACCAAAGGACATGTCCAACTGAATTCAATTCAGTTATGAAATGCATAAAGATTTGTGTTTAGAGTAACTGTTTGAGGTGTTAAATTTTTTTAGTTTTAATGCAATGACAGATAAATGGTATAGAAATGGGCACATGAACCTGAAGTGCTGCTGTAAGAAAAGCCTAAAATGTGGGCAGAAGAAGAAAATGTGGTAATGAAAGTGCTAAAACAGGCTTGTAATGTGGCAATTCATGACATACAGTAGTAGAGCAATTAAATCTAACATTTTTGGCAAGTTGGAAATTAGAAAATGCGCTTAATGGACCTGTGGAATTCGGCAAGATGATGCCAATGCAGAATGTTGAAATATCGACTGGGTTTATTCTGTTTCCTATGTTCAGACACAAGGTAAGAAAGATGAGTTAAAGTCAGAGTTTCCAGAACTCAGCACTATTGAAATTTGGGGCTAGATAAGTCTATGTTGGGGGAAGGGGTTGAAGAGTCCACATTTGACAGAATTACTGGTCTTAAACACTAAATGCCAGTTGCACCATTACCCCCAGGCATAGCATCAAACTTAACTCCAGACATTTCCAAATGCCCTCTAAAGGGAAAATCATAATGCTGAGCTAAGTGAGAACTTTCTGGTTTGTAAGTAGGTTTTGGAGAGAATACAGAAGATTCTGCAATGGCTGCACTGAGAAATAAAAGTATTTTTCATCTCCAATTTACCAGTCAGTAAAAGATGCTCAAAATGAAACAAGGCCTAAAATAAGGCCTAAAGCCTGTGTCTATAAGACCTTATGATAAAACCTTTGAAAAATTTGAAGTGGTGGTGCCTTATATACCATCTAAGTTAAGTAAGAGACTTTCTAAAAAGAGTCTTATTCTAAAGAAGCACAGACATGGAGAAGTGTATCTTGAAAAGCATTAGGATTGGAGGTGTGGTGTATCTCAATGGAATAGTCTATACTGTGATATATACAACTTTTTTCTTTCATAAGTATTTTAGAAATAGGTCTTTGATTTCCACATGAAATATTTTATTATTTTGTTACCTAATAAATTTGTTTGGAGAGAACAAGCATATATCTAATATTAAGTCACTTCATCCAAGAATACTTATAAATTTATCATAGCTTCTATATTATTTTCTTGATCTGTAAATTGTTATCTTTTGGGAAATTGTGAAATATTAATTAATTATTAGAGATTTTATTATTTTGATGCTATTGTGAATGGTTTGCTATTCTTAATATGTTTTTACTATAAACTAGTTCCTGCATGATACTCATCACAGCATGAATTACATTTACTTATTTTTAGAAAATTGCTATTGAATTTTATAACTTGATCTGGTATCAGTCAACCTTGCTAAGTTATTTGATTAACAACTTACGATTCTCTTGGCTTCTGAAAGTAGAAGATAATGTCATCTTTCAAAAATCAGAATTTTATATCTTTTATTCAGATTTTATAAAGCCCTCACAAGTTTGTTTTTATAGTTGCTATTTTGTTTGTTTGGTTTGGTTTTGACATATTGCATTGTCTAAGACCTTTACTCTTGTGTTAAGCAGTAGCAATTATGGTGCTATTCAAGTCTGTTTGCGAAACTTTGGAACACCTTTTTATTTTTTATCTATTAAGGATACCTTTGCTAAAGGCTTTTGGTATTTAACTTTTTAACACGTCAAATAAATTTCTCTATTCCTAGTTTTCTAACATTTATTATCTAAATAAGTTATAATCTTTTAGATGCTTTTGATTCTTTATTAATTGATCATAATAGATTTTTAGTTGTTCTATTAATGTGGTTATTTTTTTGTATATATTTTCTAACATTGAACCACTTTTACATTCCTCATTGTATTGGCCCTCTTGGGCCACCATAAAAAAATACCACAGACCGGGTGGCTTAGACAACAGACATTAATTTTCTTATGGTTCTGGAGGCTAGAAATCTATTTCATGTTAGGGCTCTTTTCCTAGTTGCAGGAAGTCTCCTTTTTGCTATGCTCCCACGTGGTCAGAGAGAGAAACAGCTCTTTGGAAATCCTCCTCCTTTTATAAAGACACCAAATCCATAGGATTAGGGCCCCACCCTTATGACCTGATTTAAACTTAATTACTTCCCTAAAGACCCTATCTCAAAATACCTTAACATTAGTGTCTAGGACTACAACATACGAATTTTGAGAAACACATTTCAGTATATAACACGAGCTAAAACTAATTTGATTGTGTTGTATATTCATTGTGGCACTGCTCACAATAGCAAAGACTTGGAACCAACCCAAATGCCTATCATTGATAGACTAAAGAAAATGTGGCACATATACAGCATGGAATACTATGCAGTCATACAAAAGGATGAATTCATGTCCTTTGCAGGGACATGGATGAAGCCGGAAACAGTCATTCTCAGCAAAGTAAGGCAGGAACAGAGAACCAAACACCGCACTTTCCCACTCATAAGTGGGAGCTAAACGATGAGAACACATGGACACAGGGAGGGGTTTATCACACACTAGGGCCTGTCAGGGGGTGGGGACTAGCGGAAGGATAGCATTAGAAGAAATACGTAATGTAGATGACAGATTGATGGGTGCAGCAAAACACCATGGCTCATGTATACCTATATAAAAAATCTGCATGTTCTGCACACGTACCCCAAAACTTGAAGTATAATTAAAAAAGTAATTGTAATTGAATTGAAGTAGTAGTAATATATAGAAGTCAAAGGAAAATTGAAAAGTGAGAAAAAGTGAAGATTAATAGATCAATTCAATATAATCTGGTATGAAAGTTACGATGGGTTGATTGGCAATATGGAAAAATGTGATGTTATGAAACCATGATTAGATAAAGTAACTCCATATTTTTCTGAGGCAGACACAATTTTCAGCAAAGATATAACCTAGTTTTTAAATTCTCAACTATTGAGTTTGATGAGACAACACAGAAAGCTTCAGCTCCAGTAGAGAAAGGAATGCCTTATTCTTAATTTCAGGGGAATATTTAAATATCAATACATATTCACAATTTTTTTCTTAAAAATTTAACTGAAATCATTAATTAGAAAGAAGGTTTCCATATGTTCCCAATAGATATTTAAAGTGATAAATATAGTAACATTTTGGGAAGAGAGAGGGATTATTGTGTAGTGCATAAGATAGCTATACCTTATTGGATTCACATTGTGTGATATGATCCCTTAATCTGCCACATTGAAGTTGTGGCTTTTCACAGTTACCAAAAAGCTCTGTCTTAGTTTTATCAACTTTAATATGGAACAATATTAGTGCATACCTGATGTGTTTACCATGATGATTAAGTTACATAATTTGTATAAAGAATATAGAATGCAGCCTAAAGCAAAATAAGCTGTTAATATTTATTATATTTATTATTATTTTGTAAATAAATTATTGCAAGTTGCTACAAGGCAAGGAATAAAAATCAAGTCAATGATTGTCCAAATAGAAAAAGAATTGATTGATTATGTTGTTTATATTATTGAGGGCAGATACAAAAAGTAAAGACAAGTTGAAAGCGTTACTTATATTGTTGTTCTGAGAACCCTAGAGCATTCCAGAATTGAATCAAATGAAAACATCAAGTCACTAGTTCCAATATAATGAATGTAAGGATATAAAAATTTTTTTCATTATTTTGTTCCAGATATTGCAACATATTTTATTACAATATGAATTCACAAGCAATATCCTAAATTAAAGATTGTTTTTATGTGCCTTAAAAGCATCAACATATGAATTAACCTCATTTTGTTCCCAAGGTCTTATTTCCTTCAAAGGCTTTTCAAAGGCTTCTGGATTAATTGACAAGAAAAACAGTGAAAAGATCAAAGAACTGTCAAATACATTCGATGAAGGATTTAAATAACTGGTAACAAATCTTGAAAGGTGGTCATTGAAATAGCATTAACATAATTTTGTAGAATATAATTTGTTGTCTTGAGAGAATTTTAAATACTTTGTCTGGAACCCTGTAATAGGCATCATCAAAACTGATCAATTATGTGTTTAATATATCAAGTGAAACAAGAATTTTCTGCTTTAAAGATTGTTAAGTGGTTGATGTTTCATTCATAGGAGCTTACTATTGAAGATCATATTGACATTAAAATATAAAGTTTAAAAGAAGAAAAAAAAAAGTAGTGGTAACAAGGAATACAGTGCTCCTAGAAGTTGTTTCCATAGAATAATCTCACAGGATTTTGCCTTCATAAAATGCTTGAATCATAAAAAGTTATATTTAAATTTTAATGAATTAAGAAGTTCTTTGGATCCACAAGAGTGCTTACTCTTACCACGTAAAAATTTATTAGGGAGAGTAGATACTATCTATCTCCACCCCAAATTCAAATGACTTCACATTAAAGTGGCTTCAGTAAAGCCAGCAGCAGAAATATATAAATTCTGTCAAGGGAACATATTGACAGATTTTTATAGAGTATTTTACTTTTCATAGTTAATAAATATTCAAAAACCATTCATTATTATTTCATGTTATTTTCAAATTTACTTTATCTAGTTTGATTACTGTGTTATAATAAAAGATGTAGAACAAAATCTCCATTCATAATATTGCAGTTTTAGAAAAGGTTTCTACCACAGACAGCTTGATATTGTAGCAGAGATATAAATCAGATTGTATGTTAGATTCTGTGTGTTTGCACATGCACGCAAGCCTAGATTCTGTGTGTGTGTGCACATATATAGACATACACACACACACACACACACACACACATATATATATATATATATATGTATCTATCAGGTTGGTGCAAAAATAATCGCTGTTTTTCCTATTACTTTTAATGGTGAAAACTGTAGTTACTTTTGCACCAAATGAATATGTCCAATGTAGGGCAAATTTTGTCTTCTCAATTCTTCCCTTGCTTCAACTAATCTGAGTTCCTACACTGGATAAGACAATGTGCTACATTAGAAGAAAAATATAACAACAAGTAAGATAATTTTTATTCTAAGGAAACTTCCAGTTTAGGGGTAAAGAGGCATATTAATTTAAATGTGAAATAACAATTAGAAGTGCTGTGAAGAAAATATGCAGGTTTTCATGAGAGTCTGTAAGAGGTTACGTGGCTTGGTCTGAAGGTGTAGTGAAGGCTTCAATGAGAAAATGAGATTTTAGTAGGGATCTGAGGATGAGGAGGAGTTAACAGGCAAGGAGGTAGAATACAGAGGTGGAAAAACATAAGGGTGTAAGGATCATTTTTGTGGTACTGAAAAAAGATTTGTGACTAAAATACAAGTTCATGGCCAAGATGGATGTGAGACCAAATAGGTATAAAGAGACCACAGTATGAGTTGAATTGCATTTGACTGATAGAATAATACATAGAAAACTGGCATCTTGAAAATGTTTAGTCTACTCATCCATGAATCTAGGATACCCACCCATTAATTGAGACCTTTATCTTGAAGTTATTTTGTCAGATACAGCTCTAATGGTTTTACATATTTTGCTTCTATTATCAAAGGTAGTTTTTTTCAGTGGATCACCTGAGGTCAGAAGTTCGAGACCAGCCTGGCCAACATGGCGAATCCCCGTCTCTACTAAAAGTACAAAAATTAGCCAGGCATGGTGGCAGGTCTCTGTAATCCCAGCTACTCAGGATGCTGAGGCAGCAGAATCACTTGAACCCAGGAGGCGGGGGTTGCAGTGAGCTGAGATCACGCCACTGCACTCCAGCCTGGGTGACAAGAGCGAGACTCCATCTAAAAAATAAAATTAAAACAATGAAAGACAAAAAAAGAAATAAATAAATAAAACTGGAGTCCTAAATGTATCTAGCAGCCTTACTAAATTTATCCATGACTCCCATTAGAATTTGTAGCAGAATATTTGTCTATTTAGATGAACATGACATTCATAAGAACTTGCTCTCCAATCTGTATGCCTTTATTTTCTTTGTCTTAAGGTATTATTTAGTAATAACAAATTAATTAATAAGGTCATGGGATATGTTAAGAAAACATACACCAGCAGAGTAAGCAGTGTAGACTAAAATTGTAGTTAATTATTTAATAAGTGTGGTGAGAGTGAACATTTTAACTTTGTTTCTGATATCAGACAAAATGTAGTCTTTCACCATTATATATGATGGTGGCTATATGTTTTATATAGGTCACTTTCAATATATTGAGAAGATACATTTTTATTTCTAGCTTTTTGCAGGTTTTTACCCTGAGTGTGTTAAATTTGCAATTTAAAAAATTCTGTTTAGGTTAAGGACTGGCAAACAGCTGGTGGGACAAATCGGGCCTGCAGCCTATTTTCAGTATGACCTCCAAGCTAAGGAGAAATTTTCATTTTTAAAGGTGCGTGCACATGAGAGAGAGAGAGAGCCAGAGAGAGACAGAGATATACAGACAGAGCAAGACAGAGGCAGAGACAGAGGAATACTGAAAAAAGAAAGAAGTGGAGGAAGAGAAAAGAATATGCAATAAGGTATATGTGGTCCTATAATCAAAATCTCTTCTATTAATATCTTGCCTTTACAGAAATAGTTTGTCGACTCTAATACATGTCTTTACTCTTTAATTTTGTTAATATATCAAATTGCAGTGATTAATTTTGAATCAATCTTGTTGGGGATAACACCCAATTAGCCATTAAGTATTATCTTTTTTTTAATGTTTCTGAGTTCAGTATGATAATATTTTGGTAAAATTTTTTTGTTTAATATTCATGAGAGATATTTGTTTGTAGTTTTCTTTTTTCTATGTCTTTGTCTCTGATTGTGGTAGTGGATAGTATTGCCCTTATAAAGAACTTGAATGGGTTTCATCTTTCTCTTCTTTCTTGAGTATTTTGTGTGCTATGGCTGTCATTTCTTTCCTAAATGTCTGGTGTAATTTCAGGGAAGTTACAGGGAAGGAAACTGATCCTGGAATTTTCTGTGTTGCAATCTTTTAATATTTAATTCATTTTCTTTAATAGATATAAAGCTATTCAAGACATACATTTTTATCTTCAATGAGCTTTAGCATTTGTATCTTTCATGGAATTTGAACTTTTCATCTGTTTTATCAAATTGATAGGCATAAATTATCTATAATATTTCCTTATTATAATTTTAATATCTGTAGGATATGGAGTAATTTTTTTCTTCATTCTTGATTTGTCTATTTGTAACTTCCTCTTACTCAGTTTCTTCAAAGATTTATCACTTTTATTAATCCTTTTAAAATTCCAACTTTTATTTTTATTGATTTTCTTTGCTTTTATTCCTTCAATGTTATTGATTTTTGCTTTTATAGTCCACATCTGTTTATCACTGTTTGCTTTGGTTTTAATTTCCTCTTCTCTTTTTTTTTCTTCGAATCACTGATATCTCTATATCTCACAAATTTTGGCTGTGACTTAATTTTTATTTATTTCAAAACAATTTAAAATTTGGGGGGAATTTTTCTTTGATTCATATTTTACTTAGTTGTGTTGTTTGATTTTAAGCGTCTGGAGGTATTCAGCTATTTCACACTTTTTGATTTCTACTTTAATTCTGCTATAACAGGAGAACATACCTTGTATAATTTAGTTCTTTTAAGCTTATTAAGGTATATTTTATTGGTCTGAACGTGGTCTATCTTGTTAACATTTCATATTACTTGGAAAAACTTTATATTTTGCTGGTAGGTGAAGTGTCTCATGAAAATCAAGTAGGTTAATAGTATTGATTTGTTTTGCATGTCTTCTAGATTCTAACTGATTTTCTTATTTTTTTAATCAATAAATGAGAGAGTAGCTTTTGTCTTCCAATGTAACTAGGTTTTTAATCTATAAGGCTATCCTTTATTTATGAATTTGGAAAACCATTCACTTGGAATGTTTTCATAGTACTCACACTCAATGTGTTATTAGTATAGTTGTATAAAATCTATGTACTTATGTAAGTTATATGTAACACATTCTTAATATGATTGGATCTAATAGTACCATATTATGAACATTTGTTTGTTTCATCTTTCATTGCTCCTTTCTCCTGTTTTTGCATTCTTGTAGATTAGAGTCCAATTTTTTATTTCATTTTTTCCTCTGTTTTGACTTTCTAGTTATAAATTATCTTTTATTTAACCTTTGCCCTAGAGGTTATACATCTTTGGGTTTACTTACAAAAACATATATACCAAATAGTATAATAATCTTTCAACAATATAATGTTTCTTACCACCTACTCATTATGCTATTGTTGTCATTTTATTTCTACTTATGATAAATCCTCACAATACAATGTCACTATATTTGCTTGAGATAGCCAATTCTCTTTTTAAAAGCACTTTTGCTAAGATATAATTGACATACAATCAACTGCACATACTGTGTACAGATTTAGATATTGAGATGTGTATATTCTTCTAGGAACTTATCATAATAGTCAAGATAATGGATAGACTTTCCTCATGTCCCTATGTAATAACTGCTCCCAGCCTTTTCATTCTGCTTCTTTTACCAAGCTAATCACCAGTGACCTTTCTGTCAGTAAAGATTAGCTTGCATTTTCTAAAGTTTTATGTAAATAAATTCAAAGAGTAATGTTTTTTTCCAGCTTATGTCCTTCAACATAACTATTTGGAGATGCATCTATGTTGTAGTGTTTATTGGTGACACATTACTTATTATTGAAGAATAGTATTTAGCAGTTTATTGATTCACCTGTTGAAAGACGTCTAGATCATTTTCAAGTTTGGCAATTATGAATAAAACTTCTATAATATTCATGTTCATCTCATCTCTGTCATTTGATATTATTTTTGAATTACTTAAATGACATTAGAAAAGACAATGAAATTACAAGTATAATAATTAAAATGAAAGAATTGGTTCGATTTCTACTTGTAGATGATATGGCAGGACAACTAAGATGTGCAAGTAAAAAAAAAATCCCACAAATAAAAAATAACACTACTAAGATATTGCAAAATATAGCATTAATGTGAATGACTTTCATAGAATTAGGCACAAATACTTAAAAATATCATTATATCCCTTTTTAAGAAATGCCTTTTTAAAATATCTAGTTTTAACCTTTAGAAATAATGTATAAAATATCTTTGTGAGAAAAATTTCAAAACATTTCCGAAACAGAAAAATTGACAAGTAAAAACAGTAACACACTATGTTTTTCGACAGAAATATTAAACAGAATATATCAATAACGTCAATGATAATAAATATAATTATATCAAAATTAAAATGGTACAAAGTTTTCCCAGAACTCATAAAGTAAATTCTAACATTTATATAGAGGCAGTTGTATGCCTGAAACTGTGGTACACTGGAGCAAAGAGGAAGTCTATATTAATCATATATTAAGTACTCGCACAGCTTCGATAACTAAAAAAGTGTGTCTTTGGCATATGCATAGACAGCTAGCAAAAAGAAACAGATTGGAAGATACAAAAATAGACATCATTTCTATATATCAAATAAAACATCAAATTAATTACATATAAAGATTAACCTTTCAAAATTAAACAGTCTCAAAGAAGGTGAAACTAAAGAACATGTGGTTATTAATATATTCAGGGAAAGTTAATCTATAAAGAAAAACAGGAAATTATAAACTGAAATTCAGGATTTTGAACAGAGAAGAGCTAGATGAGACTCATATACAAAGAAGCTCTAAGTTACAGAAAAATAACTTTGGTTCTTAAATATTTAGATCTTATAGCCATGATCATTCAGCAACTACCCAAACCACTCCTTAGTAATTAGTTTGACTCTTTTAACTGTCTGGTTTAGTAAATGCCTCAAGTTAAAAAAGAATAATAATAATATTATTTTCTTTTTTTGAGACAGAATCTCGCTCTGTCGCCCAGGCTGGAGTGCAATGGTGCGATCTCGGAGACGGAATTTCACCATGTAAGCCAGGCTGATCTTGAACTTCTTGACCTCAAGTGACTCACCCGCCTCAGCCTTCCAAAGTGTTGAAATTACAGGAGTGAGCCATTGCACCCCGCTAAAAAACATAATAGCCTACTATAAATAAAAGCTACTTTTCTAATAAAAATAAAACCATTTCAAATAATATTAATTTATTTAATTGGTGAAGAATAATACTTAATGTGAATATTGTTCATCTTTAAAAAAACCTGTCTATGTTTGTGTTTTTTTACGTTTTCATACTAATGCCAATGATTTGTTATAGAATTAACATAGTTGTAGAATCTTTGATACCAGAGCATATCTCTCACTGCCCTTGGGCAAGACGCCCACAAATGCAGAGTCCCCAGCTGAGGTGGGTTATAGTCCCTGGCAAGTGTCCTTGGAAGTAACAGCTGGTCTTGGATTTTAATTAGCCTGGGTTTATTTAGGATCCCCAAGCTACTTTTTCCAAATACAAACTAAAAAGTGAACTGAACATATATTTAGAAGTATAGTGCAAATCTATCTGAAAATTTTCTCATTTTCAACTACAACAAACGAAAAAATTGCTTTAACACGTGTCAATGGGAAAAGCTTTGATTGAATTAACTAGCTGCTTAAACATTTCTGTTCTACTTTGCAGTTTGAAATAAATCATAATGGTGTTCTAAATTCTTACAAAAGGTGGACAATGATAACTTACTCTAGGGAGAAAAAAAAGTTGTTTTTTCTAATTTAAATAAAGTACTAATGGCTATTACTACTCAATAAGATCATAACCTGCTAACTAGATATAAGTATTTCCTGTGAAACTTAAAGCTTATTACACAGAGACAAAAATCTAAAAGTTTTACATGTGATTGCTGCAAGATTTCTTTTCTTATTAATTTAACTCATTGAAAATAATGAGTCTTCATCATTTAGCACCGAAAGTTAAGGGTTCTTTTAAACTCAAGATGAACATGGAAATTGTTATTTTACTTTGTCATTATTGTTATTTAAAACTTAATTATAGCAGAGCTTGCTAGCAGCATTCTATTGTAATTGCAGTTTGTCACGAGTTTATGACTCAATGATTTTAATTCATATAAAAACAAACCAGAACACAAAGTTGCCAGCCTGTATTCAATTTGTTTTCTGAAAAAAATTAAATGAGTTATTTTTATCATTTATCACAAAAGACACAGAATATAAATGAACATATAAACCAATAATACATTTTTTAAATATCCGTATTTTGCTGTTACAGAAAATGAAGTCATGTTAATTTAAAAATATATTTATGAATATTTTTCTCACCTAAATTCAGTTGTCAGTTGCAATCTAAATTTGACATCAGCATGATTACTATTATTAATAGTAATGGTAATTAGCTTGAATAATAGTAATTATTAATAATAATTCTAAAAGTACTTTTACACACTAATATGACCCTAAAATTATGTTGAAAATGACATTAAGTGGACACTGAAAAAATTACTGTTCATCAGAAATACTTGAAATTTTTAAAAAAGCCATCGTGAAAAGATAAAGGTAGTTTGCAGTTTTTTAAATTAAAACATTGGTTAAATATAATGAGAGAGTTGCATATAAATTGTTTTATAAAATCATGTTTTCTGCTGTGTGAATTAAGCCTCATTTATTGATATAATATTTTCTTTTTACTGTGACTTAAAATGTGGCAGAATAATTAAGAAAAATGCAGACCCTCATTATTATGACAGAATGTGGTATAATGCATCTGGCTGAGATGCATTACACAGGATAATAATTGGATAATAATTACTTAGGGTACTAGAGGTATTCACCCAGACTCACAAATTAGTGTTGCTAGTATGGCATTATAGTATAGTTTACA
>NW_012114744.1:4865129-4867401 GCF_000951035.1 Colobus angolensis palliatus | reverse complement strand
GTCTTCATCATTTAGCACCGAAAGTTAAGGGTTCTTTTAAACTCAAGATGAACATGGAAATTGTTATTTTACTTTGTCATTATTGTTATTTAAAACTTAATTATAGCAGAGCTTGCTAGCAGCATTCTATTGTAATTGCAGTTTGTCACGAGTTTATGACTCAATGATTTTAATTCATATAAAAACAAACCAGAACACAAAGTTGCCAGCCTGTATTCAATTTGTTTTCTGAAAAAAATTAAATGAGTTATTTTTATCATTTATCACAAAAGACACAGAATATAAATGAACATATAAACCAATAATACATTTTTTAAATATCCGTATTTTGTTGTTACAGAAAATGAAGTCATGTTAATTTAAAAATATATTTATGAATATTTTTCTCACCTAAATTCAGTTGTCAGTTGCAATCTAAATTTGACATCAGCATGATTACTATTATTAATAGTAATGGTAATTAGCTTGAATAATAGTAATTATTAATAATAATTCTAAAAGTACTTTTACACACTAATATGACCCTAAAATTATGTTGAAAATGACATTAAGTGGACACTGAAAAAATTACTGTTCATCAGAAATACTTGAAATTTTTAAAAAAGCCATCGTGAAAAGATAAAGGTAGTTTGCAGTTTTTTAAATTAAAACATTGGTTAAATATAATGAGAGAGTTGCATATAAATTGTTTTATAAAATCATGTTTTCTGCTGTGTGAATTAAGCCTCATTTATTGATATAATATTTTCTTTTTACTGTGACTTAAAATGTGGCAGAATAATTAAGAAAAATGCAGACCCTCATTATTATGACAGAATGTGGTATAATGCATCTGGCTGAGATGCATTACACAGGATAATAATTGGATAATAATTACTTAGGGTACTAGAGGTATTCACCCAGACTCACAAATTAGTGTTGCTAGTATGGCATTATAGTATAGTTTACATAGTGTAGGTACATTTGAGAGTTCTATGTAAATGAAAACCCCTATAAATAAATAAGGAGAAATAATTATTTAAATTCAAAGTCAAAGTTCTTTGAAAAGACTGATAAAATTGATAAACCTTCAGAAAGTCTCACAAAAAGAGAAAATTAGAGAGTAAAGACACAAATTGCTAACATAAGAAATACAATAGTGCATATAACTACAGACACTGCAGAAATCAAAAAGATAGTAAGGGAATAATATAAGTAGCTCTACATATCTGAACTGAACAATTTGGACTCTATGAATCAATTCTTTCAAAAGTACATACTAAAACAATTATTTCAGTATAAAATACATAATTTAATAGCCTTGTAACTATTAAGACATGAATTCATAATTTTTAAAACATCCCAACAAGAAATATTCTGGCCCTGATATTCACTGAAGAATTCTATGAAACACTTAAAAAGGAATTAAAACAAATTCTACACTTTTTTATAGAAAAGAAGTAAATACTTCCCAAATAATTCTTTAAAGTCAGTATTATCCTGACTTTAAAACTAGATAAGACACACACACAGACATACACACACACACACACCCTGAAAAACTACACATCAGTATCTCTCACAAATATATATGCAAAAATTCTATACCAAATATTAGCAAGTAAAACTTAGCAGTACACAAAAATATCTATATACAAGCTAAATTTTAAAAAATTGCATAATCATATCAATAGATATAGAACAAACCGTTGACAAAATTCAACATCCATTCTTGATTATAAAAAATCAGAATAATAATAAATATGTGGGAACTTCCTTGTGTTGGTAAAGAGTATCTACATAAATTGAAGCTGACATCATATTTAATGGTGAAAGGCTGAACGACTTTCCTCTAATATGGGAAACCAAGCAAGGATGCTCACTTTCACCACTAATTCTATTTGATACAAGTGGTTCTAGACAGGGAAACAAGGCAATAAAAAAATTTAAAGCATATAGTTTCAAAAAGAAGAAATAAGACTGCTATTTTGTTCAGATGTCATGAATGTCTGTGTTAGTCTGTTTTCACACTGCTGATAAAGACACACCCAAGCCTGGCAAGAAAAAGAGGTTTAATGGACTTCCAGTTCCACGTGGCTGAGGAGGCCTCACAATTATGGTGGAAGGCAAGGAGGAACAAGTCATGTCTTACATGGATGGCAGCAAGCAAAGAAAGAGCTTGTGCAGGGAAATTCCTCCTTACAGAGGCATCAGATCTTGGGAGACTTACTAACCATCATGAGAAGAACATGGGAAAGACCTGCCCTCATGAATCGATTACCTCCCACCAGGT
>NW_012114744.1:4858066-4859794 GCF_000951035.1 Colobus angolensis palliatus | reverse complement strand
TGATAAGCTTTTCAATATCATTAACCATCAAGGAAATCCAAATTAAGGCTATGATGATATATCACTACAAACCAATTAAAACAGCTTTAAAAAGGAACAGTAAAATATTTAATTTGTGTTTTTTTGTTGTTGTTTTTGTTTTTTGTTTTTGTTTTTGTTTTTTTTGCGACGAAGTCTCCTTCTGTCGCCTAGGCTGGAGTGTAGTGGCCCAATCTGCAAGCTCCGCCTCCTGGGTTCACGCAATTCTCCCGCCTCAGCCTCCGAAGGCGCCCGCCACCACGCCCGACTAATGGTGTTTCTAATGCAGAGAAACTACATCTCATTTATTACTCGTGAAATCCAAGTTAAATGTCACAGTCACTCTTGAAAACATTTTGGCAGTTTCTTAAGAAGCTAAACATATCCACTCACATAATCCAGCAATTTCCCTCCTAGGCTTTCATCCCAGATAAATGAAAACCTATGTCCACACAAATAGGTGTATGTAATTGTTGATAGCCACTTTATTTGCAACAGTCAGAAAGTGGAAACCACCAAAATTCTCCTCCATATGTGAAAACGATTAAAAATTACCCTGGTGCATCCATATCATGGACTACTACTCATAAATAAAATGTAATGGGCTATTGATATAGGCAAAAACTTCATTGGTTCTTAGAGGTATCAGGCTGAGTGAAAAAAAGCCAGTCTCAAAAGGTATCGTTATACATTATTTCATTTACATCACATTCTTCAAATGACAAAATTACAGAAATTGAAAAAACATTAGGGTTTGCCAGTATTAGGAGTGGTCTGCTGGGAATAAGTGTAAGTTCAATTATAAAAGAATACCACCAGGGACATTTGTGGGGTATGGGATAATTCTGTATGTAGATTGTGATGCTGGTTACACAAATCTACATATATGATAAAATAGCATAGAATATATATTTTGCCAGTGTCAAATTTTTAGCTTTGATATCATAACTATGTCAGATGTAACAACTGGGGGAAACCAGATGAGCAGTACAAGGGTCTTCTCTGTATTAGCTTCACAACTTTCTCTGAATATATGATTATTTTCAAATTAATAGGTAAAAGTAGACAGACAAAAAAATTAAAAAGAAAATAAATAAACTTGCAGAATTCTCCAAAGCTGGAAATGTAGTTGCAATATTCTGTTGGAGGTTTTCAGAATGTAAAAATTAAATTAGAGTTATTGTATCAGAACTTTATTCTCCTAGCATTTACTTTGAAATGTATATATATGTGTATATATACATATACACACACACACACACACACACACATATAAAGCATTACTTCATATCCTGTGAACATAAATACTAACCCAGAAAACACATTGGGTCTCAAAAATAACAACAATAATGGTAAAAGATATGTATGCTACTAAATATCCTACTATTAATGAAAAAGCTTCAGTTAAACTTTAATTATGACAATCACAACTGGAAATATGCCAGTATCTTAAGAATATTGCTGAAATACTTTTTTTTGTAAATTTAAACAGATCATAATCAAAATAAGGTACCTTAACTTCCATTGGGAAATCAAATCACACTGAAAACAATTTAATCAAATATTTAAAGATTGAACATTTAAAACAAATTTAAATAATTATTAAACCAAATTTGAAACAATACATCTACAATTATTAACTAAAAGATTAAAAGTCATAACACATTCAAGACAACACAGATGTTTCACTAAAACTGCAACATCCATTAT
>NW_012114744.1:4855212-4857023 GCF_000951035.1 Colobus angolensis palliatus | reverse complement strand
TGCCTTTTCCATGGCATATATTCATCACAAAAAAAATCTTTGTCAAGTCAAAGATTATATTTGCCAGCCCAATAGGCTTTCCTCCACCACTGCTTTTTAAATGAGTAAAATGACAACACAAATCATTAATAGAATGGCAGCAAAATACACAGAGGTAAGGCACATTTGAGCAAAGGTAATTGAGAAGTTTTAGTTTCTTTATACTCTATCTTCTAGGTTTCTATAGGGGACTTTGAGGCCTGAAAAGAAGGTGGACCCAAGAATGGAAGAAGCTGATTCTGCTGTTAATATTTCTATTTACTCTTGGTTATGTACACTAATTTCTCTTGTTTTGTAATGTTCCATTATGGGCTCTTCTTTCTTAGGATTTTGTAGGAGGTGAAACTGTTTTGTAGAAGATTTGAATGTCTTTACCCAAAATCTTGGAAGTACTTTCAAATCCATGAACTGTTAAAATCAAATTATCTACTTGGATTTTTTTAGACCTTCAGACAGCAATCCAATATGAAGTCTTGGTTATAATTTTGAATTTTTAGTGGAGGATGTTTCTTCTCCTCAACTTACCAGTGTACAATTTATGACACCAAGTTCAATTACCATCTAATTTTGTGATGATTCTCTTCTTATTTACACTTTCATTGATAGTCTTGACGTTTGTGGGTTCATGTGACCCCCCCCAGTTTAGCTTTCCATCTTTCACAGTCCCCGAGCCATGGGTATGCCTTTTGCATGTATATTAACATTGAAATTTCTGCTTTATTCTGTATTTCAGATTTCAGCAATTCAGTTTGCTTTTTTTCAAGCTCAGTTAATGCTTAAAAGAATACATTTTTATAAATAATATGTAATAATCATATATAACACCATATAATATAAAAAGCATTTTATAATAAGACATATATAATATATAATAAAGACTTTTACATTACTTACATTTATTTTTAAATTAAATTATCTTTGCCATTTAAAATATTAGTCCATCATTATATTATCCCATAGCACATTTAGTTAACAAGTCATTTACTCAACTTTCATTTGCCAAGTATTTATATTGTCCCTACTAGGTCTGTGCCAGCTAACTGTGACCTTTGGGTGATTTATCTTTCTTAAATGTAAATAATTAATGTGTGGTGACTTCGATAAAAACTTATGTGTACAAATAAAACTACCTTGCATATAAGAAGTCCAGAATGAAGCCTAGTAGAAATTACATATGATGTGGTATGAGTCTGGTTACATATGTGGTCTGAGCATTTTCTCTACTCAGATTATTTCCCATTATTCTTAGTGTCCCTTGACTATTGTCTGTTTGTGGCCTTCTTATCCTGAAAATTAGGGTGTAAACTTAAGCTCATTTTCAATGACAGTGGTAGATTATTTGTCTTTCCTACTATTGGTTGCTAATACCTATTTGTTTTTCATTTTCTAGCACAAAACAAAGACTCAAATCTATTTTTATAAATGAATCTATCTTTGAGTCTAGTCTGTGCTCACACTATCAAGCTTATTCTTACAACAATAACTACTAAACATCTGACTTTGTAACAAGCTGAGTAATTGCAGATGGACTTTACATTTTATTTATATATATATATATATTCTATTACATAGATGCTTTACTTATATGTAGTTAAAAATTTAATGTATTAAGTACATACATCCGAATTGAAGCTTTCAAATATATATTTTTTAAACTTAAGAATTATAAAATACTTTAATTTAAATTTTTCTTTCTTAGGTAAAGAAAAAATAAAGATTAGTCTATAAATTGTTCTCAAGTGCTCTGGTGGATTCTTTAGCACAAATTATAT
>NW_012114744.1:4853121-4854562 GCF_000951035.1 Colobus angolensis palliatus | reverse complement strand
ATTCTATTACATAGATGCTTTACTTATATGTAGTTAAAAATTTAATGTATTAAGGACATACATCTGAATTGAAGCTTTCAAATATATATTTTTTAAACTTAAGAATTATAAAATACTTCAATTTAAATTTTTCTTTCTTAGGTAAAGAAAAAATAAAGATTAGTCTATAAATTGTTCTCAAGTGCTCTGGTAGATTCTTTAGCACAAATTATATTTATCCTTGGGAATATTTTCTCAGCTTATGTAGAATACATGAATGGCTTAAAGAAAGAAAAAAAAACATTTTATATTAATGTTTATAAATAAATACAAAATACCACTTTCATAATGAAATAACAAGATTACATTTATTGGAATAATGTTGTTGGTAATTTTAGAAACAATTTTGTTAATGGGAGAGTGTTACATTGTTAGGGTGATATTTAGACATATAAACATCATTACCAATGACTTACCATATTCCCTAGAGCCTCTTAGGATGCTCTTTGACAGTTTCTTAAAAGGGGAGACATCAGTGTCTGTCAATTATCCTCAGTGGAAATGTAGACCACTAAGGCATTAGGAATTACCTGATTTAGTTTAAGGGAAAAAGGGATAGTACAAGTTTTTCTTTGTCTGGAAATTTCAACTTAGTGAAGCCTTACAAAAATCGTTTTTACACAGGAATACACTGAAAGAATTATTTATATAATATATAATAACACATTAAATAAAATTGATAAATGATGCTTCTCACTAAATATATCAAATAATTATAATATGTAAAGAATTAGTGTATCATGTTCTGTGGGATGGGGCTGGGTTATATCATTGACTGGAAATTTGATGAGCTCTTCTAAGATATTCTGAATTTTTACCTAAAATTCAACAGTAAACAGAAACAAAATCTAAAATCACTAATAATTATATTAAGTTCACATTATTTTTATTTGAATTCCCTGCTTTTTTCTCTCATGCACAGCTTAACACCTATAGCACTTAAAAACGTGCTAAATATGATATGTGTGTATACATATTCTCTCTCTCTTCACATATATATGTGTGTGTGTATATATAGCATATGTATGTATACACATACATATATATGTATACATATATATGTATACATATATGTGTGTATATATAGCATATGTATACATATATGTATATATACACACATATATACACACACACATATATATTAAGTATATAAGTATATATAGGCACACGTGCACATACACACACACACATATATGTCTAAATATGTGAGGGAGTACATAAGACTCACTTGAAAATTAAAAGTCAGTTTTTTTCCTCATTAAAAATATCCACATTGTAATTTCCACTTCCAGGCATACTGAAGTAGCATTTGTCAGAGTTACTGTTAAACAACCTGGCCAACAACTTGAAGATTTCTTGTAAAAGAAGGACATACGAAGCAATAAATAGGACCACAAAAGAG
>NW_012114744.1:4847855-4851031 GCF_000951035.1 Colobus angolensis palliatus | reverse complement strand
CACGCCTGTAATCCCTGCACTTTGGGAGGCCAAGGCAAGTGGATCATCTCAGGTCAGGAGTCTGAGAACAGCCTGACAAACATGGTGAAACCCCAGTCTCTACTAAAAATACAAAAATTAGCTGGATATGGTGGCATGTGCCTGTAATGCCATCTACTTGGGAGGCTGAGGCAGGAGAATCATTTGAACCTGGGAGGCGGAGGTTGGAATGAGCCGAGATCGCGCCACTGCATTCCAGCCTGGGCAACAGAGTGAGACTGTGTCAAAACAAAACAAAACAAAATAAATTGATAGAATAAGTAAGCAAAATATCAGATGGATTTGCAGCTTTTATTAGAACTCCATAGTAGCTTAATTGGATTACCATTTATAGTACTACAAATGTGTATACATACTGATACATGTTGAAATACTGCAGAATACATGCTATTTTCAAGTACACACAAAACTATAAGTATGACTGACTACATTCTGGGATATAAATCCTAAAACATAAAATGTTTGAAACCATGCAGAGCATGTTCTATGAATAAAAATGGAATTAAATCAGAAAACAATAACAAAATAATACCTGAAATCACTCATCATAGTGAGGAATTAAGAAATACATTTCTAAATAGCTCCCAAATAGAATAAGTTGCTAAGAAAATTAGAAAATACCACTGTAAGAAAATAAAATCACAAGATATCAAAATTTGTGAAAAGCAGCTAAGGCAATGTGAAAAAAAAATATAAGGATTTAAATCCTTATATTAGGAAAAAAAGAGAAAGTTATTGATCAAGAACTTAAGCTGCTTCTTCAGAAGTCAGAAATTTAAGAGCAAAATAAATACACACTATACAGAGGGAAGGAAATAGGTTTTAAAAAGCATCTAGAAAAGTAATAATAGATAATTTACAAAGTGGGAAAAATGAAATCATAAGGCGCTTCTATAAAAAATAACAATAAAAAGATAAACAACTAGATAGAATGAACAACTGGAGAAATAGAGACACAGAGAGAGAGTGAGGGAGAGAAACAAAGAAACAGCAGCATTAAAGCTCCCACAGACATTATAAAGTGAGTGCAAGAATATTTGAAAACTTGTACCGTACAAAATAATATATAAATTATACCATTAAATTAGCCTCAAAGCTATGCATACTACTGTATGAATTATACCATTAAAAAAATTCACCTCAATATAGTGCAATTCCTTGAAAATCAAAAATTCATAGAACTTCACAGAGATACTAATAAAATATTAATATTCCTACATATTAAATAAAACAAATTTGTAATTTAATGGAAATTTAAAATGAAATCTCCAGTTCCAAATGACCTCGCAAGTATATTATATTAAAGCTTTACAAAAGCAATAACAGGTATCTTTACAGAAACTGACTTTCCTTTGGTATGTCAATTTGGTGAGGTTACAGTCCTAGTCATTCAGTTAAGCACTAATTTCAGTGTTCCTATGAAGAATTTTGCAGATGTCACTAAGGTACAACAGCTTCTGCCTGTGCCCATGGAGCTCCATCCTGCTCCTGATCGCTTCTTGAATACTGTGAACAATAGCTTTATCTAATGCCTGTATGTTCCATCCTGTCTATGATCTTTGGTCCACAGGGTTTGATCTTGCTTAGACAGACACTACAATCACTTAAGTCAATTTCGTATGGTAAGTCAGTCTCTCTCTCTCTCACTTTATCATCTATATGTCTCCCTATCTGTCACCTATTCATGTATATGTATATATGTATGTACACAAGCACACATATGTATGATATAAACCTTAGCAATTCTGTTTCTCTTCCTGAACCCTTACTGATACACAAAATAAATGATGAGGAAATATAGGCCTACTCAATTCATGTGGAGAAGTCCAAAGTAGTGTTTGGAAGGAAAAGTAAAGCCCTAATGAAGTAATAAATGATGACAAAATGGTGGAGAATATGTATTGAAATTCTCCATAAGATCAGAAAATTGTAGAACATGAATAATAAACTGAAAAACTGAGGTGACTATAAGAACTAGTGAGCAGAATGGTGGGGGAGGGAAGGGTTTACAAATAAAGATTTTGATGGTGGAGTAGATTCTGACTCTGCAGCTGCTGCATGTGACTATGAGAGTGTTTAAATGAGGAACAAAAATAATGTAAGTTATGTGAGGAAAGACCAGAGTGTAAGATATTCCTTAGGAATGGAATCTCTAGAAATGGAGATTGGTTACAAAGCTGAAGAAAGACTATTGGAGTTGAGATTTGCACTAGACTCAAGTTTTCTATAGAAAATCCCATAATCCTGGTGATTAATTTCAAAGGCAAAAACTTTTCATGAAATTTGCCTAATATCAACGTATTTTCCAGCCGTGAGTGTATGGCTAGTCTCAGCCATCATAAGTATTGATAACTGCAACTTTTCTGACAAGTACCTAACTACCAATTAATGGGATACAATTCTGTCTTTTAACCTGCTGGTAAATAGTTAGTCCTTTTATAATTTTGAGTTCATGCATGGTCACTACTCATTAAAAGTTGAAAAGAAAACAATGCAAGTGGAAATTTTATTAACATCTATTTTTGCATACACATTCCATATTTTTGTAATTATTTTCAGTCACAGTAAGGAAAGATTGAGGCTTTCTGGAGTGCCAGCATTTCAAGTTTTACATGTCATTGTATCAAATATAGATAAATATTTATTAGCTTCCAAATAAAACTAGATTATTTTCATTTCTGTCATTTCCCTTTTAACTGTAATGAAACCAGATCATTAAGCAATAAAGAAGTTATCACAAAAATTAGAAACAAAGCAAAGTAAACAAATAAAGGAGAAGTGGCGAGGTGACTGTGGAAGAGTTAGTGAAATCAATTGACTAAATTGATAAACTACTAAGCACAAATATGCTGTTAGGATACATAAAGAACAAGATTTATGTAAATTCAGTTCATACAGCTGCATGCTCATTGTGGCAGGTGAGGCCAGTTCATTTGCCAGACTATCTGCTCCTGCCCATCTCCTCTCTGGTCATCTTTCTGCTGCGCATCGAAGTCTGACAGCATTCTCGTCACCATGTAAGGTCAGTCAGCTTCCCATTGGGAACAAAGATATATGTGCTCCACCAGTTTTCTTCAGAACAACAATATTCTAAGTAAATATTACTATAGCTTTACAAGTACAAAGCTCCCAGAAAT
>NW_012114744.1:4839257-4846465 GCF_000951035.1 Colobus angolensis palliatus | reverse complement strand
TACATAACTGAAAACTTTCAGGTGAATGTCTTTGAAATGTTTTAATGTTATGGATCAATAGCTACACACACACACACGCACACACACGCACACACACACACAAGCACACACATACATTTGCTCCAGCCACTAGATAGAGAGTGTATCTGTGTTTCGTCTTTGAGAACACCCACCCAGCAGACTTTGAATAGAATTCTGGGTGGTGGTTTTGAGCTAAAAATACTTCAGGATTTGGATTCTCCAGAGATTCACCTGCTCCCTCATTATGCTAGAGTTTCAGAATTTCTGAATCATTTTTGTTGACAGGCACTGGATTTGCCCTTTTCAGGTCTAGGGTTTGTTGTCTTCTGTTTAGTGTTGTTTTTTTAATGGTCTTATTTCAAAACTCCAGGGACTAATGTGTAGTTCTTTGGTTTGTAAGTGCTTGCTTTAATCTCTGTTGTTGTTGCTTGTAACAGAATAACTGAGCTGGATAATGTATAAAGAAAAAAATCATTTCTTACAGTTATAGAGGGTGAGATGTTCAAGGCAGAGGGGCTGCCTCTGGTGAGGCCCTTCCTGCTGATGAGAATCCCATAGTGCTTCGAGACAGTGCAGAGCATCTCATGGTTAGGGGGTTAAGCTTGTTTATGTGCTATCTCAGGTCTGTTTTTCTTATAAAGCCACCAGTCCCCTTTTCATAACCTATTAATCCATTAATCCATTGATCCATGAATTGATTAATTCACTCATGAAGTCAGAGCCCTCATAATGCATTCATCTCTTAAGGATCTAACTCTCATTACTGCCACATTGGGGAATAAATTTCAACATGAGTTTGGGAGTGGACATTCAAACCATAACAGGGCTTTGTATATGAATAAGCCTGTTACTGTAGGAAGTTTACAATTTGGACCTAATTAAATTTAAGGTATTTGATAATGTTTTCTTGCATATTCAAAACTTAAGTACTTTAAGTCTCTAATATGAGGCTCTTCATAAAGTTATTTAGTTTTCAGAGCATTTTTTCTATCACAGGATGGTAATCAGAATTATTCTCTTAAGTTGAGATATAAACATAAACATAAACTCAAAGACTAGTTCACACTTACGAAGAATTCAACAGACACTGCTTTTTAAATTTAGATATCAGCTACCACTTTTTACTAAAGACTAAATTGAATATACATTTTTATGACACTAAACTACTCGAGAGTTATATTTTAAAAATTGAGAAAAAATAAAGAAATATGTTTAAGTAGTAATTTGTGAAAATGGATATATAGCAATTAATTTTTATCAGTTAAGGGGTTGGAGTCTGACTTCAGACAGATCAAAGTTCAAATCTTGGCCATAAGAATAGACTATGGGGCACTTGAGAATGTTGCTTAATTTCTTCAAGACTAATTTATTTATCTATAAAAATATGATAATAAGGATAAATCCTCACAGGAGTTTTGAGATTTAAATTGTACCATTCACATAAAATTTTGGCATAGTATATGACATAGTTTTTACACTCCAAATTTAGCTGTTGTTATCATCATATTATTATTAGTATTGATTGAATTATTCATCATTTTCTTCATGAATGATAAAATCACACATAGTAATTTTTCCAGATACATTTCTTCATATTTGTTAACTAAAGTGAATAAAATATAAACATTGACTCTATTTTTTGTTACTCTAGGACCAAGTTACCTTTTCTTTCTCCTTTTCTAATTTTTAGTACATTGATAAACATCCAGTCTTTGAAGGACTGACGTTAAGGGCAGAGTGACATGGTACTTCATGTGTGCTGGACTCTATGCCCTTGATGACAATTTCATTCAAAAGAAACCTTAATGGGAAGAACCCAAATAACTTGAACAATATGGGCAAATAATACGCAATATGATTACTATTTCCACAGGATTATGACTTAATAGGAAAAGATACAATTTCCCTTTTGTTAAGGAGGGTGGCAAATAATATAACCTTAGTTCTAAATTTGATTGCAATAATATTTGGAAAAGATTTTTTAAATGCACTATATTTGGAGAAAGATCTGGTTTCTCTTTTGAAAGCTAAAACAGGGGCTCAGTCTGACCTATGGCTTAAAATGCCGAATGGAACCTAACAATTTTATGGTACTGTACAGAAAGTGATGTACTAGTTCCACCTCTGTAATTTATTAGATGTTCAGTTTTAAGTAACATTCCTACCTTTCAGAGTTTAATTATTTTCAGATGTCTGATGATATTAATCATATCTGAGCTTACTAGCTCACAAGAATCAAATAACAAAACTGCAAAAAGCAAAATGAAATCAAACATGTAAAAGTATACAAAGTACTCTATCTAATAGGTATTCTAATAATAACTGGTATATTATTTTAACAGTTACAGGCTTTGGGTTTTAATATAATTATGTATACTCTGAATTACATATATACGTGCTTGTATATGTACACACATGTATAGTATACATGGGATTCACTTCCACCTATTAACTTCTTTGTTTAGTTCTATTTTACCAACGTCTTTTTGTAGACTGGGAAATTTATTTTCACATCTCTCTTTATTGTGAAACCCCCTAGGCATAAAACTAGCAATAGGGAGGAGAAGCCTGGTTCTCACTTGTTAGCACCTATCCGATCAGGCTTTTGCTGAAATGAAAAATGCCTGATGGACTTACGTATTTATATTTTATTCTGGAACGTTCTATGATAACCCTACCTCCTCATGATTTCTGATCACTCCACTTTTCTCATCTCAAACTGGAGGCTTACATAGATTGTCTAATTCTCTCTCAGAAACTTCTCCACTACTTACTGTAGAGAACAGACATTTGGATGTTCTTTTCATAATATGTGGGGAGCTCAGTATTCTGTGAGGCTGCCATCAAGTACTTACCTGGATGCTTTATCCAACAATTGTCAGTCAATAGTTGGTGTGCTGCTGGGTGCGGAGTGGGCTCGTCTATGAGAGATTCACTTCCATAGTCCACCCCATTGGAACCTAGCCATAGATATCTTTGGTTTCAGAAGTTTGAGGTTCCCTAAAGTTTTTTACTGAGGAAGAAAGCAAAAACCCTTTTAAGATAACCACATGAAAAAGCGTGACCTCCATTAAGCCACTTTTTAATTTTTTAATGGAGTGTTGCTCTGTCACCAGGCTAGAGTGCAGTGGCGCGATCTCGGCTCACTGCAACCCCCGTCTACCGGGTTCAAGTGATTCCCCTGCCTCAGCCACCCGAGTACATGCTACTATCTTTATCCTTAGTTATCCTATAAGCATACTAACTCTCCCTTTTAAACCAGAAAAATTCAGTCTCACATACCAGTGCCTTTCCCTGAACTCTGTTACAGAGTAAACTGAAAGTTCTCTCTGATTAAATATTATATTTTGCTTTAACAAAGACATTATTGGTGTTGAAATAATGTCATTCACCTTTTCTCTCTCAAGACCTTAGTTCTTCATAAATAATTACATCTTTGCTTTCAAACCTCTAATTTATATTAAAATATTAAGTATCTGATTAGAAGATAAATTGACTTATTTGCTCTTTTTTAGAAGGTCATTTTATCAGCTCCTCTTCCGTGAAGTGAATTAATAAGGGCCGATCAGGTGACGAATGTCATTGACTCTTAGTAGAACGAAAAGGTACAGGGGTCATATATGACTGCTATGGTTGCCATAACAAAGTACGACAACAAGGTGACTTAAACATCAGAAACATAAGAGCCTCATAGTTCTGGAAGCTGGAAATCCAGTTGCTGGCAGTATTGGTTCTTTCCAAGTGCTTCGAGGGAGAATCTTTTCTATGCCTCTCTCCTATTTTGTGTTTCTTGGCAAGCTTTGACACATGAATGTCTGTCTTCATGTCCACAAAGTTTTCTCCTTCCGTGTGTGTGTGTGTGTCTATGTCCAAATTATTTCTTTTTATAAGGACACAAGCCATATTGTATCAGAAGGCTTATCCTACTCCAGTATGACCACTTCTTAAAAAATTATGACATTCTGATGTACCAAAATGTAGAACTTCAACATATGAATTTTAGGGACAGGACATGCAATTCAACTGAAAACAAGCCACAAAGACAAAACTTTCTTAGTTGATACACCTGAATCCTGTCCCGCTATGAGTTATCCTCAGTACTTTATTCACTGTAGCTTGTCTTTACTATCACAGGCCATGCAATTCTTTGTAATCTAACTTGTAGCCAAAATGCTGATTTCTATTCATTGTGTCCTCTCCATGTATCCATGCAAAAAGGGTGCTCTTGCATATCTGCATATGAGAAAGCTATATTTACCCACATATATCTGTAAAAATGGTATCAGAAGAAATAACACAATAAAATGTACACAATGAGGAATATATAATTCTTGTTACCATGCATTAGATAAGAACTAACAATCGATTCTTCGAGCTATTGAAAATGTCCTTTTTATATCCTTCCTAACATTCAACATATAGCAGACATCAGCAAACTTCAGAAGAAAATCATACTCCTACGTAAATTATTCTACTTCTTTCTCATGAGTTAAACAAACTTTATTTTGAAAAGTACATTTAAACAGACTTGTAGTTTGAAAAGTAAAGAGCTTATTAAGTAAGTCAAATTAGGAGTTAACACAGCTTATTCTTTCAGCAGTACATAGATGTGTTACTCATTCTTCTTTAACCCAGAGTATTTTTAGTAAGAAATAATATTCTTGTACCCTTTCTGTATACTGCATTACCAAAAAGAGTGGGCACCTATTTTTCATTTACCTTAAAGTACTATTATAATGCTCTACAATTTCTCAAACTATGTAAATTATGGAATAAGAAACATATTATCCTTACCTCTCTCTGACAAGAATTAAGAATAATTAATAAAAAGTATAAGGTAGAAAAACAAAAGTTGCATATTCATTGCAATTACTGCATCAAGTATTTCTGGAGAAGACAGTAGACGTCAAAATATTTTTTCAAATATTCTTAACTTTCTCATTCTTTTAATCCATGAATGAAAGCTTGAATGCATACAGGATTCTAGGGTTATGACATTTCTCCCAAGAATTACCATAGTAATTCTGTATTATTTTCTTTGTAATTGATATATTGAAGGAATAAATATGTGCCTAGCTTGATTTTCTCTTGTTGAAAGTAACCTATTTTTAGTCGTACCATTTATTTAAGAAAGCAACAAATAAAATATCAATTTACAAGGAAAAAAATTATGAAGACATTTGTTGCAGCTGTCAGGAAACAATGATCAATAAGTATTTTCACGTGTCTTCATACTCATGGTTTACTGAGAAAAGATGACTGACAACCTGTGTTAAAGGATGATTGAAGGAAAAACAAGCCTTGGAAATTAAATGTAGGGACCTTCTGAGAGATTTATAAACAATTTTCCCTGAAGCCATTTGTTTACATTCTGGGGTTTATAAACCTAGAGACCTTCTGTTCTCTCTAGAGAGTATTTCTTTATATCGAGAGCAAACATCAATTTATTTTCATCTCTAGAGAAGTAGATTGTCAGTTACCTTATATAAGTCCCCAGTTTCATAGGTCTGGAATTATCCTTCTCTGATACATACCCTGAAATATACGCAGTGACTTTCTTCTTTTATTCCTTCATGTCATGGGAATTTTGAATATGTGGAACTGGAACAAAATGTTCTGTTAGTAATTGTTTCACCACCTCTGATTCACCACTGTGTATGGTAATGTATAATTGTGCAAGTAGGGCAACATCTTAAACCATTCTTTCCATTTCAAAATTTTCTACATTATTTGAATTATTTATATTTGTAGAAAGAAGGAAGAAAATGTGGGAAGGAAGAAAAGATGGAAAGAAGGAAAGTTGTGTCTAAATATCATATATAATGGAAAAGCTAACTAGATGGATGCAAAATTTTATAAGTATAAACCATTTGAAGTAAGATCCAGATACATATGTATAGAAAAATCTTGATAATTTACAAATGTAATGTACAGAAAAGAAGGTACCAAATAATATAGAGAGTTTGATACAATTTACATTAAATGTAGTTTGTCTTTGAAGTGTTATTTGAGGATATTCATGCCTGCTCAAAAAGACTAGAAAAACACAAGAGAACTGATAAAACACTTAAGAAGTGTTATGAGGTACAAGCAATATCTCTCTCTCTCTCTCTCTCTCTATATATATATATATATACACACACATATATATATGTAATGATTAAAGAAGTTGCCTGTGAGATAGAATTCATGATGTGCTTAAGTATTTATTGCAAGTTGGTAATATTTAAGACATGTTAAACATAGATGAAATAAGTGGAAGAAACAAGAGTGCTAGTTTCAAATAGATCCAAAAGGGAAAGATCAAGTCATAGGCTATGATTATGGCACCACTGGGCTGACAGTTGTTATCCCTAAATCCACCATCTGCTTGTGACTCCCATTATGTTTTAATTTGGCCCCTTCTTGGCTCTTTCCAAGAAACAGCTAACTACCAGTTACTGTTCATTAGACTAATTTGTGAGTTACAGCTATGACCAGGGCTGCTTGCCCTGGCATCTCTTCGATAGAAAAAGTACATTTGTGTTGGCACAATCATTCTGTTGGACTCCCCATTCAAATCTTAACCACCATCAATTGGAAAGACTGATACGGTAGAGAGAAATAGACATAGAAATAAATGTTGCATAATCCAGAGTTCAGGTAGTATAATCTTTCATCCTATTCTACTGCTTTCCTCTTGCTTTTACTACATGGTTTTAACTAAGTTTATAAACTATGTCATTCAAGAATTTTAGCCTAGCCTAAGATCCATTCTGTTCCATAACTTCTGAAATAGCTTGCTTTACAGTAGCTTTAAGATCTCCATTACATAAAGACAATTTCTTACACCTCATTAAAATATAAACTAGTGCTGTATATTATTTTTATGCATATTATATTACCAAATAAAGAGGTTATGAAGGGACATGCTGAATGCATTAAAATGCTGTCATTAGGCAAAGGTAGCAGGATGTTACGAGGATTCAGATATCTACAGAAATTTAGCACTGCATTCTTGTTCTGATTTCTAGGAAGAAGGATATATCACTTGACAAATTAAAGATTAATAAAACAAACACAACAGTTTTCTTTTTTGGTGTGAATTGATCATTTTTAATAATCAGATTAAAGCACTCAATCAAGAATATGCTCTTTTTATGGTTGCATAGTATTATATGGTATATATGTGCCACATTTTCTTTATC
>NW_012114744.1:4833505-4835652 GCF_000951035.1 Colobus angolensis palliatus | reverse complement strand
AGGCTGGTCTGCAGCTGCTAGACTCAAGTGATCCACCTGCCTTAGCCTCCCAATGTACTGGGATTACAGGCATGAGCTACTGTGCCCTGCCCTCCATCTTACAATGTTGAGTAGAGATGATGTTAATAGGCATCTTTGCTTTATTAAAATCTTCATACTGATTTACTTAAAATCAGTCTTGAAATGCCAAGTTTTCTTTACCATTTAGTTCTGAGTGTTATTTTGTTTCTGTTATGATTTCTTCTATACTTAAAAATTCTTTAGAGTAGAAGACTTATGTGGTTTAACTTTGTGTCCCCACCCAAATCTCAACCTGAATTGTAATCCCTGGGCATTAAGAGAGGAATTGGTGGGAAGTGATTGGATAATGGGGATGGTTTCCCCCATGCTGTTCTCATGATAGTGAGTGAATTCTCACAAGAGCTGTTGGTTTTATAAATTCCTGCCCTCTCACACACGTCTTCTCTCTCCTGCCGCCATGTGAAGAATTGCTTCAGCCATGATTGTAAGCTTCCTGAAGCTTCCCAACCATGCAGGACTGTGAGTCAATTAAACCTCTTTGCTTTATAAATTACCCAGTCTTGGGTATTACTTTATAGCAGTGTGAAAATGGACTAATACAGAGACACACACATAATACACATTGAATGGGATGTTAATTTGATTGTCATCGAATTCATGGACAAACTTGAGGAGAATCAATATTGTTACAACACTGAGTTTTCAAACACATTTCATATTGTATTTAAGTAGGTTTTTTGTAGATTAATCTGAGTTTTCTATGTACATAATAATGACACCTGTTAATAATGACAAGTCAGTTTCTTACTTTATGTTATTTTAATCCCTGTTTTATTTTACTGCTACAGTAAACGTTGAATAAAAGAGCAGACAGAGAGCATTTTTATCTCCTTCCAAAATTCACAGAAAAACTAACTTTTCAGTTGCTGTGAGATTTTTGTAGAAGCCAAGAATCACTGCCTCACAAATATAGTTCTTGCTGCTTGGAGTGCAAGTAAATCATCATTTTTGTTTGCTTATTTTCAATATTGAGTAGTGTTCTCTACCTCTGATGCAAGTTACCTGAGATATTAGCTAAATATATTTCCTTCAAGTAAAATAACTGGCCTGTTGCTGGGCTTTCCAGGTAAAAGAGTTTCCAGCACTGACATATCACAAAATTCTGAGTCAAAATTACTATTACATGATGACTAATGTCACAGAGAAATTCTAATCAGGATGGAATAGCTCAGCAGCACTCACCAATAAAATGGAAATGGTAACAGAGGAGCATGCCATTGTAGCAACAAAGGATTAAAGTGTTTATTTTATTTATAGATAGCATTATATTCCACAAATATTTTGGGCACTAAAGACAGAAATCAGAGAAAAGCTAAAAGCACTGGATTATTTGATACATCCTAATATTCAAGAGATATGTACAAATAGTAATTATAAGAACTGAGAATTTTATTTAACAATTTGTACTGAAAAAATAAATTTAGAGACAAATGTCAAAATATTATCAATTTAATGTCTGAGATAAAAGCAGACATGTTTAAGAAAGATGCTCCTCATACTAGCTGAAAGACAGACTATGCTAAAATACAGGCACACAACTTGATTATAAAACTATCACAATTTCATAAAAGCCTGTATTCAAGGCCTCAACATATTTCTACCTTGCAAGTTGGATCCTCATATGAAAGTAGTTAAGCCCTAAGAGTTGGGAAGGGGCCATATGGGTAAGTAGCTTGAATATACTGACCCCCTGATTCCCATCCCAAATGTTAGAAGATAGCAGGGTCTTCTTTGCTGATGTCTGTGTAGTTGCTCTACCATATAGCACTTGTCCTCCTCAATATTTTCTCCCACTTGATCCTAGGATAATTACTTTGCAAAGCATCACTAGAAGTGATCTTGAATGTCATGAACTAAGAAAAACAAAGTATAAATCTGAAGAAAGGGAAGTTTGTTGACACAGAGACAATCCATACCCCAAAATTTAATGTTCCTGGAACCTGTCTTAACACAATGCAGGGATACAACTTGAAATATTGGAAAATTCCACAATGTATGGAATGCAAGTGTCAGAAATACATTGGCAAATTTCTAGGAAAATTTTAGAAGACATCCCTTTGGAAGAA
>NW_012114744.1:4830799-4833455 GCF_000951035.1 Colobus angolensis palliatus | reverse complement strand
TAAACTAGTGCTGTATATTATTTTTATGCATATTATATTACCAAATAAAGAGGTTATGAAGGGACATGCTGAATGCATTAAAATGCTGTCATTAGGCAAAGGTAGCAGGATGTTACGAGGATTCAGATATCTACAGAAATTTAGCACTGCATTCTTGTTCTGATTTCTAGGAAGAAGGATATATCACTTGACAAATTAAAGATTAATAAAACAAACACAACAGTTTTCTTTTTTGGTGTGAATTGGTCATTTTTAATAATCAGATTAAAGCACTCAATCAAGAATATGCTCTTTTTATGGTTGCATAGTATTATATGGTATATATGTGCCACATTTTCTTTATCCAATCGAGATCGTGCCTTCTGCAGGAGCATGGATGAAGCTGGAGGCTATTATCCTTAGAAAACTAATGCAGAAACAGAAAACCAAGTACTACATGTTTTCACTTGTAAGTGGGAGCTAAATGATAAGAACTTATGAACACAAATAAGCAAAAACCAGACACTGGGGTCTACTGGAAAAGGGAGGATAGGAGGAGGAAAAGGAGCAGAAAAGGTAAGTATTGGGTACTGTGCTTAATACCTGCATCTTTTACTACATTTAACTGCAGATTTTATTCCAGTAATTCTAATCTGTTCTCTACAGATGCCCTGTCACTATTGCTTCTATGGTTATACTGGTCTTCTTTGGGTTCTGCAGCTTCAGTACACTTCTCTCTACTCTCTGACAATTGTATAAGCTTCTGTGTTTGCCTGAAATACTCTTCTCTTTGCTGTTTGTCCTAATTCTCTTTCAGGTTTCAGCTCACAGACTGCCACTATCCTTATTTTATATTCATAATGTACTATGTTACTTTCCTCTGATACACTGAATCATTATTAGGCTAATATATTTCTTTACCTCTTGACCGTGAGCTTTAAAGGTAAGAATTACATATGGATTTGATCATTATGGTATTACAATAACCCAATTGCCTAACAAATAGAAGATAATTGGTGAATAAATTAATAAAAACTCCTGAGAGCTCAAGAAAGATAACAATGTGAAAGAGTTTTAATGAATTTAGTGACATGGATATAATTTGAGTTTTGAGTAATTAAAGTTATGTTGAAATAGAAAGATGGAGTCAAAGTCATGTTGAAATAGAAAAATGGAGTCAAGATCTGGTGCAATGAGAAGTTGATTGTGAGGATATAGGAATAGTAAGTATAGAAAATTTATTTCAGAAGTTTGGTTTTGAAGAAAAGGACAAATACCGGGGAGTGTGTAGAAGGTGGAGTGAGGTTGAAAAAGATTTTATTGTTATTTGTCTTATTAATTTATATCTGAGACAGAATATATATATACTGTTTACAATAACTTAATAAAATAAGATAAATCAAAGATATGACAGCAAGAGAGATGCAATTAAAGTACAATTTAATTGTACTTTAATGAATGAGGTGAAAGGGTAGGGAATATAGGCAAACATGGGAATACATCAAATTTGCAGAAAGGTACTTACACATTTGTAATAGGGCTGAAAGAAGATGGGGGTATCATGACAGAATGCTAAGATGGCTTAATATGTTTTTATTATGTGAATTAAGAAACTGGGACATCTTTAAGAAAGGTAAAGATATACGGATATGTTAATAGGATAAATGCTTGAAAATGATAATGAATTTTTTATCTAGTACTCACTACATAGAACTAAGAAATTTGTAATAGCAGGATTACAATATTTAGAGTCTTGTTAAGGTTGATGACCATTACTTAAATGAGTAGAATGTATCCCCAGTGTGAAAAGTTCTCAAAAAGGATTCAACATTTCAGGGGCAGTCCTGGATAAAGAAGAGAGTTGGGGGTTTTTATCACTTTAGTATAGCAAAAAAAGGAAATGAATAAAATGCTTTCAGAATATTGAAAAAAGACTGCTAGAATTGAAATTAATAGACATTACTTTTAAGCAGCAAGATGTTGTGTGGGATAAAATAAAAGTTGTAAAATCTACTTGTGTTAATTACTATTTCATTATAATTAATCTTGATACAATAGAAGAAAAAATCCCTTATTTTCTTCTTCAAAATGCTTTTGTCTATCTTTGGACCATTATTCTTAATAATAATTAAGGATTGCCATTCTAAGTTTCATTCATATTCCTTTGAGAAATTATATGGGAAAAATTCTGAGTCTTTAAATTATTTTGGGAAATTTTGTCATCACTGAAGTTTTTCATATATGAAAGCAATATTCCGTTCCATTTGGTCAAATCCTTGACTTTCATGAAAAATGATTTCTAATTTTCTTAATAAAAGTTTTATACATTATATTAAATGTACTTCTTTGTACTTTACGATATTAGTTGCCAGGATAAATAATAACTCTTCTAAATTAGATTTCTATATTACTTTGTTGCTGGTCTATAGAAATGCAAGTGATTTATTTTTATTGTTGTTATATATAGCCACCTTATGAAGCTTTCTGTGTAATTTTAGCAATTTTCAGATTTTTAGGTTTTTATGGAGGCAAATTATACTACCCTTGAATAAAGACAATTTGATTTATTTCTTCCTAATTCTATATTTGCATTTTCATTTTGATAATGCTGGAGATGTATTATCTTACCATGTTTTGTTGTTGTTGTTGTGTTTTTCTGTTTTGAGAAAGGGTCTCG
>NW_012114744.1:4798236-4827759 GCF_000951035.1 Colobus angolensis palliatus | reverse complement strand
GTGTTTGGTTTTCTCTTCTTGTGATAGTTTGCTAAGAATGATGGTTGGCTCTATCATGATTTCTCTTTATTTTCTTCTGTCTGTTACAATTAGCACTCTCATATTACTTAAGTGAATTCTCATCTAACAAAATGCCCTATCCACCACAATGTGGCATCTGTTTCTAGTTGAGTGTTTTCGTAAGCTGCATAATGTACCTACCTATCTATGTGGCTATGTTTAAAGCAAAACTGATGGTTATGCTATGGAAATCACTATTCACAATCTTTCACTGATAAGCAGCATGAAGAGCCTACGTGCAAAACTCTTTACAGAAGTGTGCCGTCCATGTGTATGTGTACATTCCTATATTTTGAGGCAAAGTTATAATTATGTTTTTCCCAGAGCACAGCCAGTTTTTATATAATAAGAAATTAAGGATTTTGACCATATGTGCTAATTAACTTTCTTCCTGAAACCTTTACTTATTATAGGGTTGACATGATCTATTTGATTAAAAAAGAGAGAGAGGGGCTTTGTGAGATTTCCTGTTTGCCAGCATGCATGCATAGCACTTTCCAGCAAGTATGACTATGGGATGGTATTACATGATAAAAGTCATCTCTCTTCATCGATATTGTGCTGAAATGTGCTAAGTCTCTGCTATCACAAATTCAAAAGTTAATATGTGGATTGAGTAGACCATCTGTATAATTTATTTTAGATCATTTTTCACAATTATTTTATAAAAGCATTATTTGTATTTTTCCCTATGTGCATAATTCAGATACTAAACCATATTCAGATCTTCTACTTATTTATGTCAAATTACCATAGTATCAAAAAAGTTATGTTAAAATTAGTTTTTAGATGCTATAATGGCTATATAAAGCTAATTACATTATAGAAAACAAGAGGTTTTTTTCCATACTCTAATAAGAGGAAAATAAAAGGTAACAAGTTTTGGTGAGGATGTGGAGAAAAGAAAATCCTTGCACACTGTTGGTGGCAATCAAAATTAGTATTACCATCGTAGACAATTATATGGTGATTTCTGAAAAAAACGAAAATAGAATCACCATATGATCCAGAAATCCTGTTTCTGGGTATTTACCCAAAAGATTTAAAATCTGTAAATCCAAGAGATATCTGCACTCCCCATATTCATTGTAGTGTTATTCACAGTAGACAAGTTACAGAATCAACCTAAGTGTTCATCAACAGATGAATATATAAAGAAAATATAGTCTGCATAAACAATGGAATACTATTCTGCCATGGAAAAAGGAAAGAAATGCTATCATTTGCAACAACATGGATGAAGTTGTACACTATAATGTTAAGTAATAGTCACAGATAAGACAAGACAGTCACAGAAAGACAAATACTGCCTCCTTTCACTTACCTGTGAAATCTAAAGCAATCGAACTCATACAATAATAGAATAGTGGTTACCAAAGGCTAGGGGATGGAGGGAATGGGGGGATGATGATCCAAGGGTACAAAGCCTTACTTAGACAGGAGGATTAATTTTTACTTTTTCTTTGAGATCTATTGTACAGTGTGCTGAATGTAGTTAACAGTGTATTGTACATTTCAAAGTAGCTGAGAGTAAATTTTGAATATTCTCATTACAAAAAATGATTTGTAATTGAGGTGATGTTAAGTAGCTTGATTTAATCATTTCACACTTTATTTATAGATCATAATATCATTTTGTGCCCCTTAAATATATACAACTATAATTTTTCATTATATAGAGCATATAATGCTATGATTTCATAGTATCATTTTTATACATCTCTTTAGGTTATACCTAAAATCCCCTGAAAATAAAATTTCATGGACTGTCACTAATAATTTAATTTTATTTAATTATTTTAATTTTTATTAATAAATTAATTTAAATATGAATTTAAAATTAATATCACTGAATTTATAAAAGCTATACTTCTAAAAGGAGTGTGAAATTCACAGCACAACACAGAAAATTATGTTTGAAGACATTTTTCCATTTGACTTAGAAATGCTGTTGCCCCTTTTCCCATGTCTCTCTCCCTATGGAAGCTCTATATCATCAAAGTGAATCATAGCTATGCCATGGAAATCACTGATAAACTGGTGGGGGCTTCATTTAATGCTACAAAGAATAACCAGCATGTACAAATGCCTCTAAACTTCTAACGTTTTTCTACTGAGAAGTATACCTGGGAAGAAAAATAATCAGCTTTTAGATTTTTATTCAGCACCTTCAGTGGTACCTGTATTACTGCTGTGGATAGTGCGGATACATTTCCCTATTATATCTCCTGAAGAGATGTTTCCTCCTTTTAGAATTTACTTAATGAGAATGATATAAATAACACATTAAAAGGTGAATTAAGGAAGCAGCAATATCAAAAAATTTGCTCATTTAAATTCAAAAACAAGTACAAATGGGAAAAATTATGCCTTTTACTTAGGAAACAAAATAAGAATGTTTAAATTCCACTTTAAAAAGCTGCTGAATACAGGTTAATCTTAGACAATGTGTCCAAAAAATTGAAATGGGTAAAACTCTCTAAACTTATTCTGAAAAAAAATCAACAACGATCCTCTTATAACTAGTTATCAGATTCTCAGTTATTTTGCCATGTACAGTAGATTTTAAAAAATAATATATAAAATGTTTATTTCAGAGATAACTATTTGAGTCATAGATCATCTTAAACCTTATCCGAATGACCAACGGATTTCAGCCCCTATCAAATCTACTGTTTTAGGTATATCTTCACAAATTCTATGCATTTAAGCTTAACCAGAATGAGTAAGTGTCAAACTCCCAAGGATGTTAGCTGCTGATTACCAGCTCAGTGACAAGTGACTGAATCAACATCTTTAAGTTGACTACTCTTCCCAAATCTTCTTTCTATTAGACTATTTTAAACTGGTTACTATTTATTTGTACACATATGCTTTAAGAATCACAAGAGGAAGATGAATAAATAATGACTACTCTAGTAAAATTTTTGTTGTTTCAGTTGCTATATATTCTGTTGCAATTTTGTTCTGAGATTTTTATAGCAATTGTTAGATAGCTCACATTCATTCTGCATTTACTGTATTCCACACACTGAGGTAAGGGCTTTCGGTGGGTAGTCTCTAAAATGACCTTTAATAATTCCTGTCTTCTGATATTTACATCATTGAATAATCTTCTCCCCCTGGTGTGAATAATAACTGTGACTTACTTCTAAGTAATATGATGTGGCAAATATGATGAGATACTACTGTGTCATTACAGCATATTCTGTAAGACTCCATCTTGATAGTTAATTTACTCTCTTTCTATTGCTGGATTTGAAGAAATAAATTTTCATAAATTAAGTGGCCTTGTTGGATAAGCCCACATGGCAAAGAACTTCAGAAGGATTCTAGAAATTGAGTGTGGCCATCAGCAAGAAACTAAAAGCCTCAGTTTTGTGGCCAAAAAGTAAATGAATTCTGCTAACTTGAGAAAGCTTGCAAAAAGTTCTTTCCCCAGTTGAGTTTGTGTAAGACCAAAGTACTGATTGACACATACCTTACAGACTAATAAGAATCTGAAGCAGAGAACTCAACCAAGCCATGGTCAGTCTATAACCCACAGAAAACTTGAAGACAATGTGTATTATTTTTAAATTGCTTAGTATTTGATGATTTGTTATGTGGCAATAAACAATGATTATATGGATTTTCATGTATTAACTTGGCCAAATTTCCAATTACCTTTTGAGTCAGAAGCCAGTGTTTTACTGATGAGAAAACTAAAGGAAAGAGAGACTAAGTAATGAATTTGGGTCAGTATCAGAGCCAAGATTACCAATGAGAACTGCTACTTCCATAGTCCTTGTTCTTAACAATCTGCTGTATTTCTTTGCTAAAATACTGTTTCTGAAAATTTGACTGACTTATTAACCAAGAATATTAATCTTTCTTTATATGTTGATTCAATTTTGTTTATGAGTTATTTTTGTTGATTCAACTCTATTTTCTATGATTTTGACTAATGTAACACAAAAACAATGTTTTTACCATCAAGCCAAACATATTATCTAATATATATATAAAAAATTCAAATCATTTAATAAAGTTAAATACATGGTAGTAAGCATTTTATTTTAATTTATTATTAGGTTAGCTGGCAGCTAAAAATACTCAATGACCCTAGATGGCTCTCAGGTGGTCTTCTCTCCTAATATTTCAGGCTGTTTTTACCCGGTAATCTCAGAGCAGCAAGAAAATCAGAGCAGAAATAAATCAGAGCTTCTTGAGCCTTGCCCAGAATTTGCACAAAATTCACTTCTGCTGCATTCTGTTGGTTAAAGCAGTTACCAAATCCAGCACACTCAACAGATAGGGAAATGGAACCCACCTTTTAATGCAAGGAGATGCAAATTATGTATGATAATTCTAGTCTTTCACCCCAAAATTCTGAGGCTAACTCATGAGCATATTATTTAAATAAAATGTCTAAAAATTGCCTAGGCAAAGTAGAATGTTTAGAGGAAGGGCTTTCTAGTCATAATATCATAATAAGATATACTATAGTCTGCCACAGAAGTTGAATCTACCTAATTTTAGAATGTCAAGAAACAAAAGTGGTATGTCATCTCCATAACATGGAGCATACTTTTGGGAGATATGAGAATTTATCTTGAGGCAAATGTATCTTCTAACTTTTATTTGAATTATTAAACAACAGAGAAAGAATGTCATGTGTGATGATAAATATAGGTGAGCAAGAGGGATTAATGTGAATATTTTCCATGGAAAGGAAATTACATTTTCTACATACTTATATTAGAGAGGGACATGTGTTTTATAACTCCCATACTACCTCTGTTTCATTTACTTATAAAAACATACAAATGAATAAATGTTCCTCTAGGGCAGAGTTATTTTAACATACATATTTATGTGCCTTTATAAATTCTATTGAAGTCCTGAGTAAAGTTTATAAATAAAGATTTAGCTTGAATGTAATCACATATATTTCTTGTTTCTAATTAGAGAAAGAAAAACAAGTATTTTAGTCCGGTGGCATTACTCAAAATTCAGGCAGAATTTTAAGATGGTCTCTCAAGATTGATGGCTTCTGGTGGATATGCCCTTCATAATCTCAGGCATGGCGATTTTGATGGGTAATATTCCAATGCTTAGGGGACATTATATGTCACAATGGACTTTTAAAAAGGGAGATTATCCAGTCAGACTTGACCTACTCACATGAGCCCTTTAAACCTGGATTTTGAGGTCAGAGACAGGAAGTCAGGAATTCTAAGCACAAGAGATTCAACAATATCTGAAAATTTCTTCTGCTGGCTTTAAAGGTAAAAGGCACAACCCCCGAGTCTTGAGAGAAAGTGAATCTAGGAACTGAATTCTACCAACAATCTGAAGGAGCTTGGAAGAGGATTGTAGCTCCAGATGAGACATTATCTGTGATACTGTGATTTCTACTATGTGAGACCCTAAGTAGGGAAGCCTGGTACACTGTATTCATGGTCTGATTTCTGTCATACAGACTGTGAGCTAATACAGTGGTATTGTTTTAAGCTGCTAAGTTTGTAGTAATTTATTGCCACAGCAATAGAAAACTAATGCATTCAGAGAAGCATTAACATTACCAAAAGAAGAACAATATTAAAATCATTGTTTTCTGTTACCTTACTCCTTACTCTTCTATATCCCACACAAAATCGTTTTTTTGGTTTTTTTAGACTCTAAGGTTACTTAAATAACATGAGGTTTATTTCCTACAAAATTCCCCATCAGTACTTACAGGCCACAAGGCAAAATGTCTGGCTTTCTAAAAGATAACATCAGCTACTCTTAAAAAGTTGTGTCAATATTAATTTAAAAGGTCTTTTATACAAATGCTAGTATTGGTAAATTGATTTTCTTCTTCTAATTCATTTAATTTACAGAATATATAGTATACATCAGTTTAAATTATGTATGTGAACATTTATGTTTTCAATGGTTATTAATCATCCACAAGATGAATGTAAATGACAATTTCACAATGCATGTTTTAAATTTGCAAAACAAAGAGATAAAATCAAATATAATCTAGGTGATAAAAGGTTTCTGCACTGATCATACTGCTAAATCATTATATGCTTTTGAGCAGAATGTGTTTTTTTCTCCAGACTCACTATTGATCTGTGTACTACTTTCTTCCAATAAATGACTTCACATTAAACTCAACTAACTCAGTTAAAGATTTTGTCACCCTGAAAACTTACCATCTTCGTTTAAATGACTGGAATTTGTATTCTCACATTTCCCCCAGAGTTCAATTAAAATTACGTCCCCAAATAAAGTATATATTTTATACTTACCTAGAGTAAACTCAACTCTGATATACTTATGGTGTTTTATAATCCTTATGTTCCAAATAACATCTCATTACCATCATAACTTCATATAATGTCTTCATAATTATTTGCAATACAATATTTGCTATGTTTAAAATATGTTGAAAATTTAAAAAGTATCTTATGATTGATTTCAGCTGCTTTACCCACATTTTACATCAGAGGTTTTATTCCTTCTGTTAAAGTGATGACGTTTTTGCCTCAAGGAATTTACGTGCTAGTGAAAGAAGATGACAATTAAAACATGAACTAACAATGAGAGTATAATTTCAGATTGTGAGGAATGCTATACAAAGTGATAAAAAAAAGAAAGAAGGGTAAACAAAGAGCATGAGTGGAATATTTTATATTGGATGGACGGGGGGTGTAGCTATGTGAGGAGAGAACAAAGTCATGAGAAAGAGTCAAGTAAAGATGGAAAAGAAAAGGCACATATTACAACAAATATCATGGTCCTTGCCAGGGACAAACTTGTAACATATGAAAAATAGAAGGAAAAAAAAAAAACAGAAAGACTGGGGCATAGTAAGAAAGAAGAAGAATGTTTTGAGGGGAAGTCACACATGAAGAAATGAAAGAAATCATGCCGGCCTTTAAAAAATAGACTTACATGTGATGACAAATTACATATAAATAAAGGATTTGATTTCTTTTGACTTTAGAATGTTCAAATTGTATGACTAAGAGAAACTTGCTAGGGAAAAGAGAAGAAAGGGTATTGTTTATGGCTACTGATTTACTCCAAGGAATGCAAGTACATGTAGTTCAACCATAAAAAATGAGGATTTTGTAATTTATCACAGCAACAGTATAAGTGATGAGACATGGTTGAATTTAAGAGATACACTTTGAAAATAGAGTTGTAGATGAAGTTTAAACTGATGGCTTCAGGGTAGATGGTCAGTCTAAAATCAATCAAAGATAACTAACTTAATTTGGATTTTCCCTAAAAGCAGGCCTTGAGAATACTAGAATTTCAGATTTTTAATGAATTAATCTCATAAAAGACATGTGAAGGAGTGAAGACAGTGAGACAGAGAAGGAAGACAAGGCAATAGAAAGATATGCTAATCTTGGAAACTGATTCTTTTGAGATCTCTAGGGCAGTACATAAAATGCCTTTTTACATGTCTTGTGTAGCCATATAAAAGACAACACTGGGCAATTTACTCACGAGCTTTTCTTTCTCATTTATGAGCAATGGAATTTGGGGACATTTAATTCTCCTCTACACACACACTTCTAAGCTGTTTTTATTCTGGTCAAATTGCTACCAAAAGCAATCTGATTATTTTGAAATTTGGGACATCAATATTGGGTAAATAGCAGGGGAGGATGAGATGCGAAAGACACAACCTGCCCAACATGGTGAAACCCCGTCCCTACTAAAAACACAAAAATTAGCGAGGCATGGTGGTGCCCGCTTGTAACCTTAGCTACTCAGGAGGCTTAGAAAGGAAAATCACTTGAACCCAGGAGGTGAAGGAGGTTGCAGTGAGCCAAGATCGTGCCATTGCACTCCAGCCTGGGTGACAGAGTGAGACTCTGTCAAAAAACAAACAAACAAACAAAAACATCAAGTAGGCATTCATTAAATATTAGTTGTAGAACACGAAGCTTAAAACCACTGACTGGTTAGGTATGCTAAAAGGTGATGGAACATTGAAATGTGAGAAAGTAAAAGTAGGAAGCATGGTCAACTTGTTAGAGTTTTTTCTATGGTATAGAACGAAACAGAGCAGTAGCTAGAAAGCAAGGGCTGAATTTTTCATCAAGAATGTTACAGCATTCAGTATATCTTCAGAAATGTTCAGAAGAGAGAGAGGAAACTGATAATGCACTACAGGAGTTAATTATAGGAGAAGCCATTCAGTAGGTAAGAGACAGAATACTCTTACCAATTCATGGCCCATACTTTTAATAAAACTGGAATGAAGGCAAAATTTGTAAGATTCAAAATTTGTAGGTAAGCTAGGATAGTAAAATTTGAGGTGGGGAAATAAGATTGTAATGTTATCGGGTTTGTTTTCTCAGTGAAATTAAAAGCATGGTCATGTGTTACATTATGAGAGGAAAAGGAGAACTATTTGAAGTAACAGTGGGTTAGAATTAATGACGTCAATATCCCACAGATCCAGGAAGATCAAAGAAAACCAAAGAAGACAAATGTCAAAATATCTACATATAGTCATTTAATATTTAAACTGCAGAAAACCAGTGACACAGAGGACATCTTGATAGAAATCAGAGGAATAAAATAAATATAAATATAGTTTATCTACTGAGTAATAATAAGACTTAGAGTAGTCTTCTTATAAGAAAGCATGAAAGCAAAGTAAGAGTAAGCAAAACATCTAAAGTGCTGATAAAAACAAACAAAACATCCAAACCACCAAACTAGAAGTATATTTCCAATGAAATTATTCTTCTATAAAGAAAAATAGTTTTACAGACATACATGCACATGCACATACACACATACACACACACACACATGCACACACACACTCACAACTGAAGGAAATCATCACCAGTAGAACTTCTCTGCAAATATGTTAATAAGAAGTTCTTTAGGGAGAAGAAAAACGACATAGACCAGACACTGAAATCTATCAAACAAAAAAGCAGGAGAGAAATAAGGCAAATGAAGAAAAATAAACAAAGATGACAATTTTCTTATTCTTAATTTATCTAAAAGATAACGCTGTTTGTAAGGTAATAATAACAACGTATTGAAAGATTAAAGCATACAAATAAATGACGTAAATGTGACAACAATATGTTCAATGATGAAAGGGAAGAACTGGAAATTCATTTATATAAATTACCTTCATTGTCCATGAAGTAGTATAATGTTAATTTATGACAAAATAAGATTTGTCAAACATGTATATTGGAAATTCTCGAAGACGTATTACACCATTTTTAAAATGAGTAAGATTACTATGCTAAGGGATGAGATAAGGGAGTCACAAAAAATAATTACAACCAGAAAAAATAAAAACTGAAGGAAAAGAAAAAAATAATAAATGTGACTAATAGAAATCAGTTACAAACATATTATATACTAAATATTTTCATCTAAAAATCTACATAAAATTATAGCTCAAAGTTGGTCTTAATGTTAAGACCAAATTAACACATGTAAATTAATACATAATCTGTTAGGTGTTTGGCAGATCCCAGGATTCAATACAGAGTATGTCCAAACATCTGAAAAAAGTTGAAGAATAAAATAAAATTGTATTAAAATACAACCCATAATATAAAATATATATCAATCAGTTTATACTGATATAAAAATAAATAATTCAATAAATAAATTAATGGAGGAGAAGAAACAATCTCCCGGCAGAAGAATCTCAAATAATGTAGGTAGCTCTCAAGAAAGTGGAACATAACTCTAATTATTAGGTGTGAGCTACACATAGAGATGTCCTTCTAGATGATTGTGGTAAAGGAATAAAAAGAATACCTTCATAGTGCAGAAACCTAACAAAACTACCTCAGCCAGGAGATCAAAGTAAATATCAACAGTGATATGTCAGGCTGATAGTTTGGACTGCTGATATGATGTTCAGGAAAATGGCACTTTACATCTATGCCTTTCCTCCCCAAATCCCATAACCCCAGTCAAATTATGAGAAAAACACCAGACAAATCCTACTGAGTAATATTCTACAAAATGTCTGACAAGTTATTCTCTGAATTGTGAAGGTCATTGAAAACAAGACAAGTCTGAGAAATCGTCAAAATTAAGGTAGCCTAATGCGACATGATAACTAAATACAATGCACTATACTGAATGGACTTATGCATGAAACATAAAAAGAAAATATGAATAAAGCATGACATTTACATAATAACAATAATAATATTAAAATCAATATCATTTCAGTAATTGCAATGAGTGTACCATGCTTACATAAGAGTTTAATAATAGGGAGAACTTGTAGCAGGGTATGTGGAAATTAGAAACTCTGTATTATGATATCTTCACAGTTTTTCTGCAAATCTAAAATTGTTCTAAAATAGTTTATTCAAAGTAAAAGAATAAATAGTGACGAAGTGTGTGATAGAATTTATTTAGATGGTCTTTAGAGAAAGATGATAACTAAATTCAATGTCTCATCCTAGGGTTGGTGGCTTTTTAGGCAGAGGTAGCATTCAGCCAAGATTGTGCCACTGCACGCCAGCCTGGGTGATGGAGTGAGACTTTGTGTTTTTAACCTTTTTAAAAAAAAAACACACAAAACTATGTGTCACTTAAGAGCCTAATATGTGTGGGTACCTCATACTATGCAGAAGAGAAATAGTTATATTCTCTTTATTTTTTGGTTCATAGTTTTATTTTCATAGTTAAAATATAGTACATGTACAACTATCTATTACAACCATCTGTAATAGAAAACAGACACTAGAAACATTAAGCTCAAGTAATACAGTACCCATACTATGCCCTCCCCACGACACACATACTAAGTTTAATCCGAACATCATTATTTATACTCATTCAGACACATTTCAGAGATGATTTTCTGAATAAGTCTTTGCTTTTTTACAGCTTTTATCATACAAATTACATTTGTATATTTGGTTGTTTTCCTTCTGCTTTGAATAGTCCTTTTTTACATACAGTTAGCAGAAACAATGTTGTCTGACAGAATGAAAAATGTAATGCTTGGCTTGAAATAAAAGGGAGCATTTAGTGTTGTGGATATGGAAAATAGAATTGGTGTGTATGGCATATTTTTGAGATAATTTATGACTCAAGAAGTTCTTTTCTTTTTTTGTTTCATTTTTTATTGTCCCAAGTTTTATTAAGGAAAATTCACTATTTTATTTTCTGATATAATAACTTCAAGTATCCCATTAGTAGAGTGATTTTATTTTTATTTAATGTAGTGGAAAAGAATTAGTTCTTCTGGCATTTGTTACCAGGAACCTTTCTATTTCAGTTTCTATTAGTAAATTCTGATTTTGCCTCGAGGCTTGACAAAATCCAGAATTTGTACTGAGTTTTTTCACATGTAGGGAAGGGAATTGGAAAGTAAATTTGATCTGCTGAGACTTAGATAGGCTTATTATCTTTAACACGTTATGTAGTCAAATATTGACTAAGTAAAACTTTCTGAGGAGAAAAAGAACTTGTATTCTTAAGTTTCATTGCCAAAGTACTTCTAAGTTACTACGCATTTTAAAATGAAATATTGGAAAGTATATTACTGTTAATGTGAGATAAAGAAGTAAAATATGTTAATGGGTGTTTTGATGCCTAAGTAGAATATACAATAAATACCTTACAATATTTAAATTGCACATATCTGAAAATCAACATTAAATATTCAAATACAACTTTAAATAGGTCAATAAAACATACTACTTACTGTGTAATATCAATGAAAATGCTAAACATGAGAGTTTGAGGTTGAAGCATGCTCCAGACAAATTAAGATTTAAAAACATAAAATTGGCCAGAGGGCAGGAAACACCAATAATAAGAAACCAATTGAATTATAAATAAAGAAACTAGTTGCGTATTTTTCATAAATAAGGAACAGGTTAAGTTGTTGGAGGCTCTATCTACTTTTGAAAGAACAGAAAGAAATCAAAAGTCACATTATCCAAGGGAACTAGAAAATATCATAAAGAGGAAGTCAAGGACCCAAAATATTATGACAGAATTAGAACCTGGAGTTACTGCAGGAAATGACCCCATGATTTGTACACATAGTGAATTTTGAATGCCAATGGGACTGATATAGAATGTATGGATAAAATAGAAGAAGGTAAGGTTAGAGATATTGTAGCTGTGAGTCAATAATGAGATCCTTTATAAAATTCTTTGTGTTTTAATTTGAGAAACAAACTTTATCAACTAAGGTACAGCATTCATATGTAATTTCCTTGGTCTTTTGTCTTATACTTGCCAGTCAAACATCATTTTGCAAAGTTACTTGGTTTATCAGTCTGTTTTCCCACTGCTATAAAGATACTACCCAAGACTGCATAAGTTATAAACAAAGGATGTTTAATTGACTTACAGTTCTGCAGGGCTGGGGAGGCATCAGGAAACTTCCAATCATGGCAGAAGGGGAAGCAGGCACGTATTACATGGCTGCAGGCAAAAGAGAGAGACAAGTGAAGGAAGAACTTCCAAAAACTTATAAAATCATCAGATCTTGTGAGAACTCGGTCACTATCAAGAGAACAGCATGGGGGAAGCTGCCTCCAGATCCAATCACCTCCCTCCCTCAACACATGGGGATTATACGTCCCCCCCTCAAAATGTAGGGATTAGAATTTGAGATGAGATTTGGTCAGGGACACAGAGTTAAACCATATCACTTGGGTGACTTTACAGCATTTTTCTACACTCCTTTAATTAGGTTATATTATGTATTTCTAATAGTTAGATATTATAGTCTACCTTCCATACCAGGATTCTCTGACACCTACTTTGACTTTTATTTTTTAATTGCACACACTAATGTTCACACTTTGTGCTGAAAATTTGTGTGAATGCTGAAAATGCATAGAGTTATATATTTACCACTCCAGTAACACAAAAATATTAGTTCTTTCTAATAAAACCCCTTCTCAAACTTCACACCTTCACAAATCCCTGGCAATCACTGATCTATTTTACATATCTATAGCTCGACTTTCACATAATGCCATATAAATGAAATCATATAGTAGGCAGCATTTCTCCCTGGTTTCTTCCACTTAGCACTATTAATCTAAGATGCAATCATGTTCCTCCATGAATAAATAGCTAACTTTTTATCATTGAATATTATTCCATTGTATATTTGTACCGTAGTTTATACATTCACTCCAGGTTTGCCTTCTAAAAATGTTTACATACCTACTTTTGTGTAGGCAGAACTTTTTCAGTATGTTGGATAAATACATAGGAACAGGAATACCAAGTATTGTAGTAGGATTATTTCTGAATATATAAGAAATCGACAAACTCTCTTTCAAATTGCCTTAACCATTTTTGCATTCCCACCATCAATAAATGTGGATTTCTCTTATTCTGCATTGGCTCCAGCAATTAGCATCATCGTGTGATTTTCTACAGTCATTCCAATAAGTGGACAGAGATATTAAATTGTGATTTTTAACTTGCAATCCTCTAATGATAAATGACGACATGGCCATCTTTCCTATGTTTATATGTCATCTGCATAATTTTGGTGAGTGATTTGTTCATACTTCTTGACTAATTGGTTTTTTTCATTTTCTTATTGTTAAGTTTTAGGGGTTTTACTAAATCTTCTAGATAAAAATTGTTTATTGGACATATGAATTTTAAATATTTTCTCCTATAACTTTTATTTTTTCTTGCCTTATTTGCACTAGCTAGGACTTCCAGTACAATATTGAAAAAGGGTAATGCCAGAGGGTATCTTTGCCATCTTCTTAATATTTGTGGGTGTACTGGTCAGTATTTTGTGTCAATTTGGCAAGATATCATCATCCCCAGATATTCCACCAAATACTAATCTGGGTGTTATTTGTAGTTATTGTGTAAGTATGATTAACAGCTACAATCTGTTGACTTTAAGTAACACAGATTATCTTTGATAATCTGGGTAGACCTGATCCAATCAGTTGAAAAACCTTCAGAGTAGAACTGAAGTTATGTGAAGGAAGAAAATATTATGCTTGTAAAGTATACCATCAGCTCCTGTCATAGATTCCAGCCTGCCCTTCCTGAGAGCCTGTACTTCCTGGCAGCCTGCCCTATGGATTGCAAACATGCCTCATCAGTTCCCACAATAGTATAAGCCAATGTGTATAATACTATCTGCCTTTCAGTTTTTTTTTTTTTTCTGGTGGAATCCTGATTGATACAAAGGTATGGAATCCTCATAAAATATTATTGTGAAAACAAGCTTTCAATTTATGCCATTTATTAAGCTATTTATGAAACATTTTAAGCTAGGTTTGACTTCAGGATTATTCATAATTTATTTGTATTTCTAGTTATTTTATAATTGACTAAATCCCATTACAGGCATGCTGGACTTTACAGTCTCAGTCTACTTTGTAGCCACGTATGGGACATCAAGTTCTAAATAAACATATTTTAATAGAATTGCTGAGTCATTAATGACTATATGCCTTCTACCAAGAGGCCAGTCACCACATGGAAACAAAGAACATTAATCTTTATCTGTGGTCAGAGCTAGTCTTCACTGCCAAGTTGACTACTGCTTACAGGAGCCTTAATGCAAGAGAAGGTTTTCCTTTAAAGCAGGTTCTGAACAAGCCAGCAAACAAATAAAGCATAAAAAATTTGAATTAAAAAAACTGTAATGAATTTTGACATACAATTTAAATCTCTGGCAAAGAATTAGTATTTTCAATCAAAACAGTACTGCTTTGCAAAATGTCTTAACATCTGTTATGTACAGGCCATTCCTAGATTATCTGAATATTTTCATTGAAAGCAAGCATAATTTGCAGTTTCTTCATCGTTGATTTTTTTAAATTAATGATTATATATAATTGAATTAATATATGTATACATCTTTATATTTAAGTTATTAAAATATTGGTATCAAGTGTTTTAATTGATATGGCAGACTTATAAACTACTAAAATTGTTTTTAAAAAATTACAAATGGAAATATAAATGTCAAAAATACAAATTTTTTGAAAAAGGGAATAGTCATTACTTAAATAGGCAACAAGGTTAGAGGTTCTATATCATCCATTTTATACATATATTTTACTTGTGACTTTACTGGAATGTATTGTCCTTGTTATAATTTTGTTCAGAAATAATTTTAATTCACATATGCTTATAGGTTCTCATATATCCTAAGTATTATATATATAAATTTCATATTATTGAACTAGAAATTAAATGAGGTCTCAGTCTCAAATATTTCAAAAATACTAAGATATGTCAGTTCTCTAGGGGAAAAAATGCTCATACTTAAATGTATATTTACAATTTTTCAGAAGTATTTCCTTCCTATTTTACAATACAAAACATGAAAACTATAATTTTCATTTCTTGAAATAAACATTTTTAAGAAGATAGCATTTCAGGTTTGGACAATATGTTATATCTTGCATGTCATTTTGCATAAGATGTACTGGTTCCATAGCTTCAATTACATTAAAGGTAAAGCTATGGAACCAGTACATCTTATGCAAAATGACATGCAAGATATAACACATTGTCCAAACCTGAAATGCTATCTTTTTAAATTAAATGATGCAGGAGATTACGTAGATTACAAAATATATTCATCTCCACTTTAATATTATTTATTTAGAATTCCTTTACTAAGCCTTAAGTTTAAATCTTCCCACAATTTGGGCATTTTTTTTATTATCCCAAATTATCTATCAACTAGTTATTGCACACACAAAACATATTCCTGCCTTGAGAATTTGTCCATGCATTTTTTCTACTTTATACGCCCAGCTTCTCAAATATACTCACTCCTGTTCCAACTCATATTCAAATTCTCTCCATACTACCAGACAGAAATCAAATAACATCAAGTTGCATAAAGCATACTCCTGAGTAAAAGGAGAGCTCATTAAGTTTTTATCAAAACCAGTACTTTACAATTTTGTACTACACTTACAATGCACTTCCAACTTTTTATTACAACCATTTGTATAAAAATTCTCATAATATACTGTACAATTTTTAGGGCAGTTTCTCAAATTTCACACTGTATTCTACTGCATGGAATAGTCACACAAAATGAGTAAGAATTAAAGTACATATAGATATCGAGGCAAGGTCGTTTGTGTAGTTAATGATTAAAAAATGACTATATCAAGCAGCTCTTATATAGAGTTATGGCCTAAAGGTTATTTACTAAATATTTTATTTCTAGGGACCAAAGATTTCAATCACATGTGACACTTGTAGCTCTTTTATCTTTTACTTTTATTTTAAAATTTCAACTTTTACTTTAGATCCAGGGAATTCAAGTGTAGGTTTGTTAACTGGGTATATTGCAGGATGTTGAAGTATGGGGTACAATTGTTGCCATCTCCCAGATACTGAGCATAGTAATCAAGAGTCTTTCAATCTTTGTCCCCCTCCATTCCTTCCCTCTCTATTAGTCCACAGTGTCTATTGTTGCCCTCTTTATGTCCATAAGTTCCCAATGTTTTGCTCCCACTTATAAGTGAAAACATATGGTATTTGGTTTTCTGTTCCTGTGTTAGTTCACTTAGGATAATGACATCGAGGTGCATTCATGTTGCTGCAAAAGACATGATGTTGTTCTTTTTGTAGCTACATAATACTCCATGATGTGTATGTACTACATTTTATTTTTCCAGTCTAGCATTGATAGGCACCTAGGTTGTTGATTCCATGTATTTGCTATTGCGAACAGGGATGTTATGAACATACATGTTCATTAATCTTTTTGATTGAATAATTTAGTTTCCTTTGGATGTATATTCAGTAATTAGATTGTTGGGCCAAATGGTAGTTCTGTTTTAAGTTCTTTGAGAAATTGCCAAACTGCTTCCCACAGTGGCTGAACTAATTTACATTCTCACCAACAATGTATAAGCATTCCCTTATCTCTACAGCCTCCCCAGCATCCACTGTATCTTGACTTTTTAATAATAGTCATTCTGATGGTCTAAGATGGTATCTCATTGTGGTTTTGATTTGCATTTCTCTGATGATTAGTAATGTTGAGCATTTTTCAACGTCCATTTGCTGCTTCTATGTCTTCTTTCAAGAATTGTCTTTTCATGTCTTTTGTCCATTTCTTCAGTGGGGCTGTTTTTTTGTTTTGTTTTGTTTTTGTTTTCTCACTGATTTGCTTAAGTTTGTTATAGATTCTGAATATAAGACCTTTATCAAATGCTTAGTTTGTGAATATTTTCTCCCATTCTTCAGGTTGTCTGTTTAATCTATTGATAGTTACTTTTGCAGTGAGAAGATTTTTTAGTTTACTTATTTCCACTTGTCAATTCTTGTTTTTGCTGCAACTAATTTTTGAGAATTTAGTCACAAATCATTTCCCAGGGCTAGGGTCCAGAATACTGTTTCCTAGGTTTTCTTCAAGGATTCTTATAGTTTTGAGTTTTTACATTTAAATATTTTATCCATCTTGAGTTAATTTTGGTCTATGATGAAAGGGAGGGGTTCAATTTTATTCTTCTGAGTATGACTAGCCAGTTTTCCCAGTGTCATTTATTGTGATGACACAATAAATTTCCTCATTGTCTTTTTTTGTTGACTTTGTTGAAGATCAGATGGCTGTAAGGTTGCAATATTATTTCTGGGTTCTCTATCCTGTCTCATTAATGTCTGTCTCTGTCAATAGAATACCTGCAAACTGAATCCAGCAGCACATCAAAAGGAATAGGATCCTGTCATTTGTAACAACATAGATGAAACTGGAAGTCACTATGTTATGTAAAATAATCCAGGAACAGAGACAAACTTTGGATGTTTACATTTATTTGTGAGATGTAAAAATCAGCACAACTGAACTTATCAATATAAGGACTAGAATAATGGTTACTAGAGGCTGAAAAGGGTAGTGAGGGTTGTTGCAGGGGATATGGGAATGGTTAATGGGAACATAAAATAGAATAGATGAATAAGATATAGGACCTGTTAGCACAACAGGGTGACTATAGTCAACAGTAATGTAATTGTGCATTTAAAAATAACTAGAACAGTATTAATTGAATTGTTTGTAACACAAAGGGTAACATGCTTGAGGAGGTTCATATCCAATGTACCCTGACGTGACCATTACACACTGAATGCCTATATCATAATATATCTTGTACCCCATAAATACATATGCGTACTATGTATCCACAAAATTTAAAAAATAAATATATGTATAAATAAATATATGTATATATTTAACACTACTAAACTATACACTTAGAAATGGTTCAGGTGATACATTTTATGTTACATATTTTTTACTATAATAAAAACTGTATTACTGAAGCTTCTCAAAACTTCCTAAAATTGTAATAAATTTAAATCAGTAAAGGAGAAAAAAAATTGGCCATATTTTCCAAAATAATCTATAGATTCAGCGCTATACCTAGCAAGCTACCAACATCATATTTCATGGAATTAGAAAAATGTATTCATATAGAACCAAAAAAGATCTTGGGACTAGTCAAAGCAATCCTAAGCGGAAAAAACAAAGCTGAAAGCATCATATAACCCGACTTCAAACTATACTATAAGGCTATGGTTATGGTAACCAAAACTGCATGACACTAGTTTATTTTTTAAAAGCAAAACAACAACAACAACAACTTTGAAATGTATAGCCCAGATAATTAAAAACATATTAGATTTATTTGTCTTTGCTGCTAATAATATTTATTCCAATATTTTACCACCTTTAGAAACCCGTCAATTACTCAGAACTATATTGTTATTTGCAGCCATGAAAAAGAAGTTTCTCAGAAGACATATTTTTCATTTTCATCACAATTTTAGGTGAAATACACTCCCCTCTGCCCCACAAAACATCTCTATAGAACCAAAAATGAAATGAGCTATGAGCAAGAAATACAATTCCAAGTAAGTAATTTTACTTGCCCTCTAGAATTTGAAAGTCTAATGGGAGAGATAGCATCATAAGTAAATAATTGCTAAAAGGTAATGAATGTTATCTTAGAAGTTTGTACAAGAATTACAGAAGGTTAGCAAAGGGATCCACTCACATAACTTCCATAATATAGGATAAACAGAAAATATGAGAGAAGAAACACAGTGTAGAACCTATTTTACACATGAGATATAGTGGTGTTTAGAAAAATAAGTTGTGGATTCTTAAATATTTTAAATATAAGCAAATTTATGTTTCTATTTGCATTTAGGTAAGTGTATGTGTGCACATGAACATATGTGTGTATGTATATGGTGTCTTTTTTGTTGTTATTTACAAGCGAAATTTCAATATGTATGAGATTATTGCTCCATCAGTCGAATTACCCATGTACATTCTCCATTTTAGGTTCAGTAGCATTCTGTTAATTTTCATTTAAAAAATTAGTATATTACGAATGTTGCTTAAACTTCTGGGGAGTTCATTGAGACATTTTCTTAAAGTTGCAATCTAAGTCTACCTTGTGTTGATATAACAGAATACCGCAGACTGGGTAACTTCTAAAGAAAAACATATTCATTAGAGTTCTTGAAGCCAGGAAGTCCAAGGTCTTGGAGCTATGTAATAAGGTCCTTGTTGCTACATCATCCCATGGATGATGAAAGTGAAATAGCAAAAAAGTCCATCTGAGAGCAAGAGGGTGGAGTAGGGGGAGCTCACTTTTATCAGAAATTTATTTCTGCAATAATATCATTAATCCACTCACAAAGGTGGATCCCTCATGACTTAATCAGTTCTTAAGACTGACTGCCACAGTAGAGATTACATTTCCACATGGCTTTTGAGGGGACATTCAAGACATAGCATATTCTTAAAGAGTACATTGATTCTAATCATTTATGGTATCAACAATTGTATATGTTGTGATCCGTTTCCTTAAGAGAGTAAATACAATGAAAAATAACATATGATAAGAAGATAATGGCTTAATACGTTATTCCAACTTCCCAGTATTACAGTGCCTAAATGCTTTAACGGATGCATTAATTTGCAAATTCTATAATGGTGGTCCATTTTGGCCTATATATAATCTCCAATCAGACTTTACAGTCAGCCATTTTTAAATCATTTTTGTTCAGAACAAATAATGGCCCCACGGGGAAAGTAGTGAGATGGAGAAGAAAGAGTGCTTATCTTGGTTTAAATCCTGGCTCTGCTTTTTACCAGATGTATGCTATTGATTAACTTGGTTAAACATCAAATTATCTAGAACCCTACTTTCTCTCTGGATATGGCATATGTTTAAAACATGAGAATTTAAAGAAGAAACAAATGAGTTTCATAATGTCACCAGTAGTCATTTCCTCTACACTCTTTTTCAGCTTTCTAATTTTTTAAGTATTTTCTGATCATTAGCTTTCTTCAAGCTAAACCCATATTATGACATGTTTTGTGGACTACTTTTCTACCTCTCCTTCACTTTCATTATCTAATGGCTTTCTTTTACTTTCCTGTATGTCTTTCTGCCTCACATGTATCTTTCCACAGTAATGTTTATTTTGCTAATAGATAACACAAAGTAGATAAAGGTAACTGCACTTTGGATGTAAGCTATTTTAACTGGGGTGAGATGATCTCTCATTATTGTTTTGATTTGCATTTCTCTGATGATCAATAACATCGAACACCTTTTTATATGTCTGTTTGCTGTTGTATGTCTTCAAGCAATGATGCCTATTCATATCTTTTGCCCATTTTTTGATCAGATTAATAGGCTTTTTCCTATGGAGTTGTTTGAGCTCCTTGTGTATTCTGATTATTAATTCCTTGACAGATGGGTAGTTTCCAAATACTTTCTCCCATTCTGTGAGCTTTCTCTTCACCTCATTGATTGTGTCTTTTGCTGTGCTGAAGCCTTTAACTTGATGGGATTCCATTTTTCCATTATTGTTTCGGTTGCCTGTGCTTGTGGGGTATTGCTCAACAAATGCTTGCCCAGACCAAAGTTATGGAGATTTTCCAAAAAGAGTTTTCTTTTAGTAGTTTCATAGTTTGAGGTCCTAGATTTATGTCTGCAATCCAGTTTTATTTTTGTATATGGTCTCATTTCATTCTTCTGCATATGGATATACAGTTTTTTCAGCACCTTTTAATGAAGATCTGTCTTTTCCCTAATGTAAGTATTTGGCACTTTTCTCAAAAATAGGTTTACTGTAGTTGTGTGGATTTGTTTCTAGGTCCTGTCTTCTGGTCTATTGGTCTGTTTGTATGCCCGTAACTTGCTGTTTGTGGTTACTAAAGCACTATAGTAAAATTTGAAGTCAAGAAATGTGATTCCTGCAGTTTTGTTCCTTTTGTTTAAGACAGCTTTGGCTATTGTGGGTCTTTTGTGGTTACATATAAATTTTTGGATTGCTTTTTCTATTTCTGCGAAAAATGTTTTTGCTGTTTTGAAAGGAATTGCATTGAATCTGTAGATTTTTGGGGGTGGTATGAACATTTTAACATTTTAGTGATTCTTCCAATCCACGGTGTCCCCTTCAATTTCTTTTCTGATGTCCTCGTCAATTTATTTTATCAGTGTTTTATAGTTTTCATTTTACAGAAATTTCACTTTTTTAGTTAATTCCTAGGCATTTAATTTTATGTGTGGCTACTGTAAATGGGATTACTTTTTCAAAATTCTTTCTCACATTGTTCACTCTTGGTACATAGAAATGCTACCAATTTTTGTACGTTGATTTTCTATCTTGCAACATAATATATTTATTTATCAGCTTTAATAGTTTTCCTGTTGAGGCTTTAGATATTTTCAAATATAAGATTATATCATCTACAAACAAGGAAATTTTGACTTTTCTTTTACAATTTAGATGCTCTTTACGTTTTTCTCTTGTCTGATTGCTCTAACTAGGACTTCCAGTACTATGTTGAATATCAGTGGTGACAGTGGGCATCCTTGTCATGTTTCAGGTCTTAGAGGTAAGGCCTTCACTGTTCCCCATTCAGTATAATACTATCTGTGAATCTGTCATATATGTCTTTTATTATGTTGAGGTATGTTCCATCTATCCCCAGTTTTTTGAGGATTTTTATCATAAAGGGATGTTGAATTTTATTAAAGGCTTTTTCAGCATCAATTGATCATATGGCTTTTATCCTCATTTTGTTGATATGCTGTATTACATTGTGTGTGTGTGTGTGTTTAAAAATGTTTTATTGAATATTTTAACATACTATGTTGCAGAAGGGGTTTAGGATCTATCGTCAGTTAAAATTGAAGTGGCAATAGCTAATTTATCCCCTGTTTTATTGGATCCTTTTCTCTCTTTTTCTTCTTTTATTTTAATTTCAGGGTAATATGGGCAGGCTATGCGGGTTTGTTACATAAGTAAACATGTACCATGGTAGTGTGCTGCACACATTATCCCATCACATAGGTATTAAGCTCAGCATGCATTACTTATTCTTTTAGATACTCTCCCTCCCCCACCACCCAACCTCCCATAGGCCCCAGTGTGTGTTGTTCCCTGCCATGTGTCCATGTGTTCTCATCATTCAGCTCCCACTTATAAGTGAGAAGATGTGGTGTTTGGTTTTCTGTTCTTGCATTGGTTTGCTGAGTATAACGGCTTCCAACTCCATATATGCCCTAGCAAAGGACATGTTCTTGTTCCTTTTCATGGATGTATAGTATTCCATAGTGTACATGTACCATATTTTCTTTATCTAGTTCATCATTGATGGACATGTAGGTTGATTCATGTCTTTGCTATTGTGAATGGTGCTGCAGTGAACATATGCACATCTTTTAAAAGCATCATTTATAGTTTGAGGGGTATATACCCAGTAATGAGATTGCTGGGTCAAATGGTATTTCTGCTTCTCGGTGTTTGTGAAATTGCCACTCTGTCTTCCACAATGATTGAACTAATTTACAATCCCACCCACAGTGTAAAAACGTTCTTTTTCTCTACAACCTCACCAGCCTCTGTTGTTTTTCGATGCTTTAGTAATAACCTTTCTGACTGGCGTGAGATAGTATCTCATTGTAATTTATGACTTGTGTATATTGATATCATTTGCAACTTAATAGGTTGTATGTAGCTAGAAATTTATCTGACTGGTGTGAGATGGTATCTCATTGTGGTTTGATTTATGTAGATTGATATCAATTTACAACTTAGTAAGTTTTAGGTAGCTCGAAGTCTATTTTTTGTAGATTTTCCAATTTGTTGACATATAATTGCTCATAGTAGTCACTAATGATCCTTTGAATTTCTGCAGTATCAGTTGTAAGGTCTCTTTTTGCATTTCCAATTTTATTTATTTGCATCTTCTGTCTTGTTTTCTTAGTTGGGCTAAAAATTCCTCAATTTTACTTAACTTTTCAAAAAAAAAAACTTTTTACTTTAGTATTTTGTATTTCAATTTCATTTATTTATGCTCTGATCTTTATTATCTCTTTTCTTCTACTAATTTTGAGTTTGGTTTACCCTTGCCTTTCTAGTATTTGAAGATGCACCATTAAATTTTTCATTTGAAGTTTTTCCTCTTTTTTGATGTAGAAATGTATAGCTATGGAATTCCCTCTTAGTACTTGCTTTTGCTATATCTCATAGGTTTTGGTATGTCGTGTTTCCATCATCAATTGTTTAGATAAATTTTTCAATTTTCTTCTTAATTTATTGACTTACCACAGGTCATTCAAGAGCATATTGTTTAGTTTCCATGTGCTTGTAAACTTTCCAAAATTCCTCTTGTTGTTAATTTCTAGTTTTATTTCACTGGGGTCAGAAAACATGATTGATATTTTTTCAATTTTTTGCATGTTTTCGGATTTGTTTTGTGACCTAACATATGGTCTATCATTGAGAATGATCCAAATGGTGATGAAAATAATGTGTATTCTGCAGCTCTTGGATGCAATGTCCTATAAATATCTATTTGACCCATTTGGTTTATACTGTAGATAAAGTCTGATATTTCTATATTGATTTTCTTTCTGGAAGATATGTCCAGTGCTAAAAGTGGGGTTTGAAGTCTTCAGTTATTATTGCATTGGGGCCTATCTCTCTCTTTAGCTCTAATGATTTTTTTAATACATATGGGGGCTCCAGTGTTAGGTGCACATCTATTTAAAATTGTTATATTCTCTAGTTGAATTGGCCCCTTTATCATTTTATAATGACTTTCTCTGTCTCTTCTTACAGTTTTTGTCTTGAAGCTTATTTTGTCAGATGTAAGTATCGTGATTTGTGCTCTGTTTTGGCTTCCATTGATGTGGAAAATCTTTTCTTATCCCTTTTTTTCCAATTCATATGTGTCTTCACAAGTGAAATGTGTTTCCTGTAGGAAACAGATCAATGAGTCTTGTTTTTTCATTCATTCATCTAGCATATGTCTTTTAATTGTAGAATTTAGCCCACTTGCATTCAATTATTAGGGATAAGTAAGATCTTACTCCTGCAATTTTGTTATTTGTTTTCTGGTTCTTTTATGATCTTATGTTCCTTCTTTCTTTTCTTCCTGTCTTCCTCTAATGAAGATGATTTTCTCTGGTAACATTTAGTTTTGTGCTTTCTATATTTCATGTATCCATTGCATGTTTTTGGTTTGAAGTTACTATGAATGTTATTATGATCTTATAACCCATTATATTAACCTGACAACAACTTAACAACTATTTGCATAAGCAACAAACCAAACAAGCAAAAAAATAAGCTAATAATAATTCTATGGTTTAATTTCAATCCCCTGTTTTTTAACTTTTTCTTGTTTCTACTTATATCTTATTGTGCTGTATCTTAAAAAGTTGCAGTTATTATTTTTGACTGGTTCATAATTTAGTCTTTTTACTTAGGATAAGAGTAGTTTACACACCACAATTACAATGTCATAATATTCTGGATTTTTCTGTGTATAACTATTACCAGTTAATTTTGTATCTTCATGTGATTATTTATTGCTCATTAATTTTTCTTTCTGATTGAAGTATTCTCTTTAGCATTTCTTGTAGGGAAACCTGACATTGGTAAAATTACCTCAGTTTTTGATTGTCTTGAAAAGTATTTTAATTATTCTTCTAGTGTGAAGAGTATTTTCACCAGATATCCTATTCTAGAGTAATAGTTATTTTTCTTCCACATTTTATGCCATATCCCTCTCCTGGCCTGTAAGATTCCATCTTAAAAGTTTGCTGATGTATTGGAGCATCATTGTCTGTTATTTGTTTCTTTACTCTTTCTCCTTTTAGGATCCTTTCTTTTATCCTTGACCATTGGGAGTTTGATTATTAAAAGCCTTGACATTGACTTCTTTGGGTTAAATCTGCTTGGTGTTCTGTAACCTTCTTGTACTTGGATATTTATATTTTTCTCTAGGTTTGGGAATTTCTCTGTTATTATCCCTTTGAATAACTTTCTACCCTTATCTCTTTCTCTACCTTCTTTTTAAGGCCCGTAACTCTTAGATTTGCTCTTCTGATGCTATTTTCTAGAACTTGTAGGGTGCTTTATTGTTTTTACTTTTTGTTATTTGTCTTCTCTGACTGTGTATTTTCAAATAGTTTGTTTTCAAGCTCACTAATTATTTCTTCAGCTTGATCAATTCCACTATGAAAATACTCTGATGCAATATTCAGGATGCCTATTAAATTTTTCAGCTTCAGAATTTGTGCTTGATTCTGTTTAATTCTTCTAATCTCTTTGTTAAATTTGTCTGATAGAATTCTAACTTCTTTCTTGGCATTCTCCTGAAATTCTTGGAGTTTCCTGAACACATCCATTTTAAATTCTCTTTCTGAAATGTTGCAGATCTCTATTTCTCCATGATTGGTTATTTGTGCCTTATTTAGTTCATTTGGTGATATCATGTTTTCGTAGATGGTGTTGATGCTAGTAGATGTTCTGCGGTGTCTGGGCACTGAAATGTTAGGTATTTATAGTAGTCTTTACTTTCTGAGCTTATTTATAGTCATTCTTCTTTAGTAGAGTTTCCAGATATTTGAAAGGACTTACATGTTGTTATCTAATCACTATGTGCTTTAAGGGGCACCCCAAGCCTAGTAAAACTGTGGCTCTTGTAGACTCATAGAGGAAACACCTTGATGGTTTTGGACACGATCTGGGAGAATTATCTGGAATTTTTCCCATTTATTTCTGCCAGGCATACAGAGTCTCTCACTTTGTTCTTAACCACCTAAAGCTGGGGGTGGAGTGACATAAGCACCCACAGGGCCACCCTTGATAATACTTTGCTGGGTCAGATCTGAAGCCAGCACAATTCTGTGTCTTGCCCAGGGCCCACTGTAACCCCTCCCTGGCTACTGCTTATGTTCACTCAGGCCCTGGGGCTCTGTAATCAGGGAGCAAAGCCAGCCAGACCTGGGCCTTCCCTTCTGAGCAGTAAGGTCCCTTGACCCTGAGTAGGCCCATGGGTGCTGTCCAATAGTCAGGGCCAAAAACCTTAGAAATCTACATGATGTTCTATTGTATTCCAGCTGAGCTGGCACTCAAATCACAAGACGCTGACCTTCCTAATCTTCCGTTCCCTTTTCAAAGGCTGAGGAGCCTCACTTTGCAGCCACCACCATCCCAGTACAGAGAGTACTGCCAGATTACTACAGACACTTCCTTAATGCCCAAGGTCCTTAAGTCAACTTGTCATTGAATGCTACCTGACCCGGGACTCACCCTTCAGGGCAGTGAACTCCCCTCTAGCCCAGAACAAGTCCAGAACTGCCATTCAAGAGTCAAGTCCTAGAACTGGGGACCCCAAAAATCTGCTTGGTTCTCTATCCCCCTGTGGCTATGCTGATACCTAAGGTGCAAGACTAAGTCCCCTTTAATTTTCCCTCTGTTTCTCTCAAGCAAAAGGAGTTTTGCCCCATAGTCATCACAGCTGGTAATGTACTGAGTCTCATCTGAAGCCAGCATGTGTCAGAAGCTTACCCAAGGTTCTCAGTGTAGAACTTGAGTATTGCTGCTAGTTACTCAGGACCCAAGGGCTCTTCAGCTAACAGAAGATGAATGCTGCCAGGACTGAGTCCTTTCCTTCAAGACAATAGGTGACTTTCTGGCCCAGGTGTGTCTAGAAATGTCTGGGAGCTAGATCCTGAAGTGTGGGCCTCAACGTTCTGACATGTTCCCTATCCTGCTGTGGCTGAGCTGGTATCGAAGATGCCAGACAAAGTCCTCCTCACTCTTCCCTCTCCTGTCTTCAAGCAGAAGGAAGGGGTCTCTTTCGGGGCCTTGATCTGTGCAAGCTGGATTTAGGGAAGAGGTGGTGCCAGCACTCCCTTGGCTTCCCCAGCTGGTGTTTCAGTGTGTCATGCACCCCCTCAGTCCACTGTTTCCGGGCCTAGTTCAGCTCAAGGACTGACCTAAGAGTCGCAGTCTTTATGGACTAGACTGCCTTTCAAGTTTACTTGGAGACACAGAGTGCTGTAAGTATCAGTGGTGGGGTTTGCAGGCACTCAAGTTTGGAATACTGTGACCAGAGATTCCCCTCTGGCTAGGGCTGGATTCATTGCTCCCTCTGTGGGCAGATGTCAGCTGAATTTGGTCTGATTTTCCCTTCTCTATAACAGGACAGAATCTGCTCTAACAGGACAGGACAGAATTGAGTTCAATGCCTCATAATTGCTGTGTTATCTTTCTCTTAGTATCCAGGGATACTCTCTGCACCTCACCACTGCTGCTACCAAGGGTGAGGGAGGGGTGGCCTCAGAGATTTAGAACTGCTTTTTCTACCTCCTCAGTTCCTCTTTCAGTGATAGGCAGTTAAAACCAGATACTGTGAGTGCTCACCTGATTTTTGGTTCTTATGAAGGTGGATTTATTTTTATTTTTATTTTTATTTTCTGCATAGATGCTTGTTAACTTGATGTTCTTGTGAGGGGCATGATAGAAGGAGCTTTATATTATCCCATCTTGCACCACCTCTATCACTGCATCATTTTATATAAGAGACTTGATTATTCATGGATTTTGGTATCCACAGTGGTTCTGAAACCAATCCCCAGTATACAGGGGTGATTGTATACTAATCATAGAAAATGACAAAGTCAATCAAAGATGATTTATCTCCACTGAGAGAGTTGCACTTGGTACTTTTTCAAACATATGCTAGTTATTATTACCACATGTGCACAAGCCTAATGAGAAATACTTTAATGCAATGGTTATCCATAAGAGCATTTTGCTAAAATCATGTGCATTATTAACTTGTACACAGATATACTCCCATTTTCATTATTTCTAAGCTTTGATGGTAAGTGAATCTGTTATTTTGGGAAAAAAAAAAAAAAGGTGTGTATGTCCATTATGTCCATGTTTTGTTTCTTGTTTTGTCTTGTTGCATGAACAGATGACCAAAGTAGACAACACAGGTTTGAACTTCGAGGGTCCAATTATGCATGAATATTTTTCTAACCAAAGAGGGACTGAAACTATTTGGGGGGCACCTAAGATGGCCGAATAGGAACAGCTCCAGCCTTCAGCCTCCAGCTCCCAGCGTGAGCAACACAGAAGACTGGTGATTTCTGCATTTTCAACAGAGGTACCGGGTTCATCTCACTGGGATGTGTTGGACAGTCAATGCTGGTCCGCGGGTGCAGCCCAAGCAGCGAGAGCTGAAGCAGGGCGAGGCATCACCTCACGTGGGAAGTTCAAGTGGGGAGGAAATTCCTTTTCCTAGTCAAGGGAAATTGAGACACACAACACCTGGAAAATCGGATAACTCCCACCCTAATACTGTGCTTTACCAAGGGTCTTAGCAAACAGCACACCAGGAAGTTATATCCCACACCTGGCCTGGAAGCCTCCCTCATTGCTAGCACAGAACACAGCAGTCTGAGATCTAACTGAAAGGCAATAGCGAGGCTAGGGGAGGGGCGCCCACCATTGCTGAGGCTTAAGTAGGTAAACAAAGCCCCAGGGAAGCTCGAATTGGGTGGAGCCCACTGCAGCTCAAGGAGGCCTGCCTGCATCTGTAGACTCCACCTCTGGGGACAGGGCATAGCTAAACAAAAAGCAGCAGAAACCTCTGCAGATGTAAAAGTCCCTGACTGACAGCTTTGAAGAGAGCAGTGGTTCTCCCAGCACGAAGGTTGAGATCTGAGAATGGACAGACTGCCTGCTCAAGTGGGTCCCTGATCCCTGAGTAGCCTAACTGGGAGACATCCCCCACTAGGTGCAGACCAACACCTCACACCTCACACAGCTGGGTACACCCCTAAGACGAAGCTTCTAGAGCAAGAATCAGACAGCAACACATTCTGTTCAGCAATATTCTATATTCTACAGCCTCCATTGCTGATACCCAGGCAAACAGGGACTGGAGTGGACCTCAAGCAAATAAACAGTAACCAAAGCAGCACGGTACTAGTGCCAAAACAGAGATGTAGACCAATGGAACAGAACAGAGCCCTCAGAAATAATACCACACATCCACAGCCATCTGATCTTTGACAAACCTGACAAAAACAAGAAATGGGGAAAGGATTCCCTATTTAATAAATGGTGCTGGGAAAATTGGCTAGC
>NW_012114744.1:4788174-4797176 GCF_000951035.1 Colobus angolensis palliatus | reverse complement strand
TAAGAGATATACCTAATGTAAATGACGAGTTAATGGGTGCAGCACACCAACATGGCACATGTATACATATGTAACAAACCTGCACATTGTGGACATGTGCCCTAGAACTTAAAGTATAATTGTCAAGAAAAAAAAACTCCTAAAATTGTATTCAAATAAAAGGGTCTCAGATTTATTATTATTATTATTAGCATTTCATTGGCCACAGACACAGCCTCAGAAAGGGAACAAAACATGTTTCAAACCACTTCAAAGTATTAAAAGCTACACTGCATAAGTTATACACCTTGACTCATTCAATTATACAACAATAATTTGATATTTGCTTGTTTTTCATCTTACAGATAAGAAGCAATGTATAGAACTTAAGTTGTCCAAAGTGTCACAACTAGGCAAAGACTATTCCTCACCCTTGCCAATCTTAAGATCAAAATTTAAAAGACAGTTTTTCTGCTGCAAACAATCTGGTCACCATGGTCTAGGCTGTATCACTCACCACTGTATGTTTTGGGATGTCCTAGGCTCAGTTGTTGGCTGAGTAAATAGATGATAGAAAAAAAAAAACTCAACAATTTAATAAAATTATAATAAATGACATATTCAACTTCAATCTTGACAAAATGTGACGTTTGCTACTTCCAATAACATATAGGAATTCATAAAATCAACTACTTAAATTTGCAAGCCCTATTCTGCCTTGGGTCCAGGCTTGTACCTGATGTGCTATTAACTAGAGTTGTCAGGCACTAAGGGCTTTCAAATTTAAGTAGTTGATTTTATGAATTCCTATATGTTATTGAAGGTAGCAAATGTCACATTTTGTCAAGATTGAAGTTGAATATGTCATTTATTATAATTTTATTAAATTGTTGAGTTTATTTTTTCTATCATCTATTTACTCAGCCAACAACTGAGGCTAGGACATCCCTGAACATGCAGTGGTGAGTCAAGACAAATCAAAATCCTAAGAGAAATATCTGTAAATAGAGCTGAATATATGATTATGGCACATTTAAAAATAGAAAAAGAAAAACTATATTTAAGCATGAGAACTTTGAAGCTATTTTGTCAACATGACAACTTGTTGAAAATTTTTATAAGAAAATAATACATGGATCCTACCCTAAAACACACACATTATGCATTTTTGTACCATTTATACAAACCACCAAGGATTGTGAAAAGCACATATTATTTGTAACCCATGAAAAGAAATGTCTTACTCCTTTATAGAATTTTTTCAGTGCTTAAGTACTATTTTTAATACACATATTCAAAATTCTCATAATTTTTCCTTTCATAAAGATGTAAAGAAAATATTTATCTACAGTACATACATACACGTTCATGGACACACAGACACACACACATATACATGGAGGGGTAGATTATGTAATTAGAAAACAGTATATGAATGCCTAAGATTATTTCCCCAAACTTTTGAATTTTATTTTGTAAAATTGCATAGTAAAATCCCTTATAATGCAGCAGATGGAAAACCAAGGAACTTGGTTTTATTCCCAGACTGCCACCAGTTTGCAGCAAGTCTTGAAGAAATGATTCAATTTGTCTGTACCATTTATGAATGTAGAAAATTTCATTGTTTTCTAGTTCATGGAGATGATGTCAAGGTTAATTATAAAAATACTTAAAATTTAAAATTCAAAATATATGTCTAACTAATTGAAATTTGCATATTCAAGTCATTATTTTATTAGCATTGAAAAAACTTAATTATGAAAACATCCACTACAGGGTACATTATATCAAGTCACAGAATCTCAATGTTCCTGATGTAATTAATAGAAAAGGTGATTCTTTTTAATTTCCACTTTAATTTTAAATCATTTGACAGCTGTAGGAAAAACGTAAACTACATGAATTGGGATTACACATGGTTACAAGGATCTTTTCAAGGTGAGTTTGTAAGTGGTCTTTCCTTCTTTGGGTACTGATATGGTTAGAATGTGTGTCCCCACTCACCAAATCTCATGTTGAAATGTGACTCCCAATGTTGGAAGTGGGATCTAGTAGGAGGTATTGGGGGTGGATCCCTCATGAATGGCTTGCTGCTATCCCATAATAATGAGTGGTAATGAGTTCTCCTGAGAGGGGACTATTTAAAAGGAGCCTGACAGTTCCTCCCCTCTGGCTGTCTCCCTCTCTTGACATGTGACAGGCCTGCTCCTCTTCTCCTTCCATCATAAGTAAAAGCTTCCTGAATGCTGGTGCAATGCTGGTACAGCCTGCAGAACTATCAGGCAAATCAAACTAATCTATTTACAAATTACCCAGCCTTGGGTATTCATTTATAGCAAGGCATAGTGAACTAACACAGAGACATTTGCCATATTTTGGCGGAGTGAGTATCAAATTTTGCCTACACACAAGGATATTAATAGGAGAAGGAAAGATCAGTCCTTTGGTCTGGAGCATGGTAACAATTTTTTAAACATTGAAGAAAAAAAATCCACCAATATGAAAAACAGACAAATAATACTTTATTAAAATTAAGAACTACTTGTCCACCTACAACATTAAGAAAGTATGCAAGCAAGCCACAAATTGAAAACAATCTAAATGTGTTGAGAATTGATAAGTATATTATATACTACCTTGCAATAAAGACATTCATAAATTGCTATGTAAAACAATATGGATACATTTCACAATGTTAAGTTAAAAAAGTCAAACTCAAAAAGTATATAAACTATATGTTTCCACTTACATGAAATTGCAAAATAAGCAAAGCTAATATTTGATAACAGAGATGAGATCAGTTATCTTTGAGCGGAAATACTAAGTGTGCAACATCATAAGGGGTTTGATGGGGTTTTGGAAATAGCCTACTTAGAAACTTGTATGATATCGTCTTATTACAGTAGAAAAAGATAGTATTTCATATATATGTATAAATTTACTGGGATTATACTTAAAATATGTATGTTTTGTTGAATGTAATTTATACCTCAATATATAGAGAAGGAACTAAAACAAACAAACAAAAAGGTCAGATACAACATAAAGTTTTATTCTTTTTATAATGCCACCAAAATTATAGCTCAGAGTAACTTACTGGGTTCAAAGAAGAGAAATATTAAATATATGGTAGGGAAACATTACTGTAGTCAATTTTAAAGAAATAGTGTTCATTAAAATATCAGGCTTTGTAATAGAAATACAATATTCCTGAATAACTTAACAGAAAATGTCATATCACTATATAAATTAAGCATGTTAGACAGAGATGTACAAAGTGTATTTGTTCAAGAATAGTAAATAAATCTCATTTAGATGGTTGTTCAAACAGCTTATAGCAAATATATTCAGGTGTATGTTTTATGTAAACTATACTCTACTATCAAAACCAAAGTAGAGACTATTATGCCTCTATTGTTTATTCATAAAATTAGAAGTGCTGTAGAGAAAATTTCATTTGTTTCTTTAGTAAACATTGTCAATGCATTTCAGAAATTACTTTTCAAAGTTTTCACTTGAAAATATTTGTTTCTCTTATCTCTTCCATCAACTGCTGCATTTTAGTTGTAGTTCACCAACTACTATTTCCTGAGAGTTTTATATCCATTTCTTTCTCCTTTATGAGACTTACTAGATCTTTATAGAGAGTATCTCAACAGTGAAAAAGGTATTATAATAAATGAAAGGATGTCTTTACATGGGAACTCATGTGATAGAACTACAAGGCAGAACACTGAGTAGCCATACTTTTAGATCTTTTAAGACTACGTTAAAGTTAAAAGCTCAGCTTCTTTAGAATATAATAATTTTAGTGCTGTCTGTGTTACCAGAGGCAAAGCACAAAACCAATTCAAGAAATATATTCTAAAATAATAATCTAAGCATTCGTTATTTACACATTATATTCACTGTATTTCTTAGTTACAGCAAGATAAAATTGGCATTAAGGCAATGTAGAAAGCAAAGCATTTAATTGAATTATTATATTGCACAAATAGAGCTTGAAGTACTCAGACATGAATTCAATATGCTCATAATAAAAGTTTTATTGCCATTACCTTAATATATGTATCAAGTCAGAGGCTTATTTCATGAGCTCTGTGACATTGTAACATAAAACCTTTCTAGTGCATACACAATTGTAGGTCATTCTGTCACCATTTACTGATTAGGTATTGAACTTTCACTGTGTGACAAGCAATACCTTAGGCAATGAGGAAATAGCAGTAAAGAGAAGCTTTCAACTCTCATGGAACTCCCATGATGGGGTAAAGAAAACAGATATTAAAAAATAAAAATAAACACAAGGGATGATACGTACCATAAAAAGTAAAGCTGGCACAGAATGATCTGGAATAGAAAGGATTTGACTGGTTTTAAAATTCTCTGTATAATATATATATATATAAATGTATAGCACAGTTCTGAAAGGAGTAAGAGGGTAGTCATGTAACTGGAGGGAAACACTGGTGTTTTAATAAACAGTGGCTATGAGTAGGTTCTGAGGTGGGAGAGAAAAGTGCAGTTTGGCTAAAGCTAAGGGAGTGAGGATAAAAATGGTAGTTATGACTTCAGAAATTTAACTGGTTATTCTAACAAGTGGAGTGCTACCTTATAAACTAAATAGTATTTTCAACTTTCAAATAATGTTTCTAAGATCAATATAATTTTTCTACAAACCATTCTTCTTTTCCTTATTATTATTAATCAATATCATGTTTCTATTCTTTCTATCTGGAAGGCTTCCGTAATGTTGACCACTCTGCCCAAGTAAACACATCAATGTTCCTATCTTGATGGATCATTTTGAAATACTAAGTATACATGTAAATTTCACAAGAGACAGAGGAGAAAAGTATAGAAGAAGAGAAAGCATATGAAAGGCATTTTATAGTTTATCAAAATATGTATACTGACACTTCTTTTAAAAAATAGAACTAAAAGCCCACTCTCTCTCTCTCTATATATATAGATATATAATATATATATATTTGATAATTAAAATAGCTTTTAATTTACTCATATTTACAAAATCAAATATTGGCTTATTATAAATGAAATGATCTCCTGAGACTAGTAATATATTCCATTCTACTTCCTACACTATCGGATTTTGTCTTTCATTCATTAAACATTTGAATTACACAATATTTCAAAATATTTGATTGTCTTAATTAAACAGTATTTGTACTTAAGTTAGCATATAGCTTAAACATTGATTTCTTCCTTTTAATCACCTGTGAGTTATCTTACCTTCTCCCCTATTTGTTTTATTTGTTACATTTATGAAAATTCAAAATACTTTAATTGCCAACAGTTGAACCAGAACTATTATTACACACAAAAAGTGATGTTGAAGAACAATACAATCTGACACATGATCACTTACCACTCAATGATTTTTTATTTATTTCCTTTTATAATCATGTTTTGGCTGAGAAGCTGTCAGAAAATAACAAAAATAATAACCCCAAAAGACAATGATATGTCACTTTACCATGCCAAACTGCAATCTTCATGGCATTATCATCATAACCATCTTTTACAATGCACTACACTAGTCATTAAATTTTTTGACATTTATATTTTTTGTGGTTCACTAAAACTATTTCACATATTAAAATAATCTTCTATTCATCATTTTAGGAGTAATGCAAAATTAATTTACTGCAGCTACAGCACATTTTTGAAAGTAAAATATTATTTTTAAAAAGCTTTCATTTGGGGTTTATAAATAAAATAACCTTGTATATATTAATACTCAGAAAGCCATATATAAGCTTTAGAACAGGTAAAATGTTCCTGTAATCCAGAGGGAGAGATTGGTAAGAAATTTTATTAGGAGCCTTTCCATAGTTGAATTTGTTTTTCTTTCTGAGTCTTTGGATCATTTATTACTATACTAAAAATAAAATGCTAATGTGATATCAAGAAAAATATCAAAATTATTACAAAGCTACAGTAATTATGGGAGTGTCGTTTTGGAATAGGAAGAGATAAAGTTACCAAAAGTACAAAATGCAAATTCCTGAAATACATGAACTCTATAAGAAAATCTATATGAATATATATATATACATATATATATACACATATATATATATATAAATCTATAAAAGAATTGGAACAAAACATTAATGACACATAATGCATTTGGCAAGTCCATACTGGAAAACAGAAAGAAAAAAGAAGAGGAGAAGAGAGAAATTATCCATGTACCTCACACCATACAAAAGAAGGCTAATGACCTAAAAGTAAAAATGAAAACAATAAAAATCAAACAATATCATTATCTCAGAAAATAATATTATTGGGGTTTTAAAAAGAAGGAAATTGTGCAATATGCATCAACATAGAGGAACCCTGAAGACGTCATGTTAAGGGAAACAAGTCAGTCACACTAAGACAAATACTGCTTGATTCCACTTACAGGTGGTGCCCAAAATAGTCACATGCATAGAAAGGAAGAATGAAATGGTAGTTGCTAGAAACTGGGGGAGAGAAAAATGGGGAGTTAATAATCAACAGGCATAAAGTTTCTGTTAAGCAAGATGAATAATTTCTAGAGGTCTGTTATAAGACACTATGCTTAAAGTGAAAACTACTGTTTTTTACACTTAAAAATGTGTAAAGAGACTACATCTCATATATAATATTCTTACCACAATAAAATTGATAAGGAGGAAATAATAAAGGACATTGAACAGACACTTCACAAAAGTAAAAGTTCAAATGGCCAAAACTTTAAAAATGAAAACCTTACCTTTTTTAGTTGTTAGGTATATGTGAAAACAAAAACAACAAAACATCACGTGCTTTCATTACATATCCACCAGCCTAATAAAAATTTATGGTTTATATTACGTAGGAAGGTATATTAAAATATTAAACTTACAAAACAAAAAAAGGGGTCAGCACAATTCGGAGTAGTGTCCTACAGCTGAAACAAAGAGATAAGCCTGGAGACACGATATCTAGGATATGGAGTGTCTCAACGCTGATGCTTTTCCATTTATGATCTATATTGGGCTAATAAAATTCTGTAATTTAATCAGAATTTTAATTTCAGCTTATTATTACTGTTGAATTGCATACATACATATATATGCACACTTCTGAGATATATAGTGTGCACAATAAACTGTTTTTTAAAGTAATAAGAGAGAATAGTGAGAAAGAAGAAGAGAGAAAGATAATATATCCAATACTTATTATATAAAATTGGCTCACATGATTATGGAGGTTGAGAAGTATTATGATCTACCATTTGCAATCTGAAGCCCCAGGACAGCTGGTAATTTCAGTCTCAGCTTGAAGATCTGAGAACCAGAATAACCGAGAAAGTACATTCTAGTCTAACTTCAAAGCCCTAAGATCAAAAGAGATGATGGAGTTAGTTCCAATCCAAGGGCAGAAGACTGAGTTCCAGCTCCAACAGTTAGGCAGAGAGAACTAATTCTCCCTTACCCTAACTTTTGTTTTATTCAGGTCTACAGTGGATTGAATGAACCCAACTGTATTACCAAGTTCAATCTGTTTTATTCAGTCTACCAATTTAAATGTTAATCTTATGCAGAAACACTCTGACAGACAAACCCAGAATAATGTTTAACTAAGTGTCTGGGCACCCCATGTCTCAGTCAAGTCGACCCATAAAATTAAGCATAACAGTGAGTATAAATAATTATTTTGGGGATATATTTTTTAAAAGGAAGGAAAAAATATGAAGTAACCAAAGGAGTAATAAGATAAAGAGAAAATTTTTTTTTACTTATGTGAAAGATCTAGTAGATGTGGAAAATGATGATGCAGGAGAGAAAGGAAGAAATGGCTAGTTCGATGTTTTTCTGTGGGCATGAATAAATCGAATGTAGTGTCCATCTAATGTAGTGTCCATAGTGCTATGATAATAGGCAAGTCATTCACAAAAATAGAATTAAAGGTAGCATATAAAGACATAAATAATACACTGCTTGTATCTAAGAAAACTAAACTTATAATCATGCTAACATTCCCCAAATTCAACTATAATTTAATTACTATTCTAATAAAAGTTCTAAATTAACTTTTATTTGTGTATATGTGTGCACATACATAGCCAGTAACATGATAATAAATTGCATGTAGTTGTAGAAGTATTCAAAGTGAGCAAAGGGAATTCTAACAAAGAGGAAAAAGGCAGATAGTATTACCTTACTATTTAGCAGTACTTACCATAAAGCATCTGATGGTTATATGGTATTATCATTGCATTATTATTTGATAGAGACCCAAAAATAAATGAAAATAATAGATACACCAGAGAGAAGTAAAAATATATATGAGGGCTTTGAATATCCTCTCCATAGAAGAGTTAACTAAAAACACAGAAAACCTAAACTATGTGGTAAATTGTATTAGAATATTTTTTGTTTGTATTAAACAAAAAGGACCAATCAAAACTGGATCAATATTTCATATTAAAAGAAAACATAAGCTTACATGAAAACAAAAATACTTGAATTACACAAAAACAAGAGAGGGTAAAATTAGTATAAATTCAAGATTTTTAAAATATTTCAGAGAAGACTAAGAGTCATAACTGGAGTAGTTTGATTAGAATAGAGTCTAATAAAATTAATACTGTCTAAATCGAATGATTTCAGCAACATGGTAAGATAGAAAGTTGAAGCCTTCATGGTCCCATAGAAACATCAATTTAACAATAACATGAACCAAAATACCTTTATGAAAATACCAGAATCCAGTTAAGAGGCTGCAGTATTGTAGGCAAGCCACACAACCTAGAGCCGTCACACTGAAATGAGTAAGAATAACAATTTCAACTTACCTATGCCAAATCCTTCCCCAAGCTTGCATAGGTCAGTATCAGAGAGAATTCCCTAGCTTGTCAAGTGTCCCTGTTGAGTCAGGATGAGAAAGAACAAAGGGTCTGACAGTCAGGCTTTTCAGTGGCCTGCCTGAGGAACTGGTTTCTGTCAGGCCTTACTTGGAACACTGATGGAACTGGCATATTTTTTTTT
>NW_012114744.1:4710505-4781691 GCF_000951035.1 Colobus angolensis palliatus | reverse complement strand
CGCTGGGAGTTGGAGACTGCAGCTGTTCCTATTCGGCCATCTTGCTCCGCCCCCCGGAACTGGCATATTTTTAATGACTGGGAGTCACTGACAACAAAGAAAGGCAGCAGGCAGAATGCTGTGACTGGCACAGTTCAGTGTGATCTGGGAAAGGCATACCAGTTGAGGGTTCTCTCTCAGTGGGTTAGAGGAGTGGTTAGCATTCCTGTTTTGTGGAGACCATCTTGAGTAACCACTATCTACCTCGCTAGGCTCAGGGTGTTAAGGGAGAGCCAGCATATTTTGGATGCCTAATGGCCACAGATAAGAGAGAATGATGGTTTGCTGTTCTAGAACCAGAGAACTTGTCAAAGATAGACATAATAGAATCCAAGAGATTATAAACTTCTAAAGAAAAAAAATGAAGAAATAAAACAGAAAACAACGGCAAGTTTTTCAAATTAAGAAACTGCACACACAGGTACAGAGACATTGTAATTGCCAGAAAAAGTTTTCACAGACCGCAAGAATATTGAGCCAGAGTGATGGGTGAAAACTTTCCCTTGTATATAGTCAGTCTCTAAAGACTGAGAGAGGTGGCTGTTTATTTTTCAAATGTGCAGATCTCAACACAAAATTAAAAACACATGGAGAAAAAGGGAATTAGGTCAAAGGAATGAAAACAATAAATCTTCAGAAAACTCTCCTAAAGAAACAAAGATACAGGATTTACTGTCACAAAATGTCCATGCCTATGTCCTGCATGGTATTGCCTAGGTTTCCTTCTAGAGGTTTTGTGGTTTTAGGTCTTGCATTTAAGTCTTTAATCCATCTTGAGTTAATTTTTGTATAAGGTGTAAGGAAGGAGTCTGGTTTCAGTTTTCTGCATATGACTAGCCAGTTTTCCCAATACAATTTATTAAATTGCGAATCCTTTTCCCACTGCTTGTTTTTGTCAAGTTTGTCAAAGATCAGATGGAAGTTTTGGCCAGGACAGTCAGGCAAGAGAAAGTAATAAATGGTATTCAAATAGGAGAAGAGGAAGTCAAATTGTCTCTGTTTGCAAATGACATGATTGTATATTTAGAAAACCCCATCGTCTCAGCCCAAAATTTCCTTAAGCTGATAAGCAACTACAGCAGAGTCTCAGGATACAAAATCAATGTACAAAAATTAAAAGCATTACTATACACCAATAATAGACAAACAGAAAGCCAAATTATCAGTGAATTCCCATTCACAATTGCTACAAAGTGAATAAAATATCTAGGAATACAATTTACAAGGGATGTCAAGGACCTCTTCAAGGAGAACTACAAACTACTGCTCAAGGAAATAACAGAGGATGCAAACAAATGGAGAAACATTCCATGCTCATGGATAGGAAGAATCAATATCATGAAAATGGCCATACTGCCCAAAGTAATTTATAGATTCAATGCTATCCCCATCAGACTACCATTAACTTTCCTCACATAATTAGAAAAAAAACTACTTTAAATTTCATATGGAACCAAAAAAGAGCCTGTATAGCCAAGACAATCCTAAGCAAAAAGAACAAAGCTGGAGGCATCATGCTACCTGACATCAAAATATACTATAAGGCTACAGTAACCAAAACAGCATGGTATTGGCACCAAAACAGATACATAGACCAATGGAACAGAACAGAGGTCTCAGAAATATTTAATTTTTAGTAAAGAAGCTTAAGTTACTGGTTTTATATTTTCCTTCTTTTGTAGTTATTAATATTTATTTATAAAAATAGTGTGTATATATACTCCACTTAACTATAAATTATTTATCACAGTGAATTCAGAACTCTATAAGTTGCTTAATTAGGGAAATAATAAATTTCTGGTAATAGCATAAAACATTTTGAAGAAAATGAAGGTGGAAAAGAAAAGCTTAAGTGACTTGTAAAAAGAAAACCATCTAAAAATATACAAGATTGAAAAAAATGAAAACCAAGTTTTAGATTTGTTCATGTTTTCTATGGGAAAAAAGAAGAGTTGATGGAGAAAAGAAAATAAGAAACAAGCATCTTCTTAGTGTGATTGGAAAGGATAGAGGAACATCTCTTAAATATCACATAAGGTAGATGCTCGAATAGACAAAGCATTTGTCTCAGAATCACCTGAGGTCTAGTTAAAAACACAGGGAGTTGGGTCCCACTCCAAGCCTACTTAAACAGAAGCTTTAAATTTTTGGCCTAAAATCCACATCTCTGTGTGTTTTATATGCACATTAAATTTGAGTAGCAGTCCGTTAGACAGATATTTGTCAGAGAAGCCATTTCACAAAGATTTTGTTGCCTTTCAAGAGATTATTTGGTAGGGACCTGGCTACTAATTCAACTGAGATCCACCCTAGGGACATATTTGAAGTAATTTAAATCCTGCTAACTAAGGAGTTTGATGTGTGCTACAGATCAGCACATGGGTTCAATTTATTCAATACTATTAGGACAAAAAGGCACAGAACTAATCAAAAAAATCTGGTATTTTCTTAAAACTGGCTGAGTTGAAATAGTGTTATTTCTCTTCAGAATAAGAGGCTAGAGGAATTTTGTTCTACTTTAACATACAGTAATGAATTAATTGTATCCATTAAAATAGTAATTTGGCTTTCAGGTTACATTAAGAAATACAAATAAGAGGGTGTGATAAGACATGGAATGTAAGATAAGATCATCACTTTCCTAATTTTGAAACTTGTTTAAAGCCCCAGAGCCTGTCAGTCCAGCCTAAGCTTCTTTTATTTTTCTTTTCTTTCACCAGCCCTGAGATGATTTAACTTCCCACCAGATCATAACACAGTATGGTGTGGAGAGATCAACTGGACTCCTAAACCCGCCCTCTTCTGCCAAATTTGAATAAATTCAGTCTTATTTTTAAACATGAGTAACTATAAGGGACTTCTCAAAGATAAACAAAAATAACACATGATTGATAATGTAGGGAACTATGAAAACTATTGAAAATGCCAGGATTTTTTCTTCCTAAATATCATCCAATTTAAAGAAAATTAGAAATTTTCTCCATCTCTAAACTAATTTTATTTTCATTGATTTCACAAATATTCACTCAGTAGTCAGAAGAATGATTTATTAAGGTTCTATTACTAGTCTGTCCCTCTGTATATTTCTACACTTCCAAATATGCTTCATTTAGAGCAGGTAGCCATATTTTGTACTGGTTCAGTGAGAGGAATATAACAAGTAGAAAAGAAAATAAGAGTTTCTAAAGAAAACTTTTCTTCTAGGATACTTGTTACTATTATTTTTGAGATCTTGGAGTAAGAAGTTTTTCTAAAGTAGAAGACAGTCAGGTGGGAAAAAAAACAGAAAGAAAGAGGAAAAGGTATCCCTATATTAGGAAGGAAAAAGGAGGTCCATAAATCCTATGATTGTTACTCCTACATGTCTCTGTCTATAGAAGGTGAGCTGGTAAAGAGAAATGAATAATCCATAGTGGTCCTACAAGTGGCTCCTGGTTTTCCACTTCAGCATCATAGGACTCTCATGTCTAAGTAATTCAAAGGTTTCTCTGTGTTAATGCCCCAAGTTTCTCAGAGGAAAGACATATGAACCAAACTTGGATGCATCAACCTTTATTTGTGTTGGCTATACAGATTGTTGAGGAATATTGAGTTGGTAAAGGTGGAGAGGAAGCTCTTTTAAAGATTTTTTAATACACTTCTGGGTGATCCAGTATTATTAGAGCTTTTTCATTTATATAGTAAGAAATATAACATTTTAAAATTTTACTTTAAGTTCTGGGATATAGGTGCAGAATGTGCAGGTTTGCTATATAGGTTTACATGTACCATGGTGGTTTGTGCACCTATACACTGCAAAGAGTGGTTAAAATTCCAAACCTTCTATTTCATCATCATTCAAATTGCTCTGTATGATAATACTAAGCACAGTCCTGGAGGACACAGAAAGATTGCAGAACAGAAGCCTACATCATTTATGCCTCCACCAGGAACACGACATTTTAACAACTATCAGCACACAGAAAAACACTTGTCAAAATAACCAAAAATCAGGTGAGCATTCAGAGTACCTGGTTTTATATCACTGAAAGAGGTATTGAAGGGGCTAAGAAATAGAATCTTAAATAATCAATACCACCCTTTCCCCAACCCTGGCAGCAGTTTTGTGGTGCGGAGGAGAACCTGTACTTGAAAGAGACGGAGCACAGTGACTGGAGAATTTTGCATTGAACTCAGTGCTGCTCTGTCATGGCAGAAAGCAAAGCTGTGCTGGGCTCAGCCACTGCCTATACATGGAGGAGGCATTTAGACCAGATCTAGCCAGATGAGGATTGAATATCTCAATGGTTGAAACTTGAATGTCTTGGCACTGAGGGCCAAAGTGCCCTAGTGTCCTAGGTAAAATTGAAAGGCAGTCTAGGACATAAGGACTACAATTCATAGGTAACTGCTAGTGCTGGGCTGGGCTCAGAGTCAGTGGATTAGAGTGGCATGCAACGTAGGGAGACATCAGCAAAGGCAGCTAAGGGAGTTTTTCCATCACCACTCCTGCAACCCCAGACAGTGTAACCCACTACTAGGAAAGTGAATCCTTACTTCTGCTTAAAGAGAAGAGAGCAAAGAGTAAAGAGAACTTTATCCTGCACCTTAGATAACAATTCAGCCACAGTAGAATAGGGCACTGGGTGGAGTTATAAGGTCCTCATTCCAGGAACTAGCTCACTGACAACATTTCTATGCACACCCCAAGAAAAAAAGGACATCTGCTGCCTTGAAGGGAAAGACCCAGTCCTGGAAGGATTTAACACCTACTAACAAAAGAGCCTTGGTTCCTGAATAACCAGCAGTGATAATCAGGTAGCGTGTCATGGGCCTTGGTATCTGAAACATGCTGACTTCAGTTGTAACCCAACACACTTCCAGCTGAGGTGACTATAGTGGAACTCACTTCGTTTGAGAAAAGCAGAGGGAAAATTAAAGGGAATTTTGTCTTGCACTCTAGGTACCAGATCAGTGACAGTGGAGGAGAACAACTAACAGGATTTGGGGGTAAGTGAGTCCAGGGCTAGGGACTTGGACGGCATTCTTGGACCAGTCCTGGGGCAGAGGGGAGCCCATGGACCTGAAGGAGAAGTCCCAGGCTTGGCAGCATTCACCACAAGATGTCTGAAGAGCCCATGGGCTTTAGGTGAACATCAATGGTGGCTTGGCAGAACCCCCCATTGGCCAGTGGTGGGGATAGCTACAGGGATAGGATCCCTTGCCTGTGAACAGGGAAGGGTAGAGTGGGAAGCACTTTATATTGTGCTATGAGTGCCAGCACAGATGTAATAGAATAGAATATCTGGTAAATTTCTATGGTTTCTGACTCTGATCTCTGGCTTCCAGATAGGATCCCTGGACCCACCAGGGGCCTAGGGGAACTCACTACTCTGAAGGGAAAGACATTAACCTGGCTGGCTTTGCTACCTGTTGATTGTAGAGCCCAAAGGCCTTGAGTGAACATAACTGGTATTAAGGTAGTGGTTAGAGCAGGCCTTGGGTAAAACCCACTGCTGTGCTGGCTTCATGTGTGACCCAGCACAGTCACAGTGGTGGTGACCACAGGAGTACTTGCATCACCACACTCCCAGTTTACGACATATCAGGAGAGAGAGAAAGAGAGAGAGAGAGAGAGAGAGAGAGAAACTCCATTTGTTTAAGAGAAATTAAGAGAAAAAGACAAAGAGTCTCTGCCTGGTGATCCAGATAATTATTCTGAATCTTATCCAAGACCACCAAGGTGATACTTCTATCAAAGTATGTGTGAAGCCACAGCATTATTTGGCTTAGGGCCAAAGTTCCTTCTAATACCTGGAAAGCCTTGCCAAGAAGGATAGGCTGAAACAAGCCCAGACTGCAAACACTACGATAAATATCGAATTCTTCAATACACAGACACCGACAAACATCTAAAAACATTAAGACCATGTGAGAAAACAAGACCTTACAAAATTAACCAAATAAGGCACCCATTCTGGAGAAACAGAGATACATGACTTTTCAGAATAGCTGTTTTAAGAAAACTCAGAGAAACTCAAGATAACACAGAGAAGTAATTCATAATTCTATCAGATTTATATTTTAAAATATTAAAATAATTACAAAGAATCAAGTAGAAATTCTGGAGTTGAAAACTGCAGTTGGCATACCGGAGAACACACCAGAGTCTTTTAATAGCAGAATTACTTAAGCATCAGAAAAACTACAAGTGAGCTTGAGGACAGGCTATGTGAAAATACACAGAGGAGCAAAAAGAAAAAAGAAGACAATAAAGCATGTGTACAAGACCTAGAAGTAGCATCAAAAGAAAAAATCTAAGAGTCATTAGCCTTAAAGAGGAGGTAGAAAACAAGTTAAGAGTAGAAAGTTTATTCAAAGGCATAATATCAGAGAACTTTCCAAACTTAGAGAAAAGTATTAACATTCAAGTAAAAGAAGATTATAGAAAAACAAACAGGTTTAACCCAAAGGAGACTACCACAAGGCATCTACTAATTAAACTCCCAAAGGTCAAAAAAGAAGAAAGAATTCTAAAAGCATCAACACACACACACACACACACACACACATGCACACACACACACACTCACACACAGACAATAGAGTTCTGATATGTCTGGCAGCAGACTTTTCAATGGACACCCTACAGGCCAGGAGAGAGTGGCATGACATATTTAAAGTGCTGATGGAAAAAAATAATTTTACTCTAGAATAGTGTAACCAGTAAAAATATTCTTTAAGTATGAATATTAAATAAAGATATTCCTAGACACACAAAACCTGAAAGATTTCATCAACACTATACTAGTTTTATAAGAAATGCTAAAGGGAGTTCTTCAGTCTGTTAAAAAGAAGTATGTTAATGAGCAAGCAGAAATTATGCAAAACTCACTGGTCATTGCAGGCACACAGAAAATCCCAGAATATTATTATACAGTACATGTAGTATGTAAACTACTCTGAAGTAGAAAGACTAAATGATAAACAAACAAACAAAAAATACTATGACAACTTTACAAGACATAGACAGCACAATAAAGCATAGAGAAACAATGAAAAGTTACAGACTGGGGAGATAAAATTGAAGTGTAGAATTTTTATTAGTTTTCTTATCACATGTTTGTTAGTATGTTTATGCAGTCGGTGATAAATTGTCTTCAGTTTAAAAAAATGGGTTATAAGATAGCATTCACAAACTTCATGGTAACCTCAAAGTGAAAAAGATACAATAGATGCACAGAAAATATAAAGTAAGATATTAAATCATACCACCAGAGAAATATTCACTAAAAGGAAGACAGGAAGGAAGGAATAAGTGAAGAGAAGGGCACAAAACAACAAAAAATAACAAAATGACAGAAGTAAGCCCATATGTATCAATAATAGTATTAAATGTAAATGGACTAAACTCTACAATAAAAATACAAAGAGTGGCTGAATGGATAAAAAATACAAAGGTCACTGATCGTTTTTCTACAAGAAACACACGTCACATACAAACACAAACACAGACGGAAAATACAGGGGTGGAAAAAGATATCCCATGACACTGGAAGTGAAAAAAAAAAAAAAAACAGGAGTCGCTATACTTATATGAAACAAAATAGATTCCAAAAAATAAAAAACATAAGACACAAAGGAAGTCATTATATAATGATAAGCAAGAGGATATAAAAATTTTAGCTATATATGCACCCAGCACTGTAGCACCCTGATGTGTAAACAATATTAGAGCAAAAGACGGAGAGAAACTTCAATACATTAATAACTGGAGACATCAAAGCTCCACCATCAGCACTGAACAGATCTCCTAGACAAGAAAAATCAACAAAGAAACATCTGACTTAATATGCATGATAGAATAAATGGACCTAATAGACATTTATATAGCATTTCATCCAATGGCTGAAGAATACACGTTCTTCTTCTCCTCAGCAGATGGATCATTCGCAAGGATAGACCATATGTTAAATCACAAAACAAGTCTTAAACATTGAAAAAAATTGAAATAATATTAAGCATCTTTTCTAACCACAATGGAATAAAACTAGAAATCAATAAGAGAAGGAATTTTGAAAACTATAAAAACATATGAAAATTTGAAAACATGCTTCCAAATAACCAGTGGGTTAATGAAGACAGAAGAAAATAGGAAATTTCTTGAAACAAATGATAAGGGAAACATAACATACTGAACCCTATGAGATTCAGGGAAAGTAATACTAAGAGAGAAATTTATACCTATAAGTGCCTATGTCAAAAAAGAACTTGAAATAAATAACCTAATGATGCATCTTAAAAAATTAGAAAAGCAAAAGCAAAATAAACCCAAAATTAGTAGAAGAAAAGAAATAAAAGGCAAAATTAATGAATTATAAATGAATAAATCAATACCAACTTTCAATTAAAAATGTTTTTTAAAAAGGTAAACAAAATTGGCAAACCTTTAATCAACTAATGAAGAAAACAAGGGAGAAGACCAAAATAAATAAGGTATCGAAGACGATAAAGAAGACATTACAACTGACACCACAGAAATTCAAAGGATCATTAGTGGCTACTCTGAGCAAAGATGTCAATAAATTGGAAAATTTAGAAGAAATTGATAAATTCCTAGACAAATACAACCTACCAATATCGAACCATGTAGATATCCAAAATCTTGACAGACCAACAACTAATAATGAGATCAAGGATGTAATAAAAGTTCTCCCAGCAAAGAAAAGCCTGGGACCTGATGGCCTCGCCATTGAATTCTAACAAATATTTTAAAAAGAACTAATACCAATCCTACTTAAACTATTTCAAAAAATAAAGTAAGGAATATTTCCAAACAAATTCTATGAGGCCAGTATTACTCTGATACCAAAACCAGACAAAGACACATCAATAGAAAAATACTACACTGCATGTTAATGTTCCTGGTGAACTTTGATGTTCAAACCCTCAACGCAATGCTAGTAGCAAAGCAAATTCAACAACACATTAAAAAAGATCATTCTTCAAGACCAAGTGGCATTTATCTCAGTGATGCAAGGATGGTTCAATATAGGCAAATCAATAAATGTGATACATCATATCAACAGAATGAAGAAGAAAATCCATACAATCATTTCAACTGATGCTGAAAATTCATTTGATAAAATTTAATATCCCTTCAATATAAAAATCCCTCAAAATTGGCATAGAAGGAACATATATCAAAATAATAAGTCATATATTATACACACACAGTTAGTAGCACACTGAATGGGGAAAACCTGATTTTTTTTTCTAAAATCTGATAAATGACAAGGATGCCCACGTTCACCACTGTTATTCAAAACACTGCTGAAAGTCCTAGCTGGAGCAATCAAAAAAGAGAAAGAAAACAAGGCCACCCAAATAGAAAAGAAAGAAGTAAAATTATCTTTGTTTGCATTTGATATGATCTTATATTTAGAAAAACATAAATGCTCCACTAAAAAAAATTATAATTGATAAATGAGTTCACTAAAGTTGCGAGACAAAACCAACATACAGAAATCAGAAGCATTACTATATGCCAACAGCAAACAATATGAAAATGATATAAAGAAATTAATACAATTTATAATAGTTAAACATAAAATAAAATACTTAGAAATTAATTTAACCAAAGAAGTGAAAGATTTCTATAATGAAAACTGAAAAACACCAATAAAAGAAATGGAAGAGAACACAAAATAATGGAAAAATATTTCATTTTCATGTGTTAGAAGAAGTAATACTGCTAAAATTTCCAAACTACCCCAAAGCAATCTACAGATTCAATGCAATCTCTATCAAAATACCACAAAAGACCCAGAATAGCTAAAACTATCTTGAACAGCAACAACAACAACAAACGAAACTGGAAGAATCAGACAACCTAATTTTAAATTGTACTACAGACCTACAGAATTCAAAATATTATGGTACTGACATACAAACTGACACATAGACCAATGGAACACAGTAGCCAAGAAACAAATCCACACACTCACAGTGAGCTTGTTTTCAACAAAAGTGCCAAGAACATACACCGGGGAAAGGAAAGTCTCTTCAATAAATGATGCTGGGACGACTGGCTGTGCAGAAGAATGAAACCAGAACGCTATCTCTTACCATATACAAAAATATAATCAGAATGGATTAAAGACTTAAATCTAAGACCTTGAACTATGAAACTACCACAAGAAAACATGGAGGAAACTCTCTAGGAAATTGGTCTGGACAAAAATTTCTTGAGTAGTACTCACAAGCACAAGCAATCAAGGCAAAAATTGACAAATTGGATTATATCAAGTTTAAAAGTTTCTGCATGGCAAAGGAAACAATCAAGAAAGTGAAGAGACAAGCCACAGAATGGGAGAAAACATTTGCCAATTAGCCATCTGACTAAGGATTAATTTCACAGTGTATAAGGAGTTCAAACAACTCCATAGGAAAAATATCTAATAGTCTGATTTAAAAATGGGCACATGCTTTGAATAGATGTTTCTTAAAAGAAGGCATGCAAATGACAAACAGGCATATGAAAAGGTGCTCAACATCATGAATTATCAGAGAAATACAAATCAAAACTACAGGGAGATATCGTCTAATCCCAGTTGAAATGACTTTTATCCAAAACAGGCAATAACAAATGCTGGAGAAAAATATGGAAAAAAGGAAAGCCTCAAACACTGTTGGCAGAAATGTAAATTAGTATAACCATTATGGAGAACAGTTTGGAGATTCCTCAAAAAACTAAAATTAGAACTACCATATATTCCAGCAATCCTACTGCTGAGTGTATACCCAAAAGAAAGGAAATCTGTATATTGAGGAGGTGTCTGCACTCCCATGTTTTTTGCAGCACTATTCAGAGGAGCAAAGATTGGAAGCAAGTTAAGCATTCATCAACAGATGAATGAAGACAATGTGATACTTATGCATAATTCAGCCATAAAAATGAATGAGACCCTGTCAGTTCCAACAACACGCATGAAACTGGAGGTAACTATGCTAAGTGAAATAAGCCAAGCACAAAGCGACAAATATCACATGTTCTTATTTGTGGAGATAGAGAGTAAGAACGCTCATTACTAAATGATGGGAAGGGTAGTAGGTTATGGAGTAGGTGGAGAATTGGGGATAGTTAATGGGTACAAAAGATTAGAAAGAATGAATAAAAGCTAGGGTTTGATAACATAACAGAGTGACAATAGTCAGTAATAATTTAACTATACATTTAAAAAACAACTAGAAGAGTATAATTGGATTGTAACAAAAGATTAAATGCTTGAAAGAATGTACACCCCATTTTCATGACATGATTATTATGCTTTGCATGCTTGTATCAAAAGATCTCATGTACACCATAAATATACATACTTACTGTGTACCCGAATAAACCTTTTGAAAATATAAATAAATGAATAAGCATCATCCTCATTCCCAAATAATTTACATAAATGAATAAATGTGCTTCACCACTGTAAGTATTATAAAAAATGAACAAAATGCTATAGGATCATAGCCAGTAAAAGATTGCAGATACAGTTTTATTGAGTAATATGTTTTTAGTTTGGGGAGTCACGTTTCCACAACTTTGTGGGAGATTAAAAAATAAAAAATTCTTTATGGGAAACAAGTCAAATTGGTTAAATAAGGCTCAACTACATATTTAAGATTATTTAAACCGAGATTAAAATATCATTTGGTATTTTTTTTTAGAGAATGATTTTCACAATGTTAGAAAAAGGAAGAATTTTCATCCCCTTGTGAAACTTATCTCATCTGTTCTTCAAATAGATTTTCCCAGATTTTGACTTCATTATCATTACATTTCCATTACCACTTCTACCTTAGTCAGCACCCCAATACTACTATCCCCACCACCACTAATGATATAATCATCACTAACAGCATTGTTACCACTGTTACTACCGTCACCACCAGCATTGTTACCACTGTTACTACCAGCATTGTTACCACTGTTACTACCGTCACCACCAGCATTGTTACCACTGTTACTACCAGCATTGTTACCACTGTTACTACCGTCACCACCCCAAAACTACACAAATTACCAGACTGCAGACTATTCTGTACTTCTATGCTTAAAATAATCTAGACATCTTAGATCCTATCATGGCTTTTATTTCCAGTCTCCAGAAACTTGTAGTCTGAAAATTCTTCGTTTTGCCTCAGTATTTTTACTATTAATCTAATTTAGCCCACTTAATTGTTTCTATAACTTAGCACATCTGGAGATTGATCCTCTCCCTTGTTCAGTTATACCTTAGTATAGTCAGTAGTTGACTGTTAATCATTGGTTAGTTATGTAGATGTAATAATGTTCTGCATTTATTAGCACATAAAATTCAGATATCAAAAAATAATTTATGTAACTTTTACAATTGACCACAATAGAAGTGACTGTATTGGAATACTCCCTGCAGAAAAACAACTGAAACATAATATAAAAACAGGTACCTGAAAGTATAGTAACTCCTTTATAGCATTGACAGGTTCTTGGAAACTGTGAATTAAAAAGGAACGATGTTTAAAGAATCAGATTTTACCCTATACTAATAGATATTAAAAACTGTTAAGTTCCTATGGCACATTTCTGGTCACAACAATCACCAAACTTCTACATAAAGACAAAAGTCACTTCTAATATTAAACATTGAAATAAATGTGAGCTATATATGCATTTAAGAAAACAAATAAAAATTGACTCAATTTTTGGTGAATCAGTAAGTGCTGGTGGTCGTAGTGGTGGTGGGTTAAACCAAACAATAAATATTCGCTAGGTGAAAATTGTAAGCAGCACGTCCTACTTCCAAGCAGTTCAAAAACCATAACAAAACATGATGGTTCAATGAAAGTTTTTAGACTACACTGTTTATTATCATGCATTTGTATGATTATAATTTACTTGGCAAATATTTATTTTACAATTATTCATTTTTATTCAGTCACTCACTTTCCAACATACTTAGTTCATTTCAGGGTTGTGCATGGTAAGTACCTACAGCATCTCAGGGCTCCGAGTGGAAACCACACTGGCCAAGGCTGTATTTAATCACAGCAGCACTCATACACAAAAGTACATTCACACAGACTAGAACAACGTAGACACGCCAAGTCATCTAATATGCACATCTTTGGCAGGTGGGAGGAAACCAGAGTACCTGAAGAAAACCCACATACACACAGGGAGAACATGCAAACTCCACGCCAACAGTGGCCCTAGCTAGAAATGTTTTTTTGTTTGTTTGCTTTTTTGCTTTTTTTTTTTTTTGGCCTCATCAACATTATAATAAAACAACATTAAATGAAAATGATGTCATTGAGGACTCGCTGTACTGGAAAAGGAACAAAAGAAAACAGTGCCCTTTGGGGACTGAGTACATGAAGGAGAGCATACAGAGAAATACATATATATAGCCTCCTCCTGTTTAAGGTTTTACTCTGTAACTAGCAGTTCATGATGCATGCAAAAACGTGTTGGAGACACTTGCGGAAAGAATTACCCTTGCATGGAGAAAGAAAAGATTGTATACCATGAACACTGAAAAGAGTGGAGGAACCCTGAAAGGGAAAGGGCCAGACAGGATAACATCAAACTCACCCAAGAACATATGATGAACCACATATTTCAACTAAATTGCAAGGATTTAAAAGAATCTGCTATAACTATGTGCAATACATGAAAATAAAGCATGATCAATAAAAATCTCAACAGATAAATAGATTTGAGCTGAGAGTTAGAAACCATGAAAATGGAAAATCTAGAACTGGGCAATGCAGTTTCTAGGGGGAAAATGGGAAATTTTACAGCCAAATCAAATGGCAGAATAAGGAGAAAGTATATTTGAAGATAGATTAATATGAAGGATCCATGTAAATAGCAAATAGGAAAAATATAAAAAATAAAGAACAGAGTCTTTGGGACCTGTTAGATTATAGCAAATGGTCCTTGGACATTGTATAATTAGGGTATCACTAAGAAAATAGTTTAAAAAATGGAGCAAAAACAAGGTGAAGATATTATTCTCTAAATGTTTTCCAAATTTGGCAAGATATGGAAATTTCCAAATTCAAGATATTGAGCAAATACCAACCATAATAAACAGAAGGAAGCTCAAGCTCAGGAACATCATATTCAGACTGCTGAATACCAGAAATAAAAAACAAATATTGAAAGTGACAAATGAAAAATGACATGTTAGATATACAGGAACAACAGTCTGCTTAATTGCTAACTCTTCATCAAAATTCATGAAGAAGGGAAGAGAGTTGAACATCTCCAGCTTTCTTTAAAAAAAAAAAAATCTGTAAAGAATCCTACATTCACCTAAAATATCATTCAAGAAAGGATTTCTTATAGATATTTTCAGATAAAGAAAAGTAAGAGAATCAATTTTCATCAGACCTGAACTATAGGAAACAATGCAGGAAGGCATCTAAGAACAGAAGAATAAAATGTGTGAAATGGAAACTACTCCTCAGAAAAGAAAGAAGAGTTTTACAATAAAAAACATCTGAGTAAATGCAAAATAATACATTTGTTTTTTTTCTCTATTAATAGCACCTTAGTTCCTGATAAGCATATGCTGTTAGAAAAAAAAAAAAGTGGGCCGGGCGCGGTGGCTCAAGCCTGTAATCCCAGCACTTTGGGAGGCTGAGACGGGCGGATCACGAGGTCAGGAGATCGAGACCATCCTGGCTAACACGGTGAAACCCCGTCTCTACTAAAATACAGAAAAATTAGCCGGGCATGTTGGCGGGCGCCTGTAGTCCCAGCTACTCGGGAGGCTGAGGCAGGAGAATGGCGTGAACCCGGGAGGCGGAGCTTGCAGTGAGCTGAGATCCAGCCACTGCACTCCAGGCTGGGCGACAGAGCGAGACTCCGTCTCAAAAAAAAAAAAAAAAAAAAGTAACACTATCTTGTGATATTTATAATGTACACAGGATAAATAGATGGAAAAATGTATAAAGCTGTTTAATTCAATCAGAAAAGAGGTTTTCAATAAATTGTGTGTAATAACTGAATGGAAACTAATTAACCATGACTCTTCAAACCATACACAAAAATCTAACTCACAGTTTGTCTTTTACATAAATGTAAAAACTAGAACTATTAAAATTCCAGGAGAAAATATGAATAAATATTTGTGATATTTGGTGAAGCGAAGTTACTTTTATTTTAAAACTAGGCAACATAAATCCTAGGTATAGAGGGAAAAAAAGGTAAAATAGACCTTAGGTTTACAATCTTTTGTCCTTCAAAAGGCGTAGTTACAAACACCAAACAAATTGACCAGCTGCAGAGTGGGAGAAACTTTTTGACAAACATGTATCATTTAATTGACTTGCATACAGACATCTAAGGAACTAATATTATTTGATAATCAAAAGACAACCCAATTAACACAGACCAAAAAACCCCAAAGATTTGACCATTTTTCCAAAGAAGCTATGCAAATGGCCAATAATCACATGAAAAAAAGCCAACATCACTAGTTATCATATAAATGTAAATTCAAAAATCAAAAGTATATGTCACTTCATATTCACTACAATGGCTAACATTAAAAAAAAATGGTATCAAGTACTGGCAAAGAAGTAGAGCAAATTAAACTTCCAAATGCTGCTGATGGTAATACAAACTGGTATAGACACTTGGGAAATACTTTAGCAGTATCTCAATTTAAACATGAATTTAATATTCTACCTGGCATTTTTGCTCATTGGAAATTATCCAAGATTAATGAAAACACAAATCCACCCAAATATGTACAAAAAAATACTGTTAGCTGCTTTATAGATCATATCCCAAAAGTTATAAATAACACACCACTCCAACACCAGGAATGAATAAACATACTACTCTGTTTTCATCACAAAAGTCATATGAGGTAAATGTCATTTCCCATGTATGGGTTGAATTGTTTCTCCAAATTGAAATGTTGAAGCCCTAATGCCCAATACATAATAATGTGGTTGTATTTGGAGATAGGGTCTTTGAAGAAGTAACTAAGTTAAAATGGGGTCATCAGTACGGGCCCTAATCCAATATGACTTGTGTCCTTTTCTTATGCAGGGGGTATTAGGACACAGACAACAGAGACAAATAAACCATATGGGGAAAAGGAGAAAGGCTGGCAATGTAAAAGTCAAAGAGGGAGGCCTCAGTGAAAACTAAACCTGCTGACACCTTAATCTTGGATTTTTAGCCTCCGGATTTGTGAGAAAATAAATTTCAGTTGTTTAAGCTACCCAGTCTGTGCTACTCTACTATGGCACTCCTAATAATCTAATATACCCCAATTTATAGTAGAACAAGTGAAAGGAACATACAACAACCTCTCAAGTGGATGTGTTCAGAAATGTCTAATTTCACATTCAAATCCACATCTGAAATTTCAAAGATAATTTTTATTTTACTACACTGTACTGTTACCTTTCTTTGCCTCTTTCTTTCATAATAAATAGTACTATTAAAATTGTAGTTTTCTTTCAAGATGATAGATTTGAGGCTTCTAGCATGTCTCAGCTAATTGGAAATAGTGTGATAGTCCATAAAGATAAACTCTGTGAGCTTTAAGTGAAAAAAGAAAATAAGAATCCACTAGATTTTTGAAGGAAACCCCAGGTCATGGGGAGAACATGGGTAAACAGCCTCCATGACAGTGTCTGGCTGAGTGAGTGAAGCCCAGTAGACAGGCAGAGACCCTCCGTCTGCGACTCACTTTTCCAGTGGGGATCCAAGTAACTCAGGCCAAGAGTGAGCATGTCGTTTCTTTCAAGCCCTGGAGCTAACTTGCAGAGAGACTTGGACACACTGTGAGGAAAAGGCACCTGGAAGAGCTGCAGACATTTTTCCCAGATGCAGGATCAAGAGCAGCACACCATTTTTAATTCAGGCACATAAACAATTAGACATCTTTGGGTGACTTGTCAGCATGGCTGCTCAGTCATTGCAGTTTTGGGCCAGAGAGTGGAGTGCCTAATCTGGAGCAGAGATTGGAGTGCCTACACTTACACAGCCAGACCTGTGGAAAGCGCATCAGGAAATGTAAGTGCTGAAACTGTGCTCTAGCCTGTCACAGGCCTCAGGGAGGAGAGCTGCTACAGTGGTAGTTTCTCCTGGGCAATGACACTTGTAGCCAGCGTCAGGTGGGCAACCTAGAACCAGTCTGTGTGGGTCATTGCAGGGCAACCCAGCCTGCTCTCCTGAGATAGTGATGCAGCAGGGCCCTCTCTAGTCCACCTCCAAGCAGAAATCCAGGGACTTGGAGTAAGTTCTTGCCTGGATCAGCAGTCTGAAATGCCCTACTCTTTTTGGAAACAGACTGTGGGGCAGTCAGGCCCTCTCCACTCTGCACCCAGGCAGATCTCCAGGCATTCAGAGCAAATGTTTGCCTGGCTCAGCAGCCTGAGATGCCCCACCCTTCCTGGGCACAGATCACTGTACAGTGCAGCTCTCTCCACTCCACATCTAGGCAGCTCTCCAGACATTCAGAGAACTTACCTGCCTGGTCTAGCAACCTGAGTCACCACATTTCTGCTGTGCAGAGATCTTGTGCATGGAAATTAAACAAGTTGATTCTGAATGACTTTTGGGTAAACCACAAAACAAAGAGAGAGAGAAGTTCTTTCCACTCCACACCCAGGCAGGTTTTTAGACATTCAGAACACACTTTCACCTGGTTCAGCAAGATGAGCTACCCCACCCTTGCTGTGCAGAGATCTTGGTGCAGGAAGGCCTTCTCTGCTTCATGCCCAGGCAGATCTCCAGGAATTCGGAATACTAGCTCACTTGGATCAGCTGCCTGAGTGACCTACCTCTCCTGTGCAAGGATCTTGGTGCAGAGGGCCACTTCACATTTGACATTCAGGAAGATCTCCAGGCACCTGAAACAATCTCAAAGATTAGTACTTCTGTCTGGCCCATTCCTATGCAGAGACCCTGCGGCTGAGAAGGCTTCCCAGCTCCACCCTTAGACAATCCTCTGGGTGCCTAGTGGGTACTTTAGATTTTCCCTGGGTGTTGGTGTTTTTGCTGCCATCAGGGAACCTGTAGGCAGACCTGCCAGGTCTGGCCGCTCATCGTGGGACTTGCCCTCCCAAGGATGAGAAAGGAACTCAGGCCACTGTGCATTCCACGAAACAGCCCATTGCCTGAGGCAAAAGAGGGTTACTCAATAGTAAACAAGAATAAAGTATATACCCATCTACATCGGCCAAAGCCGGCTCTTACCTATATGCGCCATCTGCTGGCTGGTGGGTCAAACTGCACAGCCCAATAAAAAACCTACCGACCAAAGTACATAGGGCTGCAGAAGCAAAGCCAAAATACTCTACTCAGCATTCTCGACAGTCACACCCCATAGGGAGGGGTGGAAAGGGAATGGGAAATAAAAAACATATAGATATTATTACAGGGGAAAAAGTAAAAAAAAAAAAAAAAGATTATACCGGTATGATAATAATTACATATTTAGGAGTGCTAGTATCTTTGCACAGGAAGGAACCAGTGCAATAATACTGGCACCATGAAAAATCCAAATGCAACGACGTCATCAAAGAATGGCATTAGTTATCCAGTAATGGTCCCTAACCAACATGGAAACTCATAAATAATAGATAAATAATTCAAACCACAGGTTGCAAGGAAGCTCAATGAGATCCAAGAAGAGTTTCAAAATCAACACAAAGAAACGCCTAAAGCAATCCAGAAAATGAAGAAACAGATACAAATCTTAAAACCACCAGACGTTTTTAAATTGGGAAACTTACAAAATTTCAAAACACATTTGAAAGCTTTATCAACAGATTGGATCAGGCAGAAGAAATAACTTCAGAGCTTGAACACCAGAGTTTCAAACCAACACAGAAAAAAATGAACAAAAAATTGAGCAGAATCTTAGAGAAATACAGGATTATGTAATGTGGCTAAATCTACAAATTACTAGCATACCTGTGAGAGAAGGGAAAAAATAAGCAACCAAGAAAGCTGGATATTTGAGGAAAGAATTCAAGATAATTGAGGGAATAATTCATGAAAATTTCTCTAATCTTGCTAGAGAGGTAGACATCCAGATAGAAGAAAAGTCCACAGAACACTTGCAAGAAACTATACAAAGTAAGCATCACCAAGGCATATAGTCATCAGGGTCAACATTCAAGAAAAATTCTTCAATGCAGCTAGAGAAAAAGACCAGATCACATACAGCAGGCTAATAGCAGGCTTCACAGCAGAACCGTTAGAAGCCAGAAAAGACTGGGAACCATTTATTAGCATTCTAAAGAAAAAAATTTGCAATCAAAAATTTAACATCCCACTAAACTAAGCTTCATCAACAAAGGAGAAATAAAATCTTTTCCAGATAAGCAAGCACCAAGGCAATCCATTACCACAAAACCAGACTTATAAGATATCCTTATGGGAGTTCTAAACATAGAAGCAAATGAACAATACCTACTACCACCAAAAACACACTTAAATACATAGCCCACCACAGTACCTATATAGTAACCACAAAATAGAAACTACAAAGAAACCAACTAACAACTTCACAATAGGATCAAAACTTCACATATTAATGTTAACTTTGAAGGTGAATGGTCTAGGTTCCCCATTTGACAGGTATAGACTGGCACGTTGAATTAAAATAACAAGACTCATTCTGTGCTGTCTTCAAGATAGCCATCTCACATGTAATGACAATCCTAGGCTCAAAGTAAAGAGTTGTGGAAAAATGCAGAGGTCTATCTTCTTATAGTAGATAAAACATACTTTAAGATAACAACAGTAAAAAAAAAAAAAAAAGTGCATTACATAAAGATAAAGAGTTCAAATTCAACAAGAAGAATTAACTATCCGAAATACACATACACCCAACATGAGTACCTAGATTCATAAAACAAGTACTTCTAGACCAAAGAAAACAATCAGCAAGTCACACAATAATAGCACAGGATTTCAGCACTGACAGCATTAGATAGATCATCTAGCAATAAATTAACAAATAATTTCTGGACACATATTAGACACTTGACCAATTAGACCTAATAGACATCTGCAGAACACTCCATCCACCAACCACAGAATACACAGTTTTCTCATCTGGACACAGAAAATACTCCAAAATTAAACACATACTCATAAAGCAAGTCTCAGTAAATTCAAAAAAATTCAAAATCATACCAACCATACTCTTGGAATAAGGTGAAATAAAATTAGAAATTTATATCAAGAAGATCTCTCAAAACCACACAATTGCATGGAAATTAAACAAGATGATCCTGAATGACTTTTGGGTAAACAACAAAATTAAGGCAAGAATCAAAAACTTATCTGAAATGAATAAAAAGGACACAACATACCAAAACCCCTGGGACACAGCAAAAGCAGAGTTGAGAAGAAAGTTTAAAGCACTAAAAGGATACCTCAAAAAATTAGAAAAATATCATATTAACAGTAATTATCACATCTAGGGGGACAAGAAAAGAACCCCAAAGCAAATGGAAGAAAATAAATTGCTAAAATTACAGCAGAGGTGAACTAAATTGAGACCAAAAATTCATACAAAGAATCAAGATTACCAAAGTTTGGGTCTTTGAAAAAATAAACAGGATTAATTGATCACCTACTGGAATAATAAAGAAAAAAAGGAAAACAGATCCAAAGAAGCAGAAATAACAAAGGTGACATTATAACTGATCACACGGAAATACAAAAGGTGCTCAGAGACAATTATGTACACCAGCTAGAAAACATAGAGGAAATTGACATATTTCTGTTATATGGCCTGGGTGTGTTTAACCACCCAAATCTCATCTCAAATTGTAATCCCCATGTGTTGAGAAAGGGACTTGGTGGGAGGTGATTGCATCATGGGAGCAGTTTCCACCATGCTGTTCTCATGATAGTGAGTGAGTTCTCATGAGAGTTGGTGGTTTTAAAATGTGACAATTCACCCCCTCAGACTGTCTCTCTCCTGCCACCTTGTGAGGAAAGCGATTGCTTCTCCTTTGCTTTCCAGCATGATTGTTAAGTTTTCAGAGTCCTCCCCAACCATATGGAACTGTGAGTCCATTAAACCTCATTTATTTATAAATTATCCAGTCTCTGGTATTTCTTTATAGTAGTGGGCGAATAGGCTAATACAGACAATTGGTAGCAGAAATGGGGGTACTGCTATAAGGAGACCTGAAAATGTAGACGCCACTTTGAAAATAGCTACCTGGCAGAGGTTGAACCGTTTGGAGGGATTAGAAAAAGACAGGAAGATGTGGGAAAGTCTGGAACTTCCTAAAGTCTTGTTGAATGGTTTTGCCCAAAATGCTGATAGTTTCATGAACAATGAAGTCCAGGCTGAGATGGTCTCAGATGGATATTGAGAAATTATTGGGAACTGCGGCAAAGGTCACTCTTGCTATGCCTTAGCAAACAGACTGGCAGCATTTTGCCCCTTCCCTAGAGATCTGTGGAACTTTGAACCTGGGAGAGATTATGTAGGTATGTGGCAAAGGAGATATCTAAGCAGGAAAGCTTTCAAGAGCTGACCCGGCTTTTTCTGAAAACACGCATTTATATGCATTCGCAAAGAGATGCTTTGAATTTGGAACTTACGTTTAAAAGGGAAGCAGATATAAAGGTTTGGAAAATTTACAGCCTGGCCATGTGGTAGAAGAAAAACAATTTTTGGGTAAGAAATTCAAGCTGGCTGCAGAAATTTGCATAAATATTGAGACGTCAAATGTTAATTTCCAAGACAATGGGAAAAATGTATCCAGGACATCTCCAGAGATCTTTACAGCGGCCCCTCCCATTACAGGCCTGGAAGCCTAGGAGGGAGAAAATGGTTTCATGGGCCAAACCCAGGACTCCACTGCTCTTTGCAGCCTCAGGACACGGCACCCTATGTCCCAGCCACTCTATCTCCAACCGTGGCTAAAGGGCGCCAAGGTACATCTTGGGCCTTTGCTTCAGATGGTGCAAGCCCCAACCCTTTGTGGCTTCCCCATCATGTTGGGCCTGAGGGTATGCAGAAGACAAGTGTTGAGGTTTGGGAACCTCTACCTAGATTTCAGAAGATGTGTGAAAATGCCTGGTTATCTAGGCAGAAGTCTGATACAGGAATGGAGTCCTTATGGAAAACCTCTACTAGGGCAATGCAGATGGGAAATGTGGGGTTGGAGCTACAACACAGAGTCCCCACTGAGTCACATTCTAGCGGACCTGTGAGAAGAGGGCCACCATCCTCCAGACCCCAGAATGGTAGACCCACCAATAGCTTACACCATATGCTTGAAAAAGCAGCAGGCACTCAACATCAGCCTGTGAAAGTAGCTGAGGGGCCTGTACCCTGCAGAGCCAGAGATGCAGAGCTTCCCAATGCCTTGGGAGTTTACCCTTTGCATCAGTGTGAACTAGAAGTGACATACAGTGGCAAAGGAGATTATTTTGGAGATTTAATATTTAATGACTGCTTTGCCAGTGGGGCCTGTGGTGCCTATTTTCTGGCCGATTTCTCCAACTTAAAATAGGAACATTTACTCAATGCCTGTACCCCCATTATGTTTTGGAGGTAACTAACTTGTTTTTTATTTTAGAAGTTCATAGGCAGAATGGGCTTGCCTTGTCTCAGATGAGATTTTGGAGTTGGACTTGTGGGTCAATGTTGAAATGAGTTAAGAGTTTAGGGGACTGCTGGGGAGGCATGATTTCTTTTGAAATGTGAAAAGTATATGAGTGTTGGGAAGGGTTGGGGCAGACTGATATAGTTTGGCTCTGTGTCCCAACCCAAATCTCATCTTAAATTGTAATCTCCACATGTCAAGAGAGGGACCCATGGGAGGTCATTGGATCATGGGAGTGGTTGCTCTCATTCTGTTCTCATGACAGTGAGTGAATTCTCACAAGAGCTGATGATTTTAAAGAGTGGCGTTTCCCCTCTTGCATTCTCTCTCTCTCCTCCTGCCTTGTAAAGAAGGTGCTTGCTTCTCCTTTGCCTTCTGCCATAACTGTAAGTTCCCTGAGGCCTCCCTAGGAACTGTGAGTTGATTAAACCTCTTTCATTTATAAATTACTTAGTCTTGGGTAGTTCTTTATAGAGGTGTGAGAACAAACAAATACATACTGGAAACACACAATCTCCTAATTGATTCAGGAAGAAATTGAAACCCTAACAGACCAATATCAAGAGCTGACGTTGAATTAGTAATAAAAACCTAGAAACCAATAAAAGCCCTGGACCAGATAGATTCATAGCCAAAGTACAAATAAGATCTGGTGCCAATTCAATGAAACTATTCAAAAAACAGAAAATATTCCTTTCTAACTCTTTTATGAAACCAACATCACACCCTAATACCAAAATCTGACAAGGAAACAATAAAAGATAAAACTACACACCAATAACATTGATGAACATAGACACAACAATTCTCAACAAAATGCTAGCAAACAAAATCCAACAGCACAACAAAAAGTTAATTTATCATTAACAATGAGGCTTCATTCTGGGGATGCAAGTTGGATTCAACATATGTGAATCAACAAATATAAATTACAACATAAACAGAATTAAAAACAAAAACCATATGATCATTTCAATAGATCTGGAAAAAGTTTTGAATAATATTCATCATGGTTTCATCATAAAGTTCCTCAATAATCAAGGCACCAAACAAAAATACCTCAAAATACTAAGAGCCATCTATAACAAACTCAGCCATCCAACGTCATACTGGACCAGCAAAAAGTGGAACCATTTCTTTTGAGAACTGGAACAAGACAAAGATGCTCACCCTCACCATTCCTATTCAACATAATACTGAAAGTGTTAGCCAGAATGATCAGTCAAGAGAAAGAAATAAAAGGCATCCAAATAGGAAGAAAATGTCAAAAACCTCTCTGTTCTGATGTTAAGATTCTATAGAAAGAAATCCCTAAAGGCTCTATCAAAAGGCACCAGTAACTGATAAATAATTTCAGTTACTGTCAGGATACTATATACGAAAATCAGTAGCATTTGTTTATACCAATAATTTTCAATCTGAAAGCCAAATCAAGGATGGAATCCCATTTACAATAGCCAAAAACAAAATAAAATACCTAGGAATAGTACCAAGAAGGTGAAAGAGCTCTACAAGGAGAACTCTAAAACACTACTAAAAGAAATCATAGATGGGCCAAGCAAATAGAAAAACTTTTCATGCTCATAGATTGGAAGAATCAATACCTTTAAAACAGCCATCTGCCCAAAGCAATCTGCAGATTCAACAATATTCCTTTCATCAACCAATGTCATTTTTCACAGAACTAGAAAAAAAAACAAGACTCTAAAATTCATGTGGAATCATAAAAGAACCTGATACCTGAAGCAATCCTAAGCAAATAACAAAGCTGAAGACACTACCTTACCTGACTTCAAACTATACCATATGGCTACAGTAACTAAAACAGCATGGTTTTGGTACAAGACGGACACATAGGCCAATGGGACACAATAGAAAACCTAGAAATAAAACTGCACAACTGCAGCCAATTAATCTTCAATAAAGTTGACAAAAATAACCAATGAGGAATGAAATTCCTATTTAAATGGTGCTAGAATAGCTAGCTAGACATATACAGAAGAAATAAACATACAAACAGCCAACATACATATAAGAATCCTCAGAACTCATCATTAGAGAAATACCAATCAAAACCACAGCGAGATACCATCTTGTATCAGTCAGAATAGTTACTAAAAAGTAAAATAAACAGCTGGTGAAGCTGCAGAGAAATGAGAACACTTACGTACCGTTGATAGGAATGTAAATTAGTTCAACCACTGTGGAAAGCAGTTTGAAGATTTCTCAAAAATAAATAAATAAATAATAAATAAAAACAGAACTACCATTTGACCGAGCAATTCTATTACTGAGTATATATCCAAAACAAATGGTTCTACCAAAAAGACAGATCTATTCACATATTTAACAGGCACTATTTACAATATCAAAGACATAGAATCAACCTAGGTGCATATCATAGGTAGATTAAAACAAAAAAGAAAATGTAGTACTTGTATACCATACTGAATACAATGTAGCCACAAAAATAATAAAATTATGTCCCTTGCAGCATCATGAAGGCAGCTAGACACCATTATCCTAATTAACACCGAAACAGAATATCAAATACTGCATGTTCTCACTTATATGTGGGAGCTAAACATTGAGTACACATAGATATAACAATAGCTACAATAGAAGCTGGGAACTATTAGAGGGGGGTGGGAGGAAGAGGGCAAGAGTTGAAAATGAAACTACTGGGAACTATAGTCAGTGCCTGGGTTATGTGGTCATTCATACTCCAAATTTCAGCATCAGGCAAAATATTCTTGTAACAAACCTGCGCATGTACCTCCTGAATCTAAAATAAAAGTTGGAAAAATAAACAAACAATTAAAATTTTACATTTCTCGGTGCAAGTCTTTGATCAATGAGAATGGTAAAACGTTTAGATTCCCCTTTCTATTCACATACACTTTTGCTTTCTTCATGCTAGATAGTGGGACAAATCGTATGTGGCAGAATGATAACTGATATATTAATTTTGATTTGTTCCCATTGCTCTGGGTGTGTGGAAGGAAGAAGAGATGAACTTCTATCTTCTTTCCTTAGAGATGTGTTAATGTCTTTAATCCAAGGAAGACACTTTCTACCCTAAGATGTTAATGTCTTTTTTAAAAACAAACTTTGGCAGAATTTGCCCAAGCAGGAGGATGGGTGTCTAAAAAGTGTTCAACAGGAACTAGGAAGAGAATTAAGACTTGATGGGTCAAATCCTTTCTTGAGTCCCCAGAAATGACTGTGATGTTGTCTTCTGGAGACTGCACTCAGGGTGTCCCATCCCTCAGCTCTAAAATGATCACTGAATTTAAGCTAGAGTCAAAGGGAAGAGAAAAGCTATCTCAAGGTACCTTGGTCAATGAACACATCATTGCAGACCTAGTGTGGTGGACTGAAGAATAGTCTTTCTTCTGCAGTCTTAGGTAGGATTATAAAAAATAGTAATCTTCCTCATTTAAACCATTGTTCATGACCGAGAATGAATTTCATCCCGTCCTGAAGAATAGTTGCATGAGAGAGCTTAAATTCAGTTTCAAAAATAAGTAGATATGGTATTTTTTGCACCCCAGTATATTTATTACACATATACTTATTGCACAATTAAACTTTAATTATTCTGTCAGACTCACTCACATAGCGTTGTTCAGTATTGCTGTGGAGAAAAAGTAGAAGTCAGTAGAATGCAATGTGGTTTGTTTATATTGCCTTTCCCTTCACCCTTTGCAAGAAGTGAGATAGATGCTTCTGTTTAAGTGGTGACCAGAAACCAAGTGGGCCATAGTTCACAACAGATAAGAACACAAATGAGGAAACAACAGGCTGAGGTACAACTTCTGAGCAGATCACTTGGAAGTTATTTAAAAGAGAATATTTATTTTCCATTTTTAATGTAGAAGAGAGGATGTTGACTTAAGAAAGTAGTGTGCCAGGGAATTGGTGGTATTATTTTGAGAGATATATAGATGTCTTATTACTATTAAAAGACTTTTAACCAGTATGCCTAATTCCCTGGCCATGAAGCATAGTGGTTTACCCTACATATTTAGATTTAGAGTGTCTTAAAAACAACAACTACAAAACTTTCTGAGTTTCATTGCACAACAGAATTATGTGGTGATACTGGCTACCAGAAATAGTCAGGTATTGCTTTGAGGACCAGGTTCAAAGTTTCTAATACATTTTTTTCCTATTTTAGCACTTGGAAAATGTATACTTGTCAATTAAAACATTAAGGACAGATATGTGCATATAAGGTGTTTTCCATTAGCCCACCTATTACTGCATTAGAGAAATGTAACATTTGGCCAATTAAGATAAAAATAATAAAATAAAATGTTTAATTTCATTAGATGTAATTTAATTACAGAATTTAGAAATCACTTTTATATTTCTACAAATGTACTGGGTTTTTATTTCGTAATAACAAAAATGCATTGACTCACATCAATTAGAGCTAGCAAAGTCTATTTCAATTATTTAGTGAAACTATCTCATTTTTACAGTCACAGACATTGTAACATAATAATTAGTGAGGTATTTTCAATCAACAATTTAAGATATTTTCATTATGGTAAATTCTTCATATGTCATCTATTTTAATAAAAAAGCATATTGAACATTTTGGAGAGTTTGAATACTATTACAAATTAGTTTTATAAGTTAAAAAGACGTTTAATCAGAAGTACAAGAGGATCTAATACTTTTCACTGTATTTACACTTAAGTTTTTAAGGAAACAGATTTTTGAACCAAAAACACTTCTGAGATTTTTTTCTAAGATCTTTTCTGAGCAAAATGTTTCTGAGTTAAAATAGAGTTTTCCTTTTACTGACAGGAAAAAAGGTGGAGGAAGGGTAAAGGAGGCTGGATAAGAAGTGTCAGAACCTCCACTTGCATTCTACAAAACATAGTTGCATAGATAAGGACACAGATTCATAGAGTACAATACTGTTTATCCATTTCTTATAACAGTTTTTAGCTTGAATTTTTGGACTTTAACTCCTGTTTTATTGTTCTCTATAATAAATATTCTTCTCCATATCGTTTTGTGAAATTTAACATCTAACAGTTTTCACGGAGGCTTACAATCGAGACAAAAAATTTTCAGTTCTTCTTTACCCTTTTTATTTTCATAAACACCTGCATTGTTACATTTTAAAAATTTTCATTATAATTTTGATCATGTGGTGTTAATAAGAAAAGCTGCTAGGTATTCTCAAAGCAAGCCATTTACTTTCTTGCTTGTGTGTTTAGTTGTGCTCTGCCCTTTTCCTATAATTTCCTCCCATGTTTCTAGGTAATACAGTTATCTCCTGATTTTCCCAATACTTTCAGATGTAAACACCCATTCCTTTATTGGATATTCCTAGTTTCCTTGCACTCAGCCTAAACATAACATTAAGTTACCCTACTGTGTGATGAAGTGATTCATCGCACAGTATGTGGCACAAAGACATAAAAACATACTAATAATTATGCTGACATTTGTTGCTATTTCAAGTGCAGAAACTGTTTGATGCCCTACTGTAGATTTTTTAAATTGTGTTATCTTTTCTATGTTGATAATTTTGTTTGGAAGCTAAAAGAACAAACTAAATGTATTAGGTACGTGAAATAAATATACATTTACAAGTAACAGAAATTAAGAAAATGAGAAATAATAGAAAATAATCAAAATATTTGCTTTAACAATAATAAGCATCAAGAATAATCAAAGAAAATGAATAATAACACGAACAATGTAAGTAATAATACTTCTGTCAGTACTAGTTGATCATGGCCAACAGAAAAAGTAATTCTACTAATACATAATTTGAGAAGGGAGATTATATTAGTTACTCCCATGTTTCTCTGAACATTCTCTCGCTCTTCTTCAACTCACTTCTAACCAGAAAGAGAAAAGTGCTAGAGCCACAGCCTGAGAAGTGATCAGGGGCTGAGACTCATTATTGATTAGGGTAAGAAACACTATATTGCCGGGGGCGGTGGCTCGCTCCTGTAATCCCAGAACTTTGGGAGGCTGAGGTGGGCGGATCACAAGGTCAAGAAATCGAGACCATGCTGGTCAACATGGTGAAACCCCATCTCTACTAAAAAGACAAAAATTAGCTGGGCGTGGTGACATGAGCCTGTAGTCCCAGCTACTCTGGATGCTGAGGCAGGAGAATAGCTTGAACCCGGGAGGCGGAAGTTGCAGTGAGCCGAGATCGCGCGCCACTGCATTCCGGCCTGGAGACAGTAAGAGTCCATCTCAAAAAAAAAAAAAAAAAAAAGAATCAATACATTAGGTAAACTACCTCATCTCAGGAGCTGTCTCCTAGAAAACCAGACTTTATCCCACCAAAGCACTTAATGAAACAATGTGTCAGCTTTGAACCCGGCTGAGCCTACAGAATGTCAATACCTCAAGATGGTACTATTCAAGAAGTGTCTTTGTAATTACACCCCCATTTTCTTCTCGGTTGCCCAAGTACCATCCTGAAATTAGCAAATGTAGAGAATAAAGTTGAATTTCCATAAACAAATTTATGTTTTCTAATTACAAAGTTCTCTCTTTTACTATTGCTGTAAAGGATCCTAAAGTACTCCAGAACAATGTACACAATTTTATAAATTTGGCTTATGCTAAAACTTTGTCAATTATATACTGAGAATATTCTGTGGGCCACTGTGACCAGAGGATTTTTTTTTTCTTTTTTTCTGAGAAGGAGTCTCGCTCTGTCGCCCAGGCTGGAGCGCAGTGGCGCGATCTCGGCTTGCTTCAAGCTCTGCCCCCCGGGTTCACACCATTCTCCTGCCTCAACCTCCCAAGTGGCTGGGACTACAGGCACCCGCCACCACGTCCAGCTAATTTTTTGTATTTTTAGGAGAGACAGGGTTTCACTGTGTTAGCCAGGATGGTCTTGATCTCCTGACCTCGTGATCCACCCACCTCGGCCTTCCAAAGTGCTGGGATTACAGGAGGACTTTTTACAATATGACCAGTGAGAACTCTTTGGTATCTAACCTATACAGAGATAGCAAGGAAATCTTCGGAGAAAGGAAAATAATCAAATTATATTTTTTGCATCGAGTGCTCAACTTGTTCAATCTTGTGGATGTACACATGAAAATAAAACAAAGTAGTGACAGTGTTTGCAAAAATTATACTAGTCTCTTTGCTGAGACACTGATTTCTATGTACTTTATTTGTTCTTGCCCAGTTACTGAATCTGGTAAATAGAAATGACTTTCAACATGCTTCATCAGTGAAGAACGACCAGCCACTTTTTCAAACCACACTGATAAAAATATACAGATACATAATGGATTTTCAAAGCAAAATTGTGGAGAAAAGGAACAGGAGCTGGTAGTACTATGGGAAATGAGATCTGCCCACAGCTGTTTAAGTGACTTTTATCATGACAAAATTATTCAGGAAAAACTATTTAATTCTCTCACATAATATCATATTCTTCAGGTTTGAAGAACTATGACTATCTTAATACTTCACATGACATAGTTCTAAGACTCAAAGAAACAAAATGATATGAAATATTTACTGATAACCTACAAGGCAATACCACATACTGAGGTGGTATTAAGTTCTTCTGAAGTCCAGAAACACATATTGACATCATAGTTGTGATTCGTAACTGCATGCTAAAGTAGACCCTGAAAGAAAAAAGTAAATTCAGATAAACGACTAATAATGGAGAAGACTGTTCTCTCTTAAACACAAGGTATACTGTTTCATTTGTTTATGGGTTTATAAAAGAGTCATATGTAAATAATCAACTTAAGGAAAATTAGTCATACTAACATTTTTATCTCACATATTTTTTCTTCTTTGATTTTCTCATATTAAAAAGGGGATGGGTCTCCAGTGAGGCCCTACCTTCAGGCCAGGGAGGGCCTGAAAGCTGGTGGCCAGGCTACCAGTCCCACAGACTAGAATAGGGTGCCTTTTACAGGCTCGCCTATGGAAAATTGGCAGGGTCTCTTGCCTCTCCAGGGCCTCCTCTCTGCCGAGAGTTGAACACTTGAAGGGATGACCTGCCTACGGAGAGGAGCTACCCAACTGCAGGTCTCCTCAGAGCTTTTCTAACACCCAGTAAATCTCCTCTTCATCATGCTTTCCCTCCACTTGTCTGCATACCTCATTCTTCCTGGGTGGAGGACAAGCACTTGGGAAAACGCACCATCAGTCACAGAGATTTCTGGCCAGAAAAGCAACACCCAAAGATCCCATAACAATACTAACATTTTTATCTCAACTATTTTTCTTACTTCTTTGATTTTCTCATATTAAAAAGGCATTTGCTAATTGTGGACATGAAGAATGAGAAAAGGAATGATGATTATCTTATTGGTAACACAAATCCTATTCTGTTAGTTGAGTAAAATGGATTTGACAACAGAATATTTTAAACCAAATACATGAGGTTGTCCACCAAATCCCCATTTCCTTTGTGTTTTATGGGGAAATATAATTATTTGCTGTAAAAACCATCTGCTTTTCTTGCCAATAACTTCACTTTTAATCATTGGTTCAACAGAATGAATAATAAAGAGACATCAAAGCAAATAAAGGGAAGAGCCTTTTTTGTATTTACAATTTTAGAACCAATAACTCCTTACACTTACACTTTGTGTTTCCAAGAACATGAAATCTTAAAACAAAATTCAATCCCAGATAGGTTGCTCACTAATTTTAATAACTTTATATATGCTTTCTTCAAATCCAAAATAAATTTAAAATACCAAATATTTTATTTATGATACACTATAGTTAAAATTACAAAGTAATAATATCAATTATTTCATAAATCTGGTTTTAATCCATTTTCCTGGCTTTACAGGCAGAACCTTGTAAAGAAAGGAACATAAATACTAAGTACTGCAGGTGTTTAATCAACACAGTCCCTTTTGTATTCTATGATTTGGCTCTTCTTTTCATCATATATCATCATGAAATATGGATTTTGTTCGAAACTTTCCATTAAGAATCCAAGATCATTACTGAAGATGATGATAGAATCAAAGAGTTTTTCTCAGGACAATCCTCGACTCTGGTATACTCTTGCCTTTCCACCTCATCAACTCTACCAAGTCTGAATTTCCTGACCTTTAAGGCACTATGCCAGCTCCATCTGTTTACTCACTTAATATGAGTTAAATTTGTTTAAGGATGAGTTTATCTACTAAGGGATTATCTTTTAGTTGCTTATTATTAGTAGCAGGAAACAGTGTGTAGTTTTGTCCATGTTCTGTATATATATGAGTTGAGAAGTTTAAATGATGGGAAATGGAATACATGCTTTTTTAAAAAAGCAATATAATTTACATTAATTAATTTAACATACGGTCTTGGGTCCAGCCAAAGCCAGGGTTCCACTGTACAGTACATTTTCTCCCTAAAGCCAAGGAAGGAAATGAGAAAATCTGTCTTTGTGTGTCTTGCCAGCATTTTTGTTCTTTTAAGTGTTATTATACCTTAGTAAGAAGAGAGTTTCATATGTTTTATCTTTTTTTATTCATAATCATGCTGTTTCCATATATTAGAAATACTTTGTCTTTTATAAATAAGTCTATATTATGAAATAATTTACTCAGCTCTTAATATTGACATCTACTTCAGGGATGACTGTACAATTTTTGACATAATATCAAATTCTTGCACTCACATACACACACACACACAAATCCTCCAAATTTTTACAATACTAAAGTTATAAATTATTTTAAATACATTAGTATGGGGAAAATATAAGCATAAAATTATAAAATACTGAATGAAATGCTCTCATGACAACAGTACCATCACTGCATTGCTCCCAAAGTAAAACTGATGGTCAGATGGCAAAGTGCCATCAGCCTTAGTGCTCTGAAACAGCTGCGAAGCTACCAACATGAAAAGGTTCACTCTGGACACTTCACTTTCAGTGTTTGTTATAATACAAGTGAGAGGTCTCCAAAATATTAAAGATGAGCATATTAATTAGACGGTAAGATGTTAAATATTTTATTTTCTATAGTTTTGAAAATGTATTACTGTTAAAACAAAAGAAGCAATCACCAATCAGGCTGGTTTAGAAGCCTTCTTTCAATAATATGATGTAATATAACCTAATTATTTTATAATTATAATTTATGTCCTAATCATTGCACTTCCAAATATAAAATTATGCTGGTTTTGTTTCCATTTTTCTCCCCTTGTAGAGCTTGAAAACCTGCAAAATGCTAAGCTAATGATATTTTCCCTTTAAATGTTAAAAAGATAGCTATGTATACTGGTTCAAAGTAAAATTTAAAACCTAAAATATTTTATCAACTCTGAAATATTTTAATTAAGTCATATTTACATTATTATGTGACTAAATATCTCTGTTATACATATAAGTATATTTATATATTTCCATTATAAATTTTATAAATATATTTACATAGGCTTACTTTGGATATATATTTTTGTCAGTTTTTCAGATGATCTGTTATGACAGAATCATTTATGTTTCAAGTAAACATGATGCAGCATTTCAAATGCACATTATTAATAATTCACTCTTTAGCTGATGGGTCTTTTATTGTATTTATTTCCAAAATCCCAGTTTCTTCTATTATTTTTTCCTTAGAAGGCAGATAAATTTGAAAAATCATGATTATAAAAGTAAATTTAAATCTCACATTTCCCCAAAGATAGGAGAGAAAAACAATCAGCAGTTCATCTATGAGGAGAAAAATTTTCCATTCCAAGGATATAAACACCTTCATAAAGATTAATATTTTCTATCGAGTATTTAAAATTTCAGCATTGGTGCTAGGGGTAAGACAGACTATTTGTTAGATCACTCTTGAATCAAAAAAAATAATAATAATTGCTGTGAATGCAAGTAACAGAAGCCTGCCTGACAAACAGAATGACATTTCGTATTCTAAAATATGTCACAATTATATTTGAATCTAATTTAATTTTTCTACCAGCAGGATATCTTAAAACAGATGCCTTTAAGAATGTCATACACATCTACTCTGTTTATTTCACATTGCTTTGCTTCCTTTTTGTTTTTAATTGATTCTCTCTATGTAGCAGCAGTCTTATAATTCCTGACTGGTTCAGTAACCCCATGACGCACACAAAAATTACTCTGTAAAATTGCTTGTACAATCTATACCCTACCTAGACGTTTCACATGTAAGGGCTGACAAATAGAGACTATCACAGAATTAAATTTAGGCCTCTAAACCAAAGTTAAAACTCAACTAAGTAAAACTGTATTTTGTGAACTGAGCTTAGGTGAGTTGAGGTTATTAATTTAATATTTCTCAGCGCACTTCCTATCTGCAAAATGGGAGGATTAGGTGAAACATTAGTGGAGTTCTGAGTAAGAAATTTGAATCTACGGATTCTCATCACTTAAAAGTTAGAATAAGATGACTTTGCCCATTCAAAATACATTTATATAATTAGTTAATTTTCAAAAATTTTACTTTCATTGTCTTTATGTTTAAAAATATTTTAATATGTGAGTATATCTGAAGACCAGATAATTTGTTATCATCACCAATAGAACTACATCCTTCTGTGTTCAGACAAGAGCATTGAATTGACTCAACTTTGTCTTTATAAGGGCCACTGGGTAAAAGTCTTACTTCACAATTAATCTCTGAAATTTTAGGGAAAGGTTTTTACTCTTTATTTATCTATCTAATGAAGAATTAGTTAAAACTGATTCTTTATAAGAATGTTATTTAGTCTCCTTTCTAGTTACAAATCTAAAGACTGAATATAACAAAGTCATATAGGTTCCAACTATGTAAGAAAACATACAAATGAGTAATTTTTTCAAAGCCTAATTCAGAATTACACATTTGTATTATTATCATAGATAGATAAATAATAAAAACTTTCCCTAAAATTTCAGAGATTGTGAAGTAAGACTTTATCATTTCTTAAAATCCTATACCGAAGGCAATCAGCACGAGAAATATACTAGCTAAACTTGCATCAGTGCCTTTGAGACAGTAATTTCATTTTTATCAGTTTAACTTAAGTGCCTTTCTCAAATATGATAGAGCCTAAACATCCTTAAATGAAAGAAATCTATATACAGTGTTTAAACAAAAATCATGGGCAAAATAAAGCAAATCCAGACTTATTCTGGTCTTTGTTTGTTTACAGTCATTGAATTTTCTAGCAGCATTTATTTTACCGCCACTCTACCTTGGTAGTATCAGAAGTAATACAAAGCAGACATTTTCCACCTGAGGAGATTAGGGTATCTGTAAGCATCAGCACTACAGAACTCATTGGAAAACGCATATCTTTATTTTAATGTTATGTGTACACAAGTGTATGTTCAGTCATATGTATTTTAGGTATACTATTTGTGTGTTTTATAATTGTCTATTCACTGAATTTTTATTATCACATACCACTCTCCAAATGGCAATTTTACAATAATGAAGTAATGTTCTTAAGTATATATCATATATGAAAAGCAATAATGTTCACAATTATTTGTTCTTAATTCAGTTAATTAAATTGAGAAACCAATGCAACAAGTGATAGAAATTATTGCTAATATGATGGTTTAGAAATGAATTTATTTGAGTGTTTAAAGAATACTTTGGTAAATGTGTGGCAAAGAAGAGATAAATCTTTCTTACAAAATAATTGCAAATAATATATGCAGATATTTCTTATTCCAGAAGGTAGAACACAATTTCTATCTCCCCACTCTCCACTTTTGATGCTAGAGTAAACTTAATGATTCATTTCCAAAGAGAAGGCTAGAAAAGCTACTAATAGCAACTTGAAGAAGAAATACCTGGCAAGCACTATTTTTAACCAGGTGATGAAACATTATGGGGGCCATCAAGTAGATACTATAATAGGCCATGATGAGATTACTTCACCTATGTGGTATTCTGTCCAAGACCTCATAACCCCAGTCTAATTATAAAAAACAAATAAGCAACAAATAAAACACTGAAGAAACTCAGATTGAGGCATTCTACAGGATACTTGGTCATTTTACCCCAAAACTATCAAAGTAAAAGGAAAAATAAAAAGGACACAACTGAGAAACTGTCACAAACCAGAGGAAACTGGGGAGACATAGTAACTAAATGCAAATAAACCCAATACTCTAGACTGGATTCTAGATAAGAAACAGTACAATAATGGAAAAGTAATTATTAATAAAAATCAAATACATCTTGGAGTGTGGTTAATCAATAGTGCACCAGCATTAGTTTCTTAGTTTTGATAACTGTGCCATAGATATGCAAGTTGTTAATAATAGAGGAAACTAGGTGAGATGTGTACAGTAATTCTGAATTGTCTTTGAAACTTTTCCATAAATATCATATTATTCAAAAAAATAAATTTATTGAAATATAAAACAGAACCAAAACAGTATTTGAGTCATGGTACAATATAACACATACAATCAATGGAAGCTCTTTTTGCTAAATATATCTTAGTTTTCTATTTAGGTTAAATTGTGTCGTTTATCCTCAATCAAAACACATGCCCAGAAGCCAGTGCCATGAGAACTCATAACTAAGAAGATGTTCTGTCTACCACCAGTGAAGTCTATGAAATTTCAAGTATGTTTGGCACCAAAACTTTATCCTACTTATATTTGTTTTTAAGTCTGCATAATAAAATTAACTACCAATACCTTTGAGCTTCAGGAGCATTAATATTTTGAGAACTATGTATTTTGTAAAGGCACCAACAAGGTGAAGGTGAAATATCTAAATTTTGCTGCTAATACTGATACTACCACTTTTTCCATGAGAGAAAATCCTAAAAATCCAGGTTTATCTACTGATATTATTTCACAGTTTTTTTTTAAGTTCCTGTTATCCTTCAAATGAAATAGACCAGAAGGTAAGAGATCATATTTCAGGTGACATATAGCAAATATAGTGACTAAGTAGAGAATTCATATTTAGGTCCAAAGTAAGATCAAATTTTGTTTGTCACTGTCTAGCTATGCAATCTTAAATAATTTTAAAGTTCTTTCTATTAATCAGTATCCTCACCTATAAAAGAATAGAACCAAACTCCTTGAGTTCTTGTGAAGATTAGATGTGTTAATGTATGAATAACATGTAAACTAGTACAAAATAACATAAATTCCATATAACTTTTAGATATATTAATTTATTCAAAAAGACACAGTAGAACCCCAATAAACAGACTCGTTCTCAAAAATCAGCCTCCATTTGAACCAACTGGTCAAATTCAGTTCAGACTACAAAGAGGAAGAGGGTAATTTTGTGATAAACAATAGCTACAGAAAACATGACAATTCTAATGAATACCAATGTGACCAAAATATACTAGACCATGGATCTGCAAATTATATGAATCTTACAAATATTAGACGGTATTATTCCAAAATATTTTAACAGTATCAATACACAAATAACTTTTACAATTTAAAATATGCAGCAATGAGAAAGTGTGAAACTATTCAGAATAAGTCACAACTGAAATGTCTACTTTGGTATTGAAGCTAGTTAAATGGGTCTGCTGATTCTGAAGCACTGGTAAGAGTTTCACTAGCTTTTGGTCACAGATTACAAATCAGTTCCATGATCAGGCTTTTTGCACTGTTAAAGAAAAATTATTCAATGGCACTTGTTAAAGCAAGTAGTAAGGTGAATTTTAATCAGGACTACTGCATAGCATTGGATTTTGCAGTAGAGGAGAGACTGGGTTCAACTCAGAATACAGCATACACAATTGCAAATTTACAATCAAGGAGCAGGGGGTGGTAAGGCATGTCAGTTTATGGGAAATTACTAAACATGAACCTCAAGAGTTAGTGGGATTCTAGTTGAACCAACCTAATGGAATTTGTACTGAAGATAAGCCACGGTAATGAGACATCATCTGAGGGATACTGAAGGATGAGAAGCTTGATCAGATATGGAGGATGATCAGATATCAAGTGTTGGGAAGTTCTTGATAAAGTGACCTGGCAGTGTTCTTCTTCAAACTAAATTTTACAAGCAGGGTGCATAGATGTGCCTAAGAGAAAATTCAGGAGTATGACTGAAGTTTGATCAAGCCAAGAGTCTTTGTGAATATCCCCTTACTGGTCAAAGAAACATGAATGGAGCTAAAGGAAGTTCTGCCTACTAATGAAAAAAAAATAAGATTAAACACCGATTTTACTATCATTGATCATATTTATTGTCTTCAAATAGGAAATCCTCTGACATGTACAAAATCTACAGTGCATTATAGTATTGCCTAATCAGAACAGGCAGAATCTATTTTTCAATAAAACTCATCCCTGAAAGTATAGCTAAAATGAGTAATAAAAGGAGTCATATTGTCTCAAACAAAAATATGCCATCAATTACCTATTCTCAATATATTTTACATAAAGTCATGTTAAAGGAACCTATATTAGGAATTTGATAGATTTTTCTTTGAATTTCAAAGAGTTGTTATCATGTCTGGTGAGTTTTAATGTATAATCAGCAGTTTACAAAAATGGATGTTAGATGATAGCACAAACACACACATTCACACATACATACCTAAAATATATATGAGATAGTAGAATTATTGTAAATTGCTCAAAGCTCTGCAAAGTATTTTACTCCAAGTCCTATTATATTGGAATACATACTGATTGTAAGAGATCACCTGATGCAGTTCAATGTGTACACAAAGAATTTTAGAAAATAACGTCAAAAAGAATAGAAACTTGAACAATAGATGTATGAGTCAGACTGAATCCTTAAATTTAATATGACAAAAGAAGTGAAAAACAGCTGAAAAGATTAAGTAGTAAAACATATAGTATCAGAATAAAAGGTTTATATGGTATTAGGAAAAAAATTAAAATTATCAAATAATATTAAACACACTTAAAATACCATTAGGAATAATCAAGTCAATGGATAATGCAGGGTGAAACCAGGTTTCCCATTGTTGGACCGGAAATTTATAGATAATCAAGGGGAAGAGGCTAGAATGATACATTTATTAATAGCTTAGAGTTGAGACATTAATTAGGAATCATGGTTAGGATAATAAAATAAAAGGTAGTTACAGATAGAAGTATTTATAAATATGTAAATACATAGATTAGTATTTGCATATATATTTATGCAACATGTATATGTATATGTATATATGCTGTGTAAGTGAGTAAGTCTTCAATGGCAATGAGCACACTTAGTATAAAATCTTGGTTGTTAATATGATTATCTAATAAAGAAAACAAGGGATCTTTGGAGAAAAGATGGTTCTAGGACTTACGCAAGAAATATACATGATGAGATTGAAATACCTTGCTTTAATATAAAGTAAGTGCAAAAAGTAAATTTTTTAAAAGACTACATTTTGGAACAGAAAACGATATTAGGTAAAAAATAAATGTGAATAAAAGGTGAGCCATTGTTAACAAGACTGAATCAACATTTGTTCATTAATTGTGACGAATGTATCTTGTTAATGTAAGATGTTAACAGTAGGGGAAACTATGTGCTAGTATATTTGGGCATTTTCTATATGGAAACTATCTCATCAATTCTTTTATATAAGTATAAAGCTGCTTTAAAAATAAGGTCTGTTATAAAACAATAAACCCTCACTCACATTAAAAATAAACTTACAACACTTACATTACAAAGAAAGTCCTCTCACCTTTCTATTCTATAATTACTTTTCTCTAACTTGAATAAATTAAGAAAGTTGATTATGAAAGTTCCCCAATAATAAATACATATGTGATAACAACCATAGAAATAGAGACTTGAACTAAAGTTATGTCCCAATAATAAACTCAAATTATTGCCAAAAGCTCTACTTAAGAACTACCTGGATTTATGTAACTAGCACCATTCTAGATTGTCATAAATTTATACTTTGTATCTTTGATCCCTATATGTGTATAGCTGCAAAAAAGTTAAATACCCTACTATAAAAGGTAGGAATATGTGACAATTATATATGCATAAAGGTAAAGAAAATAATTGAATGAAAGTGTGACATATAAGCTATATCAACACACAGCATAATGTAACAAAAAATTGATTTCAAATATGACCTTGGATTCCACTAGGGAAATTAACTCATGGGAAAAGTGATTTTTCAGTCTGATTCTGAGAGAATTAATCAACATGTAATAAGAGAGAAAAGGCCAAGTGTCCTCGAGAGTGAGGAGGACAAATGTCATAACATTTTTTAGGTATTTTTGTTATTAAATTAAGGTTTCCATTTTATTTATTATCAGAAAGTGTATTCTTTCATTTTATAATCATTTACAATATATTTTTCCCTAAAACCTTTCTTTTTTAAAATTTGAGTAGTCTTACTATACGGCAACATTTTGTTATCCTCCCTTTCCTTTGAAAGGATGCACAAATATTCCAAATTACTTTTGTTGCCTAATCACAGAGAAAAACAAAACAAAACAAAACAAAACAGTTGTCAATTTGTTACATAAAATCCTCCAGGAAAAATAAATGCACCCAGGGAATTACTGGCTTATAGAACAAAAGAAAAATACTCTGTCTTTTCCATAATTTAAACTCTTTATTAAACAGTAAACAGTTTAATATTAAACAATGAAGAGTTTAATATCCATATCAGTTCTTTTCTTAATTTATTAGTTTCTTCAATCATTTAAGTTTTGAATGATCCTTCAAATCTTAAAGAAGGGTCAGTGAGCTGAAGTTTATCTAAATAAATCAAGAACGTATATGACAAAGTTAGTCATTAAGAGTCTCTGAAAATAATAGACTACTTCTGCCATTCTGAGACTAGAAGGAAGCTAAACATATTTACTACTTAAGCAATTCAACAAAGTAACCCTCAGAGCAATATTTTTTATATAAATAATGTTGACTGAAGCTATAAGTCTAGTATTTAAATCACTGTGAGTATAGAAATAGTCAAATATATACCATAGTAAGGAGAACTTTAGAAGAAAATTGTCAGGATACAACAAAGAACAACCAGGAAGCACCCACTTACTTACAATCTCTCATCTTGCAGAGCCTAGTCATTGAGTCATCACTAGGTAGACCATTGGATCCTGTACGTGCCTGCGTCACCAACACAGTGCATTATGTAACACTATGGATAGTCTAAGGTCTCTGCTTCATGTTTCCTTTCTTACTCTCCATCCCCTCTTTGAGTAGATGTTTCTATGGCCAAGATACTCAGCATCAGGAGTCTGAATCTCTCAGATTCTTCTCCCATCTCGCTTATCTCAGAGAATCTACAAGATACTGAGAACTTCCCCTGTTTACCAAGGGCACTTATGAATGTAAACATGACAGATTATGACTTTATTAAGCTAAAATAGGACAGTCCTCTGATATCACATCAAAACTTAACATAATATTTTAAATCTCAAATTAATCTAAAATGTTTTAATCCCATGTAAAATACATTTTTTATTGAAAATGTAATTAAATGCTTAGAAAATAAAGGTTTAAAATAAATTTATTTTTTTCAGCATGGCACATTGAAAATAGTACAGGAAAATATGTTTTTAATAAATTCAGTATGGATAGAAGAATGTATATTAATTTGCCCAATAAATGTCTGCATCATTAAAATAATGCCAATGCAGAAGAATCAGTCAGTGCGAGAATGTCATGTGAGAGCTAACAACAGTTTTTTAACATTACTTTTAGTTGCATTTAGACACCTTACAAATTTGGTATGTGATGTGACAAAACAGGATGAAACTAGTTTTCTGATCTTTGACAAGGGTGTCAAAAACACACAATTGTAAAATGGTAGTCTCTTAAACAATTGGTGTTGGTAAAACTGGATATGGGTAAGAATGAAATTAGACTCCCATTTTACTCCATACACCAAGATAAACTAAAAATGCATTAAAGATTTAAGTATAAGACCTGAAACTGTAAACTCTTGGAAGAAAACATAAAGAAAAATCTTGGCATTGGTTTTAGCATTGATTTCTTGGGTTTGACACCAAAAGCACAGGCAACAAAAGCAAAAACAGACAAGTGGGCTACATCAAAATAAAAGCTTCTGCACAGCAAAAGAAATAATCGACAGAGTAAGAAGGCAACCTACTAAGTAGGAGAAAATACCTTCAAGCCGTAAATCATCTATTAAAAATGGATAAAGGGCTGAAACAGACATTTTTTCCAAAGAAGACAAACAAATGGCCGCCAGGTATATGAATGGGTGCTCAACCTAACTAACTGTCAGAGAAAGGTATATCAAAACTGTCATGACTATCACCTCATACTTCTCAGGATGGCTGTCATCAAATGAAAAAAAGATACTCGATGGCAAGGGTGTGGGGAGAATAAAACCCTTATACACTTTTGGTGGAAATGTGTAGTAGGGCAACCACTATGAAAAAAAATATGGAAGGTCCTCATTAATTAAAAAAAGACTTACCATATGATGCAGCAATCTCATTTGTAAGTACATATCCAAAATGATTAAAATGGGAATCTCAAAGAGCTATCTGCACCTCACATTTTTTATTGCAGCATTATTCACAATAGCCAAAAGGTAGAAACCAGCATACGCCCATTGATAGGTTAATTGACAAAGCACATGTGGTATATATGAACAATGGAATATCATTCAGTCTTAATAGGGAAAAAGTCCTACCATTTTTGATAATACGAATGAACATAGGTGACATTATGCTAAGTAAAATCAGTCAGTCACAGAAGGATAAATACTACATGGCTTCACTTATATAAAGTATTTAAAAATAGGCAAACCATAGTAACAGAAAGCGTAATGATGGTATCTCACTTTTCTGGAAAAGGAACAGAAAATAAATCCTAAATAAAGATGTAAGAGACCAATAAATATAACAGAAGATAAAGAGAAAGCAAACATCAAAATATAGAAAATTGTCAATGTAAATTATTTATTTGAGAAGTCTAATAATATTAATAAAATTCTAGGAAGACAGATCTAGGAAAAAATATAGAAGAAGGTATCCACCTATGCCAAAAATGGAAACATTAAAGAGTCTAAATATGTAAATAAGACAGTATATTTTGAAAAAGAATAAAACTTTTCTCCAAAAATAATTGACAAAATATTTGGAAGACACAAATTCATTGAAATATATTACTTAGAATAGCTCTTTATTTTAAAGAAACTGTATCTAGTTTAAAAATCTCATGAAGAAAAGTCTAACCTCAATTAACTTCATTGTTGAATTACCACAAAATTCTAAGAAAGAAATAGTATCAATTGCACATACTTATTTTGTGGAAGGAGGAAAGGAAGAAATGTGTCCCATCTAATTTTATATGACCAGTAACTATTTCATGTGACAAAAAGTATGCAAAGAAAAATGATAGATCAATCTCTTTCATAAACATTAGCAAACAATCCTAACAAACACATTAGTAAATTAGTTTCAGTGATATGTAAATAGAATGCCATTGATTTATTCTAGAAAGCAACTTTGATGAAGCACTCAATAGTCAATGTGCACATCAAGTAAAAATAGAGGAAAAATCATGATTGAGTAGGCGCAGAATAAACATTTCTGTTTTAAGTAGTCTAAACTAGAGTATTTGCAAAACAAGCAGTATTAAATTAATACAGCAAATATCATATCTAATGGTTAATTATTGAAATATTTTTCTCTGAGGTTGGGAGGGAGACAAAGATGACTGCTACTAACACTTCCATTTAAAATAATACAAACAGCCTTTACCTGATGAAAAAGTAAAAATAAATTTAAGAAAACATGCAAGTACATACAACAAAGACACAGGAATAAATAAAACTATCATCAGGTATGTCATAAAATTGTAAATAAAGATAATCTGAGTAACCACAAACAAGTTTATAAATGAATTTATAAATGAACATACCAGTTTGAGAAGACCACTAGATACACAGTAAATAACCAATAAATCAAATTTTAATTTTATAACAACAAAAAGATAAACTTTTGAGTAGTATTGAAATATCACAAAATATCTAGAAACATTTTTTTTTAAAAATTGTGCAAAACCTCCCAACTGAGGCATAACTTTTAAAAGTAAAATAAAAAGGCAAAGAAAGAGAGGGTTACACAATGACTACAGTTTGAAGAATTCAACATGGAAAGATGTCAGATTAAAATAATCACAAATGAAATTCCATCAGCACAAAAATAGAGAAGGTTATTTAAAGAACAAAGCTGAAGGATTTGAACTAACAGAGAGCATAATCTACTGTTACTAAGACAGTGTAGGTGCAAGAATAGTCCTACTGACCAAGTACCCAGAATAAAGTAGAGGAACAGATGCACATATACATAGATGATTTACGCCAAAGGTGACACTGTGGTGTAGTTGTAAAAAAATAGAATTTAAGATATGTTAGTGGCTCAATTGTATAGTCATCTGTGAAATAATATGTATCTGGATCTTTATTTTACCCTCTTAAAACACACACACAAACACACGAACTGAAGAGCTTAATACGAAGACAAACAATAAAGGAAAAACATGGGAGTGTCTTTGTGAACATAGAGTAGACAAGCTTTCCGAAAGGGGCTCAGACAGCACCAATGATAAGAAGAAATGATAACTTAAACTAAATTATACTATGTTTAAATGAAAAACTTCTCTCTAAACTCTTAACAGAGTAAAAAGGCATCCAGGAATTGGGAGAAGATATGAAAAACTTCTCTCTAAACTCTTAACAGAGTAAAAAGGCATCCAGGAATTGGGAGAAGATACTTCTAATAAATTTTTCAGCAAGAGATTTACATAACATATCGCAAGTCTTCCCTTAACATTGTAGATAGGTTCTTAGAAACTGTAACTTTAAGTGAAATAAAGTCTAGCAGGACCTCAAATAAATTAATTTTGTTATAACACTGATGAGAAAGAAAACTTTTTAAAAAAAAATCAGTTTTCTTAAATGTATAGTTTCAAAGAAGTTATGGGTGCTGTTCGGTAAGGTTTTGCATATATATTTAAAAAGAAGAAAAAAAAAACAGAATAACCCAGAAAAAAATGGTAAACATTTGAGCTCACACTCCATTGATGAGAATACGCAAATAATCAATAAATATTTGAAAATATTCCCAAGCTAAACAGATATTATTAAAAGAAATGCAAAACAGCAATGCAACATCATTTTCCACCCACCAAAATGGCTGAAATGAAACAAAAACAATCATATCAAATTTTGAATTTGTGATGAAATTGGAACTCTCATGCACTGCAAATGCTTTAGAAAACTTTTCAATGATATCCGCTAAAAGTAAGCATTTGCAAATCCTCTGGTCCAGCAATTCCATAGGCTACATCCCCAGTAAATGTGTTCACGTAGTTTCCTAAAGATGCATACTATGCGCTAAAATAATTAAGTCTCTTGAAAAAGATATATACTATAATGTTTAAAGCAAAACTATTTTTAATGGATTAAAACTGGAAATACCCAAGTGTCCATCAACAGAAGAATGATAAATGTGTTGTGCTATAGTCACACAGAGAAATACTGTGTAGCAAGGAGAATAAATGATCTATAATTACACATAGTTATGTGGCAAAATCTTATGATGCATTGTTAAATGAAAAAAGCCAAATGCAAAACAGTACATTATGTTAGTATTTTTTTATATCAAGTAAAAAAAAAATGGATGGAAAGGTGAGCTTCTGTGTGCTAAGTTTCTATTCCTTGATCTGGTTACTAATTACATGAGTACATTCCATTTCTGAAAATCAATTGAGTTGTATGCAATTAAACATGGAATTTTTCATATATCTTACAGTTCTGTATTATGTAGGAAAACAAAGGAAATATAGGGCCATAATCAGCTAATGTTGAGGAAGACTCTTGCCTTAGCATCTGTGCATTCCGAGGATGTCAGCTCAGTAAAAACACCCTACTGTGGGATATTGGGTGGAGATGGGTGGAGGGAATTGTTAAAGCCACTCTTTTATTCACAATACCCTTACAAATAGAACTTTTCTCTTATTATTGTGGTATAAAAAGTACTTAAGAATTCAAATAAGGATTCTGATAATTAGGTCACATTATAAAACATTCTGCATTAAGCAATTCTAAGATAAGTATGGTACCTGTTGAAAGGAGGTAAGAAAAATCTTGGAAGTCCTGTTCAGTTATTTTAATCCAGGATGAAGTCTTTAGAAGGTCAGAAGATGACCGGAAGAAAGCATTTTTCCTCTCTCTCAAGAAGAGTTCTTTTGTGAAGAGAAAGGGCAAGCCAGACCTTAAATATATAAACTCTTATTAGACATATGAAGGGATGGATTGCTGTTGTAAAGATGCTGTATAAAATATATAATAATAAGTACAAAAGGAAAGAATAGAATTCTGTGAGTTTATGTTTTTTATATGTTCTCCCAATTTCTTACATTCTCATACATTTTAGAACCCCAGACTCACTGTAAGAAACCCAACATCATCTCCAAAATACCAAAACACACACACACACACACACACACACACACACACTTTTTACCTCTTAGCTTTCATTTGTTTTGATGCCTTTATATTACCATACTCTAAAAAGGTCTAATTTATACATCCTAAGATGAAACATGTACAATGACTATGACTTAGGGAACTGAATGGTGAGCAGATGTAAATGAAAGAAATAGGAAGTAGTGTTTCGTGAAAAAACCATGGGGGTCATTAGAATAATAAGGCAGAAGACACTTTAGGTGGTATTGTATGTTTGGCCAGATAGTTTGCCTTTTAGATTAGGAAACAGACTATAAACAAGGAAGACATTTAATTACCTATGGGTATAGAAGTTCAGAAAATGGGTGTTACCTATTCTAAGTTTACATGATACAGATACAACTCTCAGGGACTAAGACATCTGTCCAATAGTATATCCAGCAGTTGCTCAGTCAACCAGGGAATTCATTAGTGATGTTTTACAATTAATATATTCTGAAAAGCAAAGGCTAGAGTCTGACCTTTTGAAAAATGTCCTTGACATGTTTCTGTTCTTAATATATTTAAAAAATAATAATCTCAGATTGTCAAAATCTGGGAATTTTAGTATTTTTGCCCCAAACTCTAATATTCATTCACCTATCACACAAATAATTGAAATTTAGCAGATACTTACCACAGAAGACAACATTAATGAACATTTCCAATTTATCATTGTGACCAAACAGCGTGGTTTGTTAGTAATAGTTTTTTCTATGCTTCCTATATTTATACTTGTATATAATTGTATTGAAATATGATTTATTAGACAATTGCCTTATTATTTTACCTATGATTTATTATCTACAATAACCTGGTTGTTGGTATGTATTAATGTGTAGGATATATATTACCCTTTAAACTTTATTTCATAAAAATGGTCTGAGTGCAGTGGCTCACACCTGTAATCTCAACAGTCTGGGAGACCATGGTAGGAGGGCCACCGGAGCTGAGTTAGAGGCCAGCCTGAGCAATACAGCAACACCTCATCTTTACCAGAACAAACCAACTAAAAATTAAGAATATTAGCTGGGCATGATGGTGAGCACCTGTAACCCTAGTTACTTGGGAGGCGAGGTGGAAGAATCCATTGAACCCAGGAACTCCAGAATGCAGTGAACTATGACCACACCACTGTACTCTAGCCAGAGTAACAGAGCGAGACCTTGTTTCTAAACCAAAACAGACAAACAAAAACTTTAGTCCATAACCAGTGTTAATTAATTAGAGTTGCCTGTGTTATGTATTGTATGCTGGCAGCAGAAAGTTTAGTCAAAATATTGTATCACTTCTATGGGTTAAGAGCCACCTATGTGATTAACTGAATACAGTAACAGGTTATGAGCTATTTGTATGGAAATATATTGTAGTATATGCTATGTGTATGTATATGTACACACACATATCACAAGTGTGATTTATACTTGTGTATATGCAGTTGTCTATCTGTTCTATTTTTTGCTCTTGTCCTTTCACTCTCAAAGTTCTCCTGATATTTTATTATGTACTCATGTCTGTCAAATCATTTCTGCCTGCTTGTTACTAATTTGGATCAGAGTACTTATTTCTTCATTTGGGGTTCTCTCAATATCTATTTGCAATGGTTAAAACTTTGATTTGAAGTAACAAGTTTTTACCAACAGTATTCCTGAAGCTATGTAGGCCAATATGTTCTACAAATGCCACATGCCCATCTATCACCCTTGGCATGGCCATTTTTTTATGGTTTCTTTAATTTAAGCTCTATATCCCTAGAACTTTGTGTGTGTAGACTTTGCACTCACTAACACCCCTACTACTCCCCAGGATTTCTCTGCTTGACAGCAGATTAGTCAAGAAAGCAATGTGCTCTGGATTGAAAAGTTAAGGTTTGAGGAGAGTTTTCAATCTGCCATGTACTGTTCTAAGTGTTTAATAGTGTTAGCTTAGTTAATTCTCAAAGAACCCAATGATCAATTAACATTGTTATTTCCATTTTACTAACTGGGGCATAGAGTGACATATCCCGGACAGACCCTGCCTGTGCAAGCAGCAGCCTTCCTTTGGAGCATATACTCTGAGTCTGGCTGTGCTATGCAGCTTCAAGTAACTTCCTGATTTCGTTTCCTAGTCGCTAACCCAACTGAATGCATTATTCAGTACCCTTGGTTTTATTCTTTCTTGGAATTTTTACATGAAAACAAAAATTCCTTCTGAATTTTTTTCTTGGCACAAAATCAAGGAAAACCAAAAACTTCCCTTTCTACCTCACATTCCATCAGCCCCTAAGACTTCTATCAACTTAGTCTATTGTTTTGTAATTGTGATTTGTGCTTCCCATTTCTTACCTAGCCTACACACTTTGTTATGCTTTTGAAAATTCAGTCTATGCTTCCCTACAATGTTTTTAATGGTGTGTCTTCATATTGTTCTCAAAATAAACCCAAACTTTCCAGAAGGAATAATTTCTATGTGCCCTTAGAAATCACAACAGCAGTAAACTATTTTTAAGTAAATTACTTCTTTATAACAACACCACTTAATTGAAGATGATTTAAGTAAACATATTTGTCTAGAATATTCATTATTTTCTTATAAAACAAAATAATATACATAGATGAGCTTTTGTAAATATTTAATTAAATTCCATGCTGATTCAGTTTTATTTTTCATCTTAGTAGAAAATGGACCATTGATTTTAAAACATCAAAGAAGAAGTAGACATAAAATAGTAATAGTTTATTCACGCACATGTTTTCATGTTTGTTAGAGGAAAAACAATCTGAACATTTCTTTGTTAATAGAACCTAAGTGTCTTTGGTTGAAATGTTTATAAAATGTTTAAAAAAATTCAAAAATATGTAATTGCTTGATAAAAAATGCATTCCCAAAACAACAGCATTTAGCTGCTCTATGTTAAAAATCAATAATCTAAGAAATCTTATTAATATTATTGTTCACTTTCGTTTTTTTATTTTTACTATATGGAGTAACGTGTATTCCTGATTCACATAGTGTTCATGCTGCCCTGAAGTTTACTCTTCATTTGAAATATTCTGGGATAAACCTATAAAAATAAATCTATTTGGCTCATGCTGTGTTATGGAGGCTATATATAGTGTGTATTTTTAGGGAGGAATTATTTCGGTTATTTTGCACATAAATAAGTTTAGATTTCAATTGAAACAAACTATTATTCAGTTGAGTCCCACCAACTCCCTTTGTATTTTTATAAAGTGAAAATGATTAAATTATAACAAAAGTATTTTAGTAACTGACTACAAAGTTTCATGAAATTGACTATGTACTAGACTCTCAAAGATAGCGCTTCATGAGTTTCCCTTTGAGAGTCTAATGTGCAGCCCATTTCATCAATGTTTATAGCTATGAATCTTTTTTATTCCAAAGATGCTATTCTTTACTTATCCATATGTATATATGGTTTCAATATATATGTATATATATACAGACATACACAGAAATTTACTTGCTTTAATGCACTTCTAACAAGTATAATTTAGATTATATGTTATTCATAAGGAAGAAGGCAGAAGTCATGTGGTTTATCATAATTTATTACTACCATCACAACTGGTAATATTCTGCTGCTATTTTTACACTTATTGTAAAGAAATACTTTATATTGATTAGATATATTTGTATATTTATTATATATTTTATCATAAAAATAATTATACAATTATCTCAATGATACCAGTTATTTTCTTTTATTCACACAAAAAGAGATTTTTAAATTTTAATTTGATATTTTTAAATACGTATATTAATTATGTTAATTAGTGATTTGAAGTTGGGCTGAAAAATAAAAGCAAAACTGCTATCATAGCTGGGGTTAATCAGATGATTAGATCATCAGTAAAGGTTTTAAGATGTCCAAAACAACTTCCCAAGGTATGTGGGCAAAATATTTCAAAATCAAATTTGATCAAAGATCTGCATGAAGTTATATAACTGCAATCCTTAGTTTAGAAAACAGAACATGCGTGTATGTGTGTGTGTATGTGTGCGTGCGTGTACACGTGCATATTTGTATATTATACATAAATTTATATAATCTCTATATAGCTGTATACATATTTGATCTCAAAATACATATGAAATTAGTGCAGTATGTATTCCCAACCTACTATTTTCCACCACCAGAGTAGTAACAACAAAAGAAACGTATTTACAACAATAGTAACAAGGACCAGATATTAAATGAGTTTGGTTTTAATTGTATTTATTTTTGTGCATGGTTGTTGATATGGTTTGGCTGTATCCCCACCCAAATCTGATCTTGAATTGTAGTTCCCACAAGTCCCAGCTATCGTGAAAGGGGCCAGGTGGGAGGTAATTGAATCATGGGGGCAGGTCTTTCTTGTGTTGTTCTTGTGATAATGAACATCTCGTGACATCTGATGGTTTTATAAGAGGAAGTTTCCCTGCACAAATTATCTCCTGCCTGCCACCATGTAAGAGTGCCTTTTGCCTTCTGCCATGACTGTGAGGCCTCCCCAGCCACATGGAACTGTGAGTCCATTAAACCTCTTTTTCTTTATAAATTACCCAGTATCAGGTATGCCTTTATCAGCAGTGTGAGAATGGATTGGTATGGTTGTGTAATAGTCCTGTTAGCTGATTATCACAATAAATTCTCACAGAAATTCAATGTGTTAGATATTATTCTTATTTTTAAAATGACAACATAGATGCTTTGTTATAGTAGATGATTTTCCAAAGATAGAAACAACAAGAATCCACATTACTTCAACTATGCCATGATGCTTTTGCTTCTACCATTTTAACTCCATTACTTCATACATTTCTCTTGTAACTTCCGCATTAGAAATACAGACCCAAAACATAAGATACTAGATTCCCAGATCATTTAATATAGTAGCATTAATTCGTACATCCCACCATAAGTGATAAAGGGAGTATGCACACATGAGTAATGTACATCCTCTTCAGAAGTCAAAATTGCATCAACAGATTTCACAATACTACATGAACTCTGCCTCCTGTCAGTTCAGCAAGGACATTAGATTCTCATGGGAGCACAAATCCTATTAGGAGCTGCATACAGGAGGGATCTAGGTTGCACAGCTCCTTATGAGAATCTAATGCTTGATGATCTGAGTTGAAACAGTTTCATCCCCAACACATCCCCCCGACCCTGTCAATGGAAAAATTGTCTGCCACGAAATCAGTCCCTGGTGCGAAAAAGTTTGGGAACTGCTGTTTTAAACATTTCACATGCCACTATAATAATTCAACAACACTCAGGTCCTACTTCACTGACGGAACTAGGCAAAGACTTTTTTCAACTGTCAACCTCATATCTATCCATGTGCTGTCATCTGTCTCTTATATTCTACTTTCCTGTTTCCGTAAATATACTTTTCATGTTCTTATTCATGCTTTAATCCCCATTTGCTCAATCAAGGAAATCTTTCCAGAAACTATTTTCTTTTACTTTTACATCAGTGTTTTTACTATTATCCTATGCCCATCAACAAAATATGTTATTTTTCACATTTTAAATTAAAAGAGGAAAACAAGTTATTAATGGCACTTCTGCCAATGAGTACTCAATTATTCCTTCCGTGGTTTTCATCAAATGTCCTGAACAGTATTTTCTATATCCAATGGCTACAATTCTTCTCTCCTTCTTCCTTAATCTGCCTTCAGACTGGACACTTTGTCTCATCAAATTCCATCCTAGTTTTTTTCTAGATCACCAATAATCTTCACATTATGTGACCTGTGGTAGGCTTAATAATGGCACCCCAAAATATCCGTACTCTGATGCCTGGAAGCTGTAAATATTTTACCTCACATGGTTGAAAAAAAAAAGGTCTTTGCAGGTGTGATTATGGTAAGGGTCTTGAGATGGGAAGATTATCCTGGATTGTATTTTGGGGTTAAATATAATCACAAGGGCCTTTATAAGAGAAGTATTAAAGTCAGAAAGAGAGAATTTAAGGGTGGAAGGGACCAGACACAAGAGAAGACAGAAGACGTTTCACTGCTTGTTTTAAAGATGGAGGAAGGAGCAATGAGCTAAGGAATGCTCATGTTCTCTAGAGGCTGAAAAACTCAAGGATGTAGATTCCTTGCTTTAGACTCCAGAAACATCAGCTTGTGGAAAACTTGATTTTAGTCCAGCAAAACTGATTTCAAACTTCTGACCTTCAGAACTGTAAGAAAATAAATTTGTGTTGTTTTATGCCAGTAAATTGGTAGTAATGTTTTACAGCAGCAATAGAACATTAATATGTAACTAAACGAGCAGTCCTCACCTATCAAGTGAATTATGGGATAGACGACGATGATGATGAGAAAGAGAGAATGAATCAGCAAAATTTACTTGAAAAGGCTTTACGTCTTTCATATAATTTCACCTCCTGCTTTCTTAGATACCACAGTCCTTACCTTCGTAATTAATGCACTCCATTTTTATTGTTTATTATTCTACATTTCTCTGGCTATTTCAATTAGCAGAAACTTAAAAAATATAAAAATCTGAGAAAATAATTATATGCAAAATTATCCAAGAGAATTTAATAACTTAGAGACCAATATATCCTGTCTATATCCTAATCTATTACACAAACAGTAACTTTTTAAATAATACAATTTAAAATTAAATTTAAACTTATTGTATCATAGCCAGTCATTGAATAATTTTATTATTCAATTAAAATTAATACATAATATTTGAGAAAAAATATTACTTTAGTTCCAAGATTTAGTTTGCTGTTGTTTTTATACTGAATCTAGTTTATACCTTGAAAATTAAAATTTATATTTATTTAAATAATTTCTATATTTTTTCTTCCTTTTACTTAGCTTTTATTTTATTATTTCTATATATTTTCCCATTTACTTAATTAGCTTTTATTTTCTAGTTTTTAGGGTAGAAATTCCAATTATTGATTTTAAATATCTTTTCTTTTCTAACAGCATTTAAATGTACTAAAAATTATGACACTAAGCATGGTTTTACCTGTATCATATACATTTTGACATGTTACATATTATCATTAAGTCCAAAATATATCCAATTTTTAAATATCTAATAACAACTTCTTTTATCCCAAAATTATTTAGAAATGTGCTAATTAAGTTCCAAATGTATTCATTAGCTATTTTTCCTGATCTGCTCCCTCCTCTCAGCTTCCAATCTCTGATAGGCTCCAATGTGTGTTGTTCCCATCATGTGTTCTCACCATTTAGCTTCCACTTATAAGTCAGAACATATGCAATTTGGCTTTCTGTTCCTGCATTAGTTTGCTAAGGATAATGGCCTCCATCTCCATCCAGGTCCCTGCAAAGGACATGATCTCATCTTTTTTATGACTTCATAGTATTCCATGGTGTTTAACTGGTTGATGAAGTAATCTGTTCAACAACCCCCCAGACACATCTTTACCTATGTAACAAAGCTGCACATATACCCCTAAACCTAAAAGTTAAAACAAAAATAATAAATTCCAAATGTTTAGTGAGATCATTGATATTTATTTACCAATAATTTCCATCTTGTTTGACAATGATTTCAAATTCAATTCCACTGTGGTCAGAGAATATTTTCTGAAATTTATATATGTCCTTTAGAATTTTAGATCTTATAATTTTCAGTCAAAAAATCCTATTTTTATGTGTCCTTTTCCTTTTGTTTTTACATATCTTTATTGATTTTATGCATCCTTTGTTTTAAATTGTCAGATACATATTTATTTGTCAGTTTTAAGTTATTTTTAAAATACAGCATTTGAGTCACCACAGGGTCTATTTGTATGTTTTTTTTTTAGTTATGAGTTATATTTTCTGATTCGTTGCATGTATAATGTTTCTGGTTAATTTTATGCCAATCGTTGTGGACTATACATTGTAAGGAACTGGTATTACATTACTGTCCTTTAAAAAGCATTGCATTTTGTTTTGAGATACAGTTAAAATAGTGGAGGCCTCTATTAGTAATGTCATACTTGACTTTATGTTTTGCTAGGGCAACTCTATTTTAATTTTGTCCTCACTCCTAGAATTTGGCAAATACTCTAGAACAAGAGTAGGCAAACTAAAGTTCACAGGCCAAATAATCTGGCTTTTATATGTTTAGTTTTGTTCTAAAATATATTTTTTCATCATACCAATGCCTATTTGCTTATGAATTATCAATAGCATCTTTGCCACTAAAATTGCAAAGCTGAGTAGTTGGTATGGAGATCATATGGCCATGAAAACCTAAAATAATTGCCAGCTGGCCTTTTATGTAAAAGCTCTGTGAATCTATACTTCTAAACCATAGACTTGCTTTCTCAATAGAATATAGGGTATCTCAAAGGGAATATCTCTACTCCATATGGATTGGAAGTCTAGAATTTCCAAAACCATGAAATCTCTAGTATATTTATTTGGCAGTTGGTACTGCAGTAACTCTTTTTCTTTTTCTTTAAGCCTCATAACACGTAGCCAAGCTTTCAATGAGGTCTCTAGAAGAAACAACAGACATTTTGGAGATTTATCTGGGTGTAGCTCTCTTCTTTTTGGTAGAATGCTTGACAAATTCCAAAATTCACCATCCTCAAACTTCTATTTCTATTTCCTCAGCTTCTCAAGAGAGCTGTTTTCCACTTGGCCTTCACACCCTTGTTCTGCAGTCAGAAAATGCTGTAGGATGAAAGCTCAGACATGTATTTCCCTTCTCTCAAAAATCTAAGACCTGTGCTAACTATAGTAGAAAGCCTGAAAAATGTCATCTTTCGTATCTGTTCAGTGCTGTCATTGTTTACAATAATAAGGTAAACCTAGCATAATTATCCCACTGTGTCTAGAAGTGAAGCTAACAATAATAATTCAATATTGATTTATACAATGAAAATGTGATAAATTTCTCTTTCAGTTAATAGTGAGATTTGTGGTATGTCATAGAAAAATTGTGTGGTTACCTTCCACGTTTAAACCTGCTAGACAATATGTCAGTGAACAGATAATCAAATTTTGAATGTAGTCTACAACTCTGTAGGAATTAGAAACAGAAGTTATAGAAGAGATAATGAAAGTATAATTTTTTAATTAACAGAAAAAGTTTCTCAGTATTTATTTTATTTTAGATACTGAGTCTCGCTCTGTTGCCCAGGCTGGAGCGCAGTTGCAAGATCATGGTTAACAGCAGCCTTGAAATCCTAGTTTCAAGCAATTCTCCCACCTCAGCCTCCTGATTAGCTAGGACTACAGGTGCATGCCACTGCACTCAGTTAGTTTTTAATTATTTATTGTTGAGACAGGGGATTGTTATGCTGTCCATGTTGGTCTCAAAGTCCTGAACTCAAGCAATACTCCCACCTCAGCTTATCAATCAATTTGCTGGGATTACAGGCATGAGACACCATCCCCAGCCTAAGATACTTACTTTAAACTAAATACATACAATAGCATAGTAGCTCAGTCCTGTGTCTTCTAAAAACTATGTCTTAATTATTAAATGAAGAAGTATATATGTATGATTTATAGATTAATTGAAGATATCAAACTTGGCATTTCTAATATGTTTATATTAATAACCAGTTTAAATATAATGAATGCCAACAATACTAATAATAATTACATATAAAAAGATGCATTGTTAATTTGCTAAAAAATTGTTGACATGGAAAATTACAGCTAAAGGAAACAGTTGCAGAATTTAATCCTAGATTAAAATGACAGAATTGTGCTTTATATTAGGAGGGTCACATTTTCAACTGAACAGACGTAATCTTCAATTTGAAATCCCTATATTTAGCCAACTTTTTCCAACACTCATCCATCTCAATTAAGCAAATTATATGTGTAATTATCTTATTGAATTAGCCTTAATCATGTGCATTATAATCTTCAAAATGTCAAAGTACTAAAAATTAATAGTGTCTATATTTTAAGACTCATTAAAGTATTTTAAGCTCCCAGAATTATTAGCTAATAAAAGGTTCCAAGCCATATAAGCACTAATCCAAATGTCTGAAGAATTTGTACCTTTATTTCTGAACAGAAATTGTACTAAATTTATAAAACCAATTGTAGATAATTAGTGAGTATTATTTGACCAGTTCTGGTAAGAGCTGAGAAAAGTGTGTATGTATGTATGTATTTATTTATTTATTTTTGACAACATGCTTTTTTGGTTTAGAAACAGTCAAATCAGAGCTAAAGACTATTATCCTTAGCAGACTAAGGCAAGAACAGAAAATCAACTACCACATGTTCTCACTAATAAGTGGAACCTAAATAATAAGAACTTATGATCATGAAGAAAGAAACAGTAGACGTTATTAGGGTCTATTGACATGGGAGGGTGGGAGCAGGGAGGGGAGCAGAAAAGATAACTGTTGATTACTAGGTTTAATACCTAGGTGATGAAATAATAGGTACAACAAACCCGCTTGACACATGTTTAACTATGTAACAAACCTTCACATCTACCCCCAAATCTAAAATAAAAGTTTAACAAATAATTAAGAAGATAAAGAGAGAGAGAAAAAAGAAGCTAATTAGTAATTACATTGTTAAAGAAGCTAATAAGTAGCATACCAACTATTGACTGCTGACCATAATATAGTTTGCATTTTAGTGTCTATATTTTACTGTTTTATATAAATATTTACCTTTTCTTCTTTAATATCTTCCAACATAGAAATAAGTCACACAAATCTTAAATGTATTTTTATAAACACACCAGGCAGGATATTTTGCTTAGCTTTAAGTAATTGGAAGTAATTTGTGGTACTAATTATGGACAAAAATGACAAGGCAGGCCATGTGAGAGATAATTTTTTAAATATATTGGCTTTCTGCAAGAATTATATAGGCAAAATGCTTTCAAAACTATAGATAACACTGGCTTCAAAAGTGTGCAGGACAAAAACAAATGAACAAAAATATATATAACCTCAAACAATGGCATTCTTGGCTTTGGAGTCTCAATCACGGGATGCAAACACTTTCTAACAAAGCCGAATATGTTAAAATGTATTATGGAAAAAAATTTTAAATACCTCCTCATCCCTCTCTTTCAGTGTATAATAACAAAAAATGTTTGGTCTGGAGTCGGGTACCACATGGAACAAAATAACCATTACATTGCAACAAAATATAAAGTTAGTTATACAAGTATTTTTAGCTCTGGGCATTAACAATTACCAAAAATATTTGAATGAAATTTTATGTGTAAATTATATATTTGACTATCATATTTAGGACTAATATAAGTAAAATCCATATCTATCTGTATTTCTAAATAGCAAAAATTGGCTATATGTCAATTACTTAATATTTACTAATTATCTTCATGAGCTTATAAAGGGCATTTGGGAGAAAAGAATAAATTAAAATCCAACATAGATTGTTTCTAACTAACATTCTAATTATTTAAAAATCTGGTAGAAGAATACAATATAAAAAATACTTTACTCATACATGATGCTGTTAAAAGAGATAAATATACATTTAGAATATTGAGGCCGGGCACCATGGCTCACACCTGTAATCCCAGCACTTCGGGAGGCTGAAGTGAGCAGATCATGAGGTCAGGAGATGAAGACCATCCTGGCTAACAGGGTGAAACCCCATCTCCACTAAAAAAACAAAAAAAAAAATAGCTGGGTGTGGTGGCAGGCACCTGTAGTTCCAGCTACTTGGGAGGCTGAGGCAGGAGAATGTCATGAACCCAGGAGGCGGAGCTTTCAGTGAGCTGAGATTGCACCACTGTACTCCAACCTGGATGACAGAGCAAGGCTCTGTCTCAAAACAAAACAAAAAACAGAATGCTGAATGTAGGTTCCCAATCTCTTTTGGCTTATAGGTTTCCTAATAAAAGGTCTAATGTTAGCCTAATATCAGGGGTTCTCTTTCTAGCTAACTTGCCCCTTCTCTCTAGATGCCTTTAACATTTTTTTCTTTTACTTTGATCTTGGAGAATCTGATGATCATATGTCTTGGGGATGATCTTCTTATGTAGGATCTTTGAGTTCTCTGCATTTCCTTAGAATGTTGGCCACCTTAATGAGGCTGGAGGAATTTTCATGGACAATATCCTAAAATAAGTTTTCCAAGTTCAGTGTTTTTCCCCCATCTCATACAGGGATGCCAATGAGTTGTATTCAGTAGGAGCTGGATATTAGTAAGACTGAGGAATAGGATTTCCCAGTGTTCTTCTCCTTGCAGTAACATCAAGTTAAAAAATTACCCATGCACAGAAATACCTTACAGGAGCTAAGGAAACAAAGTAAGAAATTACAGCAACTGACCATAGCACAGAAATAAGAAAAAAAAATTAAAGGGAGTCAGTAGGATAATTTAACATTTTTGTTACCATTCTCCCAACCCCAGGTGGCAAAATGTAGAAAGACACACCTTCCATGTGGGAAAGGAGAGGAAAATGAGCACCGACTTTTACCTCAGACACTCACACTAGGTCTGCCCGAGTAAAACTTAGTGTTGGGAAGACCCCCACAGACCCAGAGACTGGCTACAGTCTACAGCTCCAGGGCCACCCAGTGCCAATCAGAATCCCACAGGCTCAGTCTCCCGGTGTGATCGTTAATATTGAGTGTCGACTTGATTGGATTGAAGGATGTAAATTATTGTCCCTGGGTGTGTCTGTAAGGGTGCTGCCAAAGGAGATAAACATTTGAGTCAGTGGACTAGGAGAGGCAGGCCCACACTCAGTTTGGGTGGGCACCATCTAATCAGCTGCCAGTATGGCTAGACTAAAGCAGGCAGAAGAATGTGGAAGGACTAGACTGGCTGAGCCTCCTGCCCTTCATCTTTCTCCCTTGCTGAATGCTTCCTGCCCCGGAACATCAGACTCCAAGTTCTTCAACTTTTGGACTCTTGAACTTACATCAGCGGTTTGCAGGGGCTCTCAGACCTTCACTTCAGCCACAGATCGAAGGCTTTACTGTCAGCTTCCCTACTTTTGAGATTTTGAGACTTAGACTGGCTTCCTTGCTCCTCAGCTTGCAGATGACCTATTGTAGGACTTTACCTTGTGATCCTGTGAGTCAATAATCCTTAATAAACTCTTCATATATACATCTATCCTATTAGTTCTGTACCTCTAGAGAACCCTGACTAATAGATCAGGTCTGTCAGTCTCTGTCTCTAGGACTGCCCTCAATCAGACCAACCCCAGTGCCTCCAGGCTCCAGGCTGGCCTCAGCTTCAGGTCAGCTCCAGTCCAATGCCACTGAACTTTGGTCCCAACCCAGGACCAGGCCAGTCCCAACAGACTCAGGCCCCAGGGGTAGTCCCAGGATTCCAACTCTAGGTTAGCACACATTGCCCCAGGCTCCAAACTACTCACAGCACAAGGCTGGCTGCATAGGCCTGGCCTACCACCAGGTTGGCCCCAAATTTCTAGTCATGAGGCCAGCACTCAGACCTAATCCCCGGCCAGCCCCTGAGGATGCACACTTCAGGCCTACCCAGCCACAAGTAATCCCTTAGACTCTAGGCCCACCCTGCCATTATAAGCCAACCCAGAGCCAAGTCTGCTCACTAGGCCAGTTCCATAGATACAGGTTATAGTCCTGCTACATGGAAGACTGCCCCACCTTCTAGGCCTGGCCCAGCTGTTCCATTTCTAGTAGACCCAGATTCAGGCTCATCCCAGTAGTCCCTGAGCACTGAATTGGCCCCTAAAGACATAGGCTCCAGTGCATACAACCCAAGGCCCTAGACCAGGCCACATGACTTCAGGCTCTAGTCCAACCTGCAATCTCAGCCTCCAAATCTGCTCCCACAATGTCTGCCTAGCACCAGCCTGGCCTCACAATTTCAGGCTGGTCCATATGGCCCCTAGTTTAGTGAACCCAGGGTCATGGTCAAGGTCCACGCCTGCTCTAGCAGAGCCAGCATGTAGACCCATTCCTGTAGCCCATGGTTCCACCAGCCTCCACAGAAAGAGGCTACAAGACCATCCCTGCAAACTCAGGCTTTAGGCCTTTCCCTATGGACTAAGCTCCAGGCCCACCCCAATGTCAGGCCTGCCCTTGGGGATTCATGTTCTAAACCCATCACAGAGGATGTGGGCACCAGGGCTATCCCAGTATCTGGTTAGCATCTGTATATTCATGCTCGAGGTCTACCTCAATGATAGGTCATTGTCTGTGAACCCTGGCTATGAATACAAGCTCTATTCCTATCTACACAGACTTATTACACCTACTCAGATCCAACTGGTCCAAAGCGGTCAGTTTATACTCCAGGCCTAACCCCATGAACCTTGATGCCAGGCACATCTACCTGCTGGCCCAGGTACCAGGGAAGACTACTTGGAGACTCTAAACCAAGGCTATATACCGGCCACTCCAGATGACTTTCCCAGAATTTTTGAATGGGTTGACTGGTCAAGAGTTATCTCAGACAAAACCAGTACACAAAGAGTGGAAAAAAGTTTCTACTTCTTCATATCTACAGACATCAATGTAAGACAACAAGAAACATAAAAAAACCAAGGAGATATACTACAATCAGAAGAACACAGTAATATCCCAATAACAGACCTCAAGGAAATGAAACTATATAAGTTACCTGACAAAAACTTCAACATAATTGTTCTAAGAAAATTCAACAAAATTTAAACAAATAAAGAAAAGTAATTTCATGAAATCAGGAAAACAATAAACAGCCAAAACAATAAGTTTAACAGAGATATTGAAGTTTTAAAAAAACAATCAGAAATTATGGAGTTAACTGCATACATCACTAATCATCAGAGAAATGCAAAATAAAACCACAATGATATACCACCTTATCCCAGCCAGAATAGAAATTATTTAAAAGTCAGAAAACAATAGATGTTGACATGAACGTGGTGAAAAGGAAATGCTTATACATTGCTGGTAGGAGTGTAAATCAGTACAACCTCTATGGAAAACAGCATGAAGATTTATCAAAGAACTGAAAGTAGACCTATCATTTGATCCAGTAATCCCACAACTGGCTACCTACCCAAAGTAAAAGAAGTCCCTATATCAAGAAGACACCTGTATGCATATGTTCATCACAACACAATTCACAATTTCAAATATATGAAATCAACCCAAGTGCCTAGCAAGTGATGAGTAGATAAAGTGTGATACACATACACACACTCACACATATATATGATATATCACTGTGATTTTAATTTGCATTTCCATGATTAGTGATGTAGTTACCTCCATAATTTCTGTTTGTTTTTTTAAAAATAACTTTAATATTCTCTGTTAAACTATTGTCTTTGTTGTTTATTGTTTTTGATTACACATACACACCATGGAATCCTACTTAGTCATAAGAAAGAATAAAATAATGTATATTGTAGCAACTTTGATGGAACTACAAGCCATTATTCTAAGTGAAGTGCCTTAGAAATTAAAAACCCAATACTACATATTCTCACTTATAAGTGGTATCTAAGTTATGGTTACACAAAGGCATACAGATTGGTATACTGGACACTGAACAATCAGAAGTGGAAGACTGGAAAGGTGGACGACTGGAAAGGAGGTGAGAGATAAAAAAAAAAAAACTACATACTATGTACATTGTTCACTGAAATCCCAGACTTCACCACTGTATTAGTCAGGGTTCCCTAGAGTGTCAGAACTCTATGGATGGATAGATAGATAGATAGATAGATAGATAGATAGATAGATAGATAGATAGTTAGATAGAGAGAAAGAAAGAAAGAAATATGGATATATATCCTATATATAATAATCTCACAGATACACCCAGGATCAGTACTTTGCATTCTTCAATCCAATCAAGTTGATACTCAGTATTAGCCATCACAACCACTATCAAATTCATCCACGTAACCAAAAGCCACTTGTACTCCTAAGGCTATCAAAATAAATAAATAATGCAATTATGGAGCTACATATATCCTATATCTATCTATCTATCTATCTATCTATCTATCTATCTATCTATCTATCTATCTATGGGAAGTTTATTAAGTATTAACTTACATGATCACAAGGTCCCACAATAGGCTGTCTGCAAGTTTGAGGAGCAAGGAAAGTCAGTCTGAATCTCAAAACCAAAGTACTTAGAGTCTGATGATTGAGGGCAGGAAGCATCCAGCATGGGGGAAACATGAAGACTGGGAGGCTAGGTCATTCTCGCCACTTCATGTTGTTCTGCCTGCTTTGTATTCACTGGCAGCTGATTAGATTGTGCCCACCAGATTAAGTGTGGGTCTGCCTTCCACAACTCAGCGACTCAAATGTTAATCTCCTTTGGCAATAACCTCACAGACACACCCAGGATCAGTACTTTGCATCCTTCAATGCAATCAAGTTGATACTCAGTATTAACCAACACAACCATCATCAAATTCATCCATGTAACAAAAAGCCACTGTATTCCTAAGGCTATTAAAATAAACAAATAATGGAATTATGGAGCTATAAAATACAATGAATAAAATAAGAGAGCATAATATATTTTTTTACACACACACATAAAGAAATCTGTGAACTCAAAGACAGGTTATTTGAAAATACATAGAGGAGGAAAACAATGAAACAGAATGAAGAGAGAATAAAGAATGTATGGAACAGCATCAAAAGAGAAAATATTAGAGTTACATAAATTGAAGAAGAGATCATCAAAGTATTAGATTATTTTTAAAAACAATAGCAGAATGCTTTTCAAATACAAGAAAATATAAAAATATCCATTTAGAGGAAAATCCAAGATCTCTAATCCGATTAACTCCAAATAAGACTACATCAAGACATATTATAATCAAATCGTCAAAAAGTAAAGATAAAGAGAAGATACTGAAAGCAGCAAGAGAAAAGAAAAAAAAAATCAAATGTAAGAGAGTTCCAAGAAGGCTGGAAATCAAAGATCTCCAATCAGATTAACTCCAAATAAGACTACACCAAGGCATAATATAATCAAGCCATCAAAAATTAAAAATAAAGAGAAGATCCTGAAAGCAGGAAGAGAAAGGAAATAAATCAAATGTAAGGGAATTCCAATAAGGCTATCAGCAGGTTTCTCAGTAGAAATACCACATGCCAGGAAAGAATGAAATGATGTAGTCAAAGTGCTGAGGGGAAAAGAACTGCAAAGTAAGCATACTGTAAATAAAAATGCTGTTATTTAGAAATGAAAAATAGATAAAGAATTTCTCAGAAAAATAAAAACTGAGGGGGTCCATTACCATCAGACCTTCTTTACGAGAAATACTACAGAGAGTTGTTCAAGGTGAAATAAACAGGACAATAGTAATCCCTTATCAATTAACAATTACCTTGAATGCAAATGAATTATCCAAGTAAAAGGTAAGGAATAATTTAATCGATTAAAAAATGTAATGATGCAGCCAAGACCCAACTATATCCCACCTTTAAGGGAAGCACATAGACTGAAAGTGAAGGAATGGAAAAAAATATCCATACAAATGAAAACAAAAAGAGAGCAGGAATAGCTATATTTATATCAGATAAAATATACTTTAAGTCAGAAACTATAAGAAAGGAGGAGAAGGTCATTATATTATGTTAATGGGGTTAGTTAATCAAGAGACTGTATCATTTATAAATACATATATCATCCAAAATTGGAGCTCCGAAATACATTAAACAAATATTAATAGATAGCTATGAAGGGAAAGATAGACTGTAATAGAACATAATTCGACAGCACAACTACAAATTATTCACCATTTTCAAGTGGAATTTATCCCTGCGATGCAAGAATGCTGCAATATGTACAAGGTAATAAGTGTAATATACCACATGAAGGGAATGATGAAGAACAAAACTATGTGACCATCTCAATAGATACAGAAAAGGCATTTAATAAAATTTATCATATCTTCCTGATAAAAGCCTCAAACAAGTATAAAAAGAAGCACCTCAACACAATAAAAGCCATATATCATAAACCCACAGCTAACATCATCACACTCAATACAAACAAACAAACAAAGAAACAAAAAACAGAATAGCCAAAGCAGTCTAGAGTAAAAATGAACAAACCAGGGAGTACCATACTCCCTGATTGTATTAATCTGTTTTCACACTGCTAATAAAGACATACCTGAGACTGGGTGATTTATACAGTCTCAATAGGCAAGAGTTGATAGCTTTTCATCTAAAATCTGGAACAAGACAAGGTGTATTCCTGCTACTACTAATTAAGAGGATATTGCAAGTCCTATCTAAAACAAACAGCGAAGAGCAAAATGAATAAAGGGTATCCAAATTAGGAAAGAAATTATATTGTTTGTATTTGCAGATGAGAGAATCCAATATTTACAAAACTCTGAAGACTACACAAAACTGTCTGAACTAGTCAACAAATTTAGTAAAGTTATAAGGTACAAAATAAATACACAAAAATCAGTAGCATTTATATATGATGACAACAAAGTATCGGAAAAAGAAATTAAAAAAATCATTTTTGATGACTACAAACTGTAAAATAAAATACTTCTGACTAAATTTATCCAAGGAGGAGAAAGAACTGTACACCCAGAACTAGAAAACATTAATGAAAGACATTTCCAAATATATAAATAGATGGAAAAAAATTAGTGTTCCAGGATGAGAAGAATTAATATTATTAAAACGTCCATACCAGTCAAAGTGATATACAGGTATAAAGCATTTCCTATAAATATTTCAATAACCTTTTTTTCACAGAAATAGAAAAAAAAAATTCTAAAATTGTTATGAAGCCAAAACAAAAAACCAAAACAAACAAACAAACAAACAAAAAACAGAATAGCCAAAGCAGTCTAGAGTAAAAATGAACAAACCTGGAGGTACCATACTCCCTGATTGTATTAATCTGTTTTCACACTGCTAATAAAGACATACCTGAGACTGGGTGATTTATACAGAAAATAGGTTTAATTGACTCATGATTCACCATGGCTGGGGAGGTCTCAGGAAACTTACAACCATGGTGGAAGGGGATGCAAACATGTTCTTCTTCACACTGCGGCAGCAAGGAGATGTGCCAAGTGAAGTCGGGCACATCTATAAGAAAAGGCCCTTATAAAACCATCAGGTCTCATGAAAACTCCCTCACTATCATGAGAACAGCATGGAGGTAACCACCCCTAGTGATTCAATTACCTCCCACCAGGCCTCTCCCACAAGCAGTGGAGAACCACAGTTCAAGATGAGATTTCGGAGGGGACACAGCCAAACCATATCATTCTGCCCTTGGACCCTTTGAAATCTTATGTCCTCACAATTCAAAACACAATCATGCCCTTCCAACAGTCCCCCAAAGTCTTAACTCATTCCAGCATTAACTCAAAAGTCCAAATCCAAAGTTTCATCTGAGAAAGGCAGGTCATTTCCGCCTATGAACCTGTAAAATCAATAACAAGTTAGTTACTTTCTAGATACAATGCAAGTACAGGCATTGGGTGAATACACTCATTACAAACAGGAGAAATCAGCCAGAATAATGGAGCTACAAGCCCCATGCCAGTCCAAAAATCCAACAGGGCAGTCATTAAACCTTAAGTTCCAAAATGATCTCCATTGACTCCATATCTCACATCCAGGACATGCAGATGCAAGAGGTGGGCTCCTGTGATTTTGGGCAGCTCTGACCATGTAGTTTTGCAGGGTACAACTCCCCTCATGGCTGCTTTCATGGCTGACATTGAGCGTCTGCAGCTTTCCCCAACGCATGCTGTATGCTGTCAGTAGATGTACTGTTCTGGAGTCTGGAGGAGGCTGGCCCTCTTCTCACAGCTTTACTAGGCAGTGTCCCAGTGGGGATACTGTGGGGGCTCCAACCCCACATTTCCCTTTTGCACTGCCCTAGCAGAGGTTCTCAAACGAGTGTTCTGCCCCTTGCAGCATACCCCTGCTTGGACATCCAGGCCTTCCCATACATCCTTTGAAATCTAGGTGGAGGTTCCCAAACCTCAATTCTTCTCTTCTCTGTACCTTCAGGACAAACACCAAGTGGAAGCTGCCAAGGCTTGGCCCTTACACCCTCTGAAACCGTAGACCCAGCTGTACCTTGACTCTTTTTGCCATGGCTGTACTGGCTAGGACACAGGACACCAATTCCCTAGGCTGCACACAGCAGGAGTCCCTGGACCCAGCCCAGGAAACCATGTTTTTTCTTCTAGGTCTTGAGGCTTGTGATGGGAAGGGCTGCTGTGAATGTCTAAGACTTTCCCTGGAGACATTTTTCCCATTGTCTTGGCAATAAATATTTGCCTCCTCATTAGTTATGCAAATTTCTGTAGCAGGCTTGAATTTATCCTTAGAAAATGGGTTTTTGTTTTCTATTGCATCATCAGGCTGCAAATTTTCCAAACTTTTATGTTCTGTCACCTCTTGAATGCTTTGCTGCTTAAAAATTTCTTCTGCTAGGTACCTTAAATTATCTCTCAAGTGTACCGTCCACACCTCTCTAGTGCAGGGGCTAAATGGTGACAGTCTCTTTGCTAAAGCATAACAAGAGTCACCTTTGCTCCAGTTCCCAACAAGTTCCTCATCTCCATCTGAGACTACCTCACCCTGGACTTATTGTCCATATTAATATCAGCATTTTGGTCAAAGCCATTCAACAAATCTCTAGGAAGTTCCAAACTTTCCCACATTTTCATGTCTTCTTTTGAGCCCTCCAAACCGTTCCAACCTCTGCCTATTACCCAGTTCCAAAGTCACTTCACATTTTTGGGTATCTTTACAACAGCACCCCACACATGGTGCCAATTTACTATATTAGTTCATTTTGATGCTGCTAATAAGGACATACCAGAGACTAGGTAATTTATAAAGGAAAGAGGTTTAATTGACCACAGTTCAACATGACTGAGGAGGCCTAAGGAAACTTACACTCATGGCAGAAGGGTAAGCAAACACATCCTTCTTTACATAGCAGCCGCAATGAGAAGTGCCAAGGGAATGCGGGAAAATCCTCTTATAAAAACATCAGATTGCATGAGAACTCACTATCATGAGACCAGCATGGAGATATCCACTTCTATTATCCAATTACCTCCCACTGGGTCCTTTACAGAACACATGGAGATTATTGGAACTACAGTTCAAGATGAGATTTGGATGGGAACATAGCCAAACCACATCATTGATTTCAAAATGTATTACAAAGCAATTTTAATCAAAATAACATAGTATTGGCAAAAAATATCCTCTTCCCCCCAATAAAAACAGTCACATTGACCAATAGAACAGAATATAAAGCCAAAAGATAAAGCTACACATTAGTAGTCAATTAATTTTTGTGAAAGTGCCAAGTACGCACAGGAAAAGGACAGAATGTTCAAAAATGTGAAATAACTGGACATCCACATGCAAAATAATAAAATCGGACCTTACTTCACACCATAAAAAAAAGTCAACTCAAAATCGATTGAAGACTTGAATGTAAGACCAGAAACATTAAAACTACTAGAAGAAAAGTTAGGAGTAAAACTCCATTATGTTGATCTCAGTAATCATATTTAAAATTGTATTTGATTTGTATAACTTTATGAGGTACAAGTATTATTTTGTTATATTGATATATTGCAAAGCATTGAAGTCAAGCTTTTAGTGTATGTCTATTAGTGATTAACATACATTATAGACATTAAGTAATTTCTCATCACCCACCCTCTTCTAAGTCTCCACTGTCTGATATTTCACACACTCCCTGTATGTGTACACATTATTAAACTCTCAATTATAAGTGATAACATGTGTTATTTGTCTCTCTGTGTATTTCAATTAAAATAATGACTTCCAGTTTCATCTATGTTGCTGCAAAAGATATAATTTCAGTTTTTGTGGCTGAATAGTGTTTCCTTGTGTATCCTTTCCCTACTCTTCGGTTGATGGGCACTTAAGTTGGTTCTATATCTTTGCAATTGTGAATTGTTGTATAATAAGTATGGACATGCAGTTGTCTTTTTATATAATGATTTATTTTCCTTTAGGTAGATAGCTAGTCATGAGATTGCTTGATTGAATTTAGTTCTGTTTTTAGTTGTTTGCAAAATGTCCAAAAATTTTCCATAGATGTTGTACTAATTTACACTTCTACTAACAGTGGAGAAAAGAAAGCGCTTATTGTTAGTGTATCTATTGAGATTACATAGTTTTTGTCTTTGATTCTGTTTATGTGATGCATCACATTTATTGAGTTGCATTATTGAACCATCCTTGCATCCCTGGTATAAAACCCACTTGATCATAGTGTATCATCTTTTGGAAGTGCTGTTGAATTCAGTTTGCTCATATTTTGTTGAGAAATTTTACATTTGTGTTCATTGGGGATATTGGTCAGTAGTTTTATGGTTTTGTATTGGTCTGAATTTAGTATCAAGACCATTTATTAGATATGAAGCCATTTCATAGTGTACACATATTTCAGAACATCCTCCTGTGTACAATAAAGATAAATAATTTTCTGTCAATTAAATTTAATAAATAATTTAGAAAAATATTTTGAATTATATTGAAGAGTATTTATAGTAAAAAGTAAATATATAATGTAAATATTTTCAATAAATACATGAATTCAATTTTAATAGAACAAAGCAATTTTTAAAGGATAGAAGATAGATAAAGTGAAAATTTTGACAAAAAATTCATTCAAAATTAAGTAAATTCACTGGAATATACTTTAATTTTTAAAATTTATTTTTGGTAATTCCCTGAGTTGCATGAACTGGCAGGAATCTACAGGTTGGTGTGTGGATGGGCTGTTCAGTTTTGAATTATCTTGACACTATTGGTTATGTGTGTATTGTTAATCAAAATTATGGCTACCTCAATAATGGCCTTCCAGTGTGATACTCATTAGACACAAGCAGCCTTTTCCATGACCTCTAATAATTTAATTCTACCACAGGGTTCTTAAGAAAACTGTCATGGAGTAGGTACTGGTCACGTGCACATGGTTATCCATTTCTCATGTTTCAAGCAAGATTTTAGCCTTGAGCTGACAGTCTGGAATGTATAATATACCCTGCATTTAAATAAATGTCTCAACATTTTTTAGACAGTAACCTCCAAACAGTCCAATTCATACAAAAAGTAAAAGTGTGTGATATTCAAGCAATCAAATGCTCAGAAAAATCAAGTGACATTTTTAAATTAGAAATACTATAATTTCCTACTCAAGATGAATGAATACAGTGACTAGAAAATCATTTTCTCTTTACACCTGCAAATAGTAATTACAGCTTCAATTTGCACAACTTTTTCCTTGTTCAGAAAAGGTACATGTTATATTACATCCCACATGCATTCTTATTCTCTCTAGAGCAATTACATAGCTTTATATAATTAAAGGGCAAATAAAGCACAAAATTACACCCTTAAAAAGTAGTTTGAACTAACAGTTAAATTTGGGCTTAGAATTTTACCAGTGTATTAAATAGAAATGGGAAACAAAAGAAAATAACTTGTAGAATGCCATAATCACTGGGAAAGTGGGAGAAAGGTGACAATTGAAATGGTTGATGTAATGAGAACTGAGCACGAGAGTTTCCAAAATCCAACATCACAGCCTTTCTATCTAGTAAAGTCAATATCAAATATATATTTCATTTATGATTTTACAAAGAAAAAAAGAAAAAATTTTAGATATAGTTAAAAGGGACTTGGAAATAATTGGGTGAGAAAATATATGTCAAGAAAAGTCTAAAGACTTTCTTAAGTTCATACTAGTAATTATTTAAATAATAAAAACTAAATCCCAATATTCTGATTCTCAATTGAAAATACTCTCCAATAAAAAGAAAATCAATAAGAAGTTTATTGTAACTTAAATACTATCAATCAAGATAATAAAATCATCTGAAGTCTTCTTTTGTTTTTTTTTTTTTGTTTTTTTTTTGAGACAGAGTCTCGTTCTGGTGCCTAGGCTGGAGTGCAGTGGTGCAATCTCGGCTCACTGCAACCTCCACCTCCCTGGTTCAAGTAATTCCCCTGCCTCAGTCTCCTGAGTAGCTGGGATTATAGGTGCATGCCACCATGCCACCACACCCAGCTAATTTTATTTTTTTTTAATTTAGTAGAGACAGGGTTTCCCCACGTTGGCCAGACTGGTCTCGAACTCCTGATCTTAGGCAATCTGCCTGCCTTAGCCTCTGAGAGTATTGGGATTACAGGCGTGAGCCACCACGCCCAGCCTATAGAGTCTTTTTTTATTTTTTTCAGCCACAATTTCCTCTAGCTTTAACCAAATCAAGGATCCCAAGTAGTTTTGCTAAAGATTTCTCTCCAAATGAACCATAAAATATCAAGTTGCTGCCTAGGACAAATAGACTAGGAAGTAGACAAATGTATTTGTCAAGGTTAGAAGTCTTACAGAATTAAGACATGATTATGGATAGTTGAGGCTTTGTTGTAAACATACTTCAATTTCCAAAATATTTTATTCGTGTCTTGATATTAATAATATGTGGGACTAGATGATCTTTGAGATCCCTTCCATTATTGACATTTTAAGAAATGTGAGTATTTTAGTGTTACTTATCATATATGGAAATATGATTTTCCTTTCATTATTTTTAAAAGTGCCAAAGAAATAACTGTTCTGAAAAAGAATAAAACACTATTCAATATTTAAAGTTCCAACCAATGTCAATTTACCTGGTTACCTTCTATAGAAGCAATTGCATCTATCAGCATTTTCCTGGAGTATGCTTTCACCTCTCTGGGGGCACTTAGCATTTCATTCTGTATCATGGCTATTTATTTTCATGTCTCTCTCCTACTAGTTTTTAAACTCCTTAAGGGCAGAGTCAGTATTTTATTCATTTTACATACCCCTAGATCCACTATCGTGTCATACATAGAGGAGGCATGCCCTGTCAAATTAATGAATGAATGCCTTTAAAAAGTCTGTACATCAAAACACATAGAATGCAAAGATAAATCAACCTGTCATATACGCAATTCTAGAATAGCATTATCTTTTCCATAGCAGTTCTTATATGTGATGAATCATGATATAAAACTGGACATGCAATAGCAGGCTCTGAAATTGAGGCAACAATTAATAGCCTGCCCACCAAAAAAAGTCCAGGACCAGACGGATTCACAGCTGAATTCTACCAGAGGTAC
>NW_012114744.1:4650804-4708095 GCF_000951035.1 Colobus angolensis palliatus | reverse complement strand
ATGGCACAAGTATACACATGTAACAAACCTGCACGTTATGCACATGTACCCTAGAACTTAAAGTATAATAAAAAAAAAATAATAATAATAATAAAAAAGTAAAGGTACTAGGAGATGTAAAAAAAAAAAACAAAAAACTGGACATGCTTTGGAGAACATTACCTCATTGTTCATTTATTCATTAAGCTATAAATTTTTATGAGAATGAAACTAAATATATCCCTAAAGTAGTCAAAAAGAAAATATGATCATGGTGTATTGTTCTAGTAAAACAGCCTTGATACACTAACTAAATCAATATACAATATTCTTTATTTTCCATTCTAACATAAGAAGAAAAAAATGAAGCTTACACAAATTATGGATAAGTAATGATCATTTACATTTTGGTACTGTTGAGCAATATACTTGGGAGAGTAAGTTTGTATAATATGTTTAAATGCCCGTTTAACAAAACCAGAAACATCTGTGCATTATTTGGTTCCTCAACTTTATATATAGAAATCTATATAAGACAATAATTAGCATGGAAAATTTAAATGTTTTGTTTGCAGTATTCTTTATTATAGTAATAAAAATAAAAATGATCCATAGGTCCAGCAATGAAAAATGTTTTTAAAATCATGATAATTTTATAAAATGAATAGCTATGTAATTACTTAAAAATATTTATGTAAAAGAATATTTAATGACATACAAAGATGTTTAAAACTTAATGTTTTAAAAAGTGAAATTATAAAGTAGCATGTTAAATCACATGTGAAATCTTAACAGAAAACAAAATGCTAAAAATTTAATTAATTACTTAATAAGAATACAATAATAACCTTTTATTTAATTCACTACCTTCATGTCTACTATTAATTCCTGTGTCATTGTTGTTCACCAAAGTTCTCATGTAATATGATTCAGGAAGTATAATTATTTAGTCAAGATAGTGAATAATAGTATGTCCTAGTAAGCTCAGAATAGAAAATAAAATACACAATCTAATCTCTCCTCCATGTTAGATGTAGAGTGTGCCTTCTTGTTCTAGTGTGGCTCAAATACATTAATGAGTATAATATACATAGAAGGGAAATTTCTATTCCATATCTTCTTTATGACCATCAACATGAGATCCATTTTGTATCCATTAGTAATTACTTAGTCAGCATCTACTCTTTTCTTTGAACACTAGGCTAACTGATGCTGATAATAAAAAAAAATCAACAAGAGTACAAGTGAGAGTTTCTGTGAGAAGGAAAAGTTGCTACCAAAATATCATGTCAAAGGAAATCTACTAGAATATATAATTAAGTGGTCCTTTGTATGTGTGTTTTAGGGGAGAAGTGCCCCTTGACATGTATCAAAATTGCTCATTTCTATTCCCACTCTTTGCTCCTCAAGGCTCCAAAGGCTTTCAGAGCATGAGACTAGATTGCTCATTCATCACATTTTAGAATTTTTGAAGCAGGCTGCTCAGAAAATCCCCACAATATTCAGTAATATTTTAAGAGACTTAAACTAATCTGCCCTTTGATGTTCTCCTTATTCAGATTTAATTGCTTTGAAATCAAAAGTACATCAAACATCAAAAAAAGTCCTGTATTCCTGCCAAAGTCTACATGTATTTAAGAGTGGGTGAGGAGGGAACGGTCATTTCTGGATTTATAGAAACTAGAAACCACGTTACTCATGTTAACCACTTTTCCCCTTTTTATATGGAAATTTCGTGGCTTAGCACCAAAAATCTGTGTTCTGAAAAACTCCCCAGTCCAAAGAAATGCGTATTATTGGACATTCTAATTTTACCTGGACATAAGGGGAACTATAATGAACTAATTTAAGTGTTTGATTCAAAACTAGTATTATCTATGGCAGAGAAATTTCAGTCATATATACTAAGAGATCTTTAAAATAAGTTTTCTAGTTATTCTTTATGTTACTAAATTGTTACAGATATGTCGGATTGCTACAGTCTAATGATAGTGTACTAACACACTTGGTGTGTGTTTATCATGACCACTACCAGTGGCCAGTATAATGATGATTTTTGCGCACTTTTAAAGTTGTACTCTCAAACTCCTCAAGGACTATGCAAATAAAATCTAAGAATACTAATGCTTCACTGTGCATTATAGTTGCATAAATAAAGAGGTAACCTTTGGACTAGTATCCACATATACAAGAAACTCAATTCAAGAACATCAACAAAATGAAACAAATAATTCCATTAGAAAGTGGGCAACACACATGAATAGATATGTTTTTAAAAGAAGACATAATGGCAAAGGTATATGAAAACAATGGTCCATATTACTAATAATCAGATAAATGCATATTAAAACCACAATGAGATACGTTACTCTAGTCAGAACGGATGTTATTTAAAAAGTCTGGTTTTAGTTCTCTGCGTATGGCTAGCCAGCTATCACAGCACCATTAAAATAAGAATTCCATTCTCTATTGTTTATTTTTGTCAACTTTGTCGAAGATCTGATGCCTGTAGGTGTGCAGTTTTATTTCTGGGTTCTTTATTCTGTTGCATTTGTCTATGTTTCTGTTTTTGTACAAATACCATGATGTTTTGATTACTACAGCCTTCTAGAGTTTGAAGTCAGGTAATATGATCTCTCCAACTTTGTTCTTTTTTTTTTTTTTTTTTTTTTTTTTTTTTTCCTGAGAGGGAGTTTCGCTCTCTCCCAGGTTGCAATGCAGCGGCACAGTCTCAGCTCACTGCAACCTCTGCTTCCCAGGTTCAAGCAATTCTCCTGTCTCAGCCTCCTGAGTAGTTAGGATTACAGGCATGCATCACCACATCCAGCTGATTTTTGCATTTTTTGTAGACATGGGGTTTCACCATGTTGGCTAGGCTGGTCTCGAACTCCTGACCACATGATCCACCCGCTTCGGCCTCCCAAAGTGCTGGGATTAGAGGTATGAGCCACTGTGCCCAGTCAACTTTGTTCTTTTTGCCTAGGATTGCTATGGCTATTTGGGCACTGTTTTTTGTCCCATATAAATTTTAGAATAGTTTTTTGTTTCTTTGAAATATAGTGAAGAGAGATATTTAACTTGTTATTTTCCTATTTGGATGTCTTTTATTTCTTTCTCTTGCCTGATTGCTCTGGTTAAGTCTTCTAGTACTATATTGAATAGGAGTGGTGAGAGTGGGCATCCTTGTCTTGTTGCTATTGTTAAGGAGAATGCTTCTAGCATTTGCTCTTTCAGTATGATGTCTGTGGGTTTGTCATAGATGTATCTAATTATTTTGATGTATGTATGTATGTTCATGTGATACCTAGTTTGTTGAGAATTTTTATCATGAAGGGATATTGTATTCCATCAAACACTTTTATTCAACTATTAAGATGATCATATGATTTTTGTTTTAATTCTGTTTACATGGTTAATCACATGTATTGATTTTCATATGTTGAACCACCCTTGCAACATCCCAGGAATAAAGGCTTAACTGATCGAGATAAATTAACTTTTTCATGTGCTATTAGATTTAGTTTGACAGTATTTTGTTGAAGATTTTTATGGCATCAAGGACTTCGTTCTGTAGTTTGTTCTTGTTGTTGTTACGTCTTTGCAGGTTTTAGTGTCAGGGTTATGCTGGCTTTGTCGAATGACTTAGGGAGGAGTTTTTCCTCCTCAATTTTTCAGAATAGCTTGAGTAGAAATGCCAGCAGCTCTTTGTACATCCGGTAGAATTTAACTGCAAATCTACCTGCTTCAAGGCTTTTTTGGGTTGGTATGTTTTTCATTAATGGTTCAATTTTGCAACTTGATATAGCTCTATTCAGGGATTCAATTTCTTCCTGATTCAATCTTCAGAGCCTATGTGGTTACAGGGATTTATCCATTTCCTCTAGACTTTCTAGTTTGTGTGCATAGTTATTAATAAAAGTCTCTGATAATCTTCGTATGTATCTGTGGAATGAGTTGTAATGTTACCGTTGTTTGTGATTGTGCATATTTGAAAATTCTTTTTGTTTTGTTTTTGTTAATCTAGCCAGTGGTCATTCAATATTGTTTATCCTTTCAAAGAACCAATGTTTGGTGGTAGTTTGTTCTTGTTTATATAGTTCCTCTAGTTATGATATTATAATATTAATTTGAGATCTTTCTAACTTCTGGGATAGGTGCTTAGTGCTATATATACGTTCCCCGTTACATTGCTTTTGGTGCATCCCAGAAATTTCAGTATGCTATGTCTCTGTTTTCATCTATTTCAAAGATTTTTGTATTTCTATCTTAATTTTGTTGCTTTGCCAAAAGTCATTCAAGAGCAAGTTGTTCAATTCCCATGTAATTGTGAGGCTTGGGGAGATCTTCTTGGTATTAATTTCTATTTTTATTCCACTGTGATCTGACAGTACAAGTGATATGATTTTCCTTTTTTTTCAGCTTATTGACACTTGCTTTGTGGCTGAGCATGAGTCCAACCTTGTAGTATGCTCCATGTGTGGATGAGATTATATATTCTATGGTTGATGGGTGAAGGGTTCTGTAGGTGTTTATCGGGTAGGTCCAACTGGTCCAGTGTAAATTTTATTTCCAAAATTCAGATTTTAGTTTTCTACCTAGATGATCTACCTGATGTTCTCAGTGGGGTTTGAAGTTTCCCACTATTATTATGTGGATGTCTCAGTTTTTTCCTAAGTCTCGAAGTACTTGTTTTATCAATGTGGTTGCTCCAATGGTAGAAGCTCTAAATAGGTTAACTACCTCATTTAAGTATGGCATCTTCTTGTTGAACTGAACCTTCATCACTATGTAATGCTGTTCTTTGTTGTTTTTTGAAGTTGTTGGTATAAAGTCTATTGTGTTCAATATAAGCATAGTGACTTATGGTTTTTTTAAATGTCCATTTGTGAGACAGATGTTTCTCCAAACCTTTACTTGGAGCCAATGAGTGGTGTTATGTGTGAGATAAGTCTCTTGAAAACAGCAGATGAATGAGTCTTGTTTTTTACTCAACTTGAAACTGCCTCTTAAGTGGGGTGTTTACACTGTTTACTTTCAATGTTCGTATTTATTTGTGAGGTTTTGTTCCTACCTTGGAGTTGCTAGCTGCTTCCTTTGTAGCTTCCATTGTGTGGTTACTTTATAAGGTCTGTGGGCTATGTAATAAAGTATGTTTTGTGTTAATAGGTATCATTCTTTCATGTTCTTGTTTAGAACTCCTTAAAGATCTTTCATAAGGCTGGTATTATAATAACTTCCCTTAGTTATGGCTTGTTTGGAAAAAGGTTTTATTTTGCCTTTGCTTATGAAGTTTATATTAGTGGAATGTGAAATTCTTGGGTGGAATCTCCTTTCTTTAAAAATGCTTAAAATAAGCCCCCAGTCTCTCTTGGCTTGCAAGGATTCTGATAAAAAGTCTGCTATTATCCTGATGTAGTTCCCTTTGTATGTGATTTAATCTTTTCTTTTTTAATATTTTTTTCTTTAACATTGACCTTGGACAGTCTTGTGACTATATGCCTTGATGATGTTCGTTTTTTATAGTATGTCACAGATGCTGTATTTATTTCTTGGGTCAGGATGTCTACCTCTCTAAAAAATAGAGAAATTTTCTGGTATTATTCCCTCAGATAGGTTTTCCTAGTTGTTTACTATTGTCCTTTTCTCTCGGGAATGCCAATAATTCATATGTTGTCACTTTACATATTCCCATATTTCTCAAAGACTTTGTTCACTTTTTTAATTTTTTTCCTTTATTTTTGTCTGGCTGGATTATTTGAGAAGACTGGTCTTCAAGCTCTAAAGTTATTTATTTTGCTTGATCTAGTCTTTAGATAAAGCTTTCAATTGTATTTTGAAATTATTTCAGTGAGATTTCTCCTTCTAGAAGGTCTGGCTCATTTATTTTTAAGATGTTTATCTTTTCTTCCTTACCTGCATTGCTTTAGAAATTTCTTTGTGTTGATTTTCAACCTTGTCTTGGATCCTGTTGAGTTTCCTTGCAATCCATGCACTGAATTCTTTATATTCATTTATGAGTTTCTATTATAGTCAGAGACTATCGCTAGAGAGCCAGTATGATCCTCTGGTGTCACCACTTTCACATTTTTCATGGTGCCAGTATTCTTTCACTGGTTCCTTCTAATCCAAAGATACTAGCACTTCTAAATTTTGTAATTATTTTCATGCAGGTAAGATTTTTTTCTTTCTTTTTCTATAACATTATTTGTTTCCCTTTCCCTGTACCTGCTCCCTATTGGGGTGTGACTGTAGAGAGTGCTAGGTAGGGGTCTTTTCACTTTGCCTCTACAGCCCTATGCCCTTCTGTCAATCGGTTTTATATTGGGCTTGCAGTTTGACCCACAAGCCAGTAGATGGCGCAGATAGGTAAGAGCCAGTTTTTGCTGATGTGGCTGTGGATATACTTTATTCTTGTTTACTTTGAGAAATTCTCTGTTGCCTCAAGCAATGAGCTCATCAGTGGAGTCCACATAGTCTCACCTTCCTGATCAGCCTCGGGGGGTTGGGATGGGAAAGATGAGGGGGACCAGGCCGGGCAGATCCTTCTACAGGTCCCCTGTTAGCAGGCAGAAGCATCAGTAGGGAGAGAGAATCCAGTGGTTGACCACCAAGTGCTCAGAGGTTTGCCTAGGCATGGACCTGGGAAACCGTCTTGGCCTCAAGTTTTCTGCACTGAGGGTGGGAGTGGCCTAAATTTCTAATTGAAGAGAATAGGTACTCTAGATGTCTAGCGATCAGCCTGGGCATGGAGTGTAGAACTATGTCCTGTACCACAATCCCTGCACAAGAAGGGTACTGCAATTCAGGCTGGTAATCCAGGTAAATTTGTGTTTGAAATGCCGAGAGATTTTCCTGGGCATGGATAGGAGAGGGCCCCGCTACACTACGATCTTCACATAGGAAGGGTAGGGTAGCTCAGGATGCTGAGACAAGAAAGTAGGTGCTCTGAATGCCTGGAGGTCAGCCCGGGTTTGAATTAGAGAGGTACAGGATTTCTGCACAGGAAGGGCCTGGCAGCTCAAGCTGGGCAAACAGGTCCTTTGAATACCTGGAGTTTTGCCTGGGCATGAAGCAGAGATGTCCACCTGTACCACAGTCAACATGCAGGAAGGGTAGGATCATTCAGGCTGCTGATCCAGGTGAGCAGGTACTCCAAATGCCTGGAGAGCTGCCTGTGTGTGGAGTGAAAAGGGCCTCACTGTACCACCATCCATTCCCAGGATGTGTGGCATGTCTGAAGCTGCTTAACCAGGCAAACAGTTGCTCTGAATGTCTCTAGATCTGCCTAGGTATGAAGTGGAGAAGGTCTGCTTGCCCCAGGATCTCTGCATAGTAATAGTGGGACACCTCAGCTTGTTAATCCATACAAATGGGTGTTCCAAATGCCTGAAGACCTGCCTGGTTGTGGAACAGAGAGGGTCTCACTGCATCACAATCTATACAGAAGGAAGATGAACAGATGTTCTGAATGCCTGGAGTTTAGCCTGGGTATGGAGAGGAAAGGCCCTGCTGCACTATCATCTGTACTCATGAAGGGTGGGGTGCTTCAGATTGCTGGTTCATGGGAGTGAGTGCTCTTAGATGGAGCAGAGAGAACCTCACTACAACATAAGCTCAGGAAAGCAGACTAGGGCATGCAGCAAGGGCACACAAACACCATTTCCAGGTCACCAAGTTGGCCCTGGATGCAAGTCTTATTGACCAGGAGAAACGGTCACTGTGACAGCTTTCCTCTCACCCCAGGCCTGTGGCAGGAGAGAACACAATTTCAGTGCCTACTGCTGGGGTGCTTGCCACAGTTCTGACCGTAGAATTCTCTAGCCCACTCTAGAGCAGGCGCTCCAATCTCTGGCCCAAGACTGAAATGCTTGCATGGATGGCCATACTGCTAGGTCTCAAAGAATAGCTTTCTATGCAACTGGATAAAAAATGGCTTCGTATGCACCTGGAATAAAAATGGCTTCCTGCTCTCAATACCAGATCTGGGAAAATTCCTGCTACTTTTCCCAATGTCTTTTCTTCCTGCACCTCCAAGCCTTTCCACATGTTAGTTACAGTGCATGGGAGAAACAAGGTGCTCTGCTTCAGCCTGGGTTGCTAATATCCCCTGTGGAAGGTTGAGTCACAAAATGAAGCTCTCTTCCTCTCTCATGTTTTATGGTTTCACTCACTTTTATCAGCTGGACACTGTCACATGGGGGTGTTTATCCTCATTCTCCTCCCCAGGATCTGAAGTGCCCTTCATGATTTCAGTGGATTCCCATTTTTTGTGTATTAAAGCTAACAGAGTTTATCTTAATGCATTATCTTGCTATTTACAAGTGGGTGAGGCATGTTAAAAGCCTCTAATCTACTATCTTGGAAAACAATGGCTATTACTAAAAGGACAAAAAAAAAATCACGTTGGTGAGAAAGTGGAGGAAACGGTAGAGAAAAGAAATACACTTACACACTGATGGTGGGAATTTAAATTAGTATAAACTCTATAGACAACAGTATAGAGATTTCTCAAATAGCTAAATATAGTGCTATCATTCAATCCACTACAGAGTATCTATCCAAAGGAAACCAATATATCAAAAATATATCATACCTGTGCTTTATGTTTACCACAACATTATTCATTATAGCAAATATATGGAAAATTCAAAGTGTCTATCCATGGGTAATTGGATAAAGAAAGTGTAGTATATATACATAATGAAGTAGGATTCAGCTGTAGAAAAGAATGAAATTATGTCTTTTGTAGCAACATAGATGGAACTAGCAGTTATTAACTGAAACAAACCAGGCACAGAAAGCCAAACACTGCAGGTTCTCATTCATAAATGTGGGCTTAGAAATGTGTACACATGGATATAGACAGGGGGGATGTTAGACTATGGAGAATTAGAATGGTGATAGGTCGGGAGAGATGTGGATGATTACTTAATGAGATCTTTTCAGTAGCAGCTCTTTTTTGGTTTCTGACTTGAAGACTTCTAAATATTAGTGAAATAATCCTTATAGTTTAAGCAGCAACACTTAGCCCATTCATAGACTCTAAAGGAAAAAATAAGTTCTTCAAATGAAGAGTCACTATTCTTAGGAATTTCTATGTGTTTGTATACTTTTCAAAATTTCTAAAATCTGGTAATTATCACATAAGAATTCAGTATTAGATAATTCTTTTTTTTCTTTGAGATGGAGTCTTACTCTGTCACCCAGGCTTGAGTGCAGTTCCGTGATCTTAGCTCATTGTAACCTCCGCTTCCTGGGTTCAAGCAAGTCTCCCGCCTCAGCCTCAGCCTAGCAAGTAGCTGGGATTACAGGCATATGCCACCATGCCCAGCTAAATTTTGTATTTTTTATAGAGACAGGGCTTCACCGTGTGGCCACACTTGTCTCAAACTTCTGACCTCAAGTGATCCACCTGCCTCAGCCTCCCAAAGTGCTGGGATTACAGGTGTGAGCCCCCGCACCTGACTCAGTATTAGATAATTTTAATTATCTAACTTATAACTGCCAACTAAATATAACTTCAACAAAGTCTGTCTCTGAATCACCCCATTGAGTCATCTAAATTGTCTCACTCACTAGCTCCTTTATTATTAATGGACCCTAGTCTGGCACTCATATTGTATATGACACTGTCCAATATTGTGTATGGTCAATATAAGGAAATACAGTATTTTTCTGCATGGTTAATTTGAAATATTGTGACTTATAAAAACAGAACCTCAACACTCCACCATCACCACAAAGTGCATTCAATTATTGCGTTTTCCACTCTTGAATCAAAGAGTGAAATCAAATTCTTTTCTATAAATAGCAAAGTTTATTTTTTCTTCATCTGTTGAAATACCATTTGTCATCTGTACAGTTCTAGATTAGTGCATTTAAAATTGCTTCTCACCTTAATTCACTTATACCATTCAGCCATAGTAAAGAAAAAAAATAAATCAGTGCTTATAAAACTTCATGGTGTGTCAAAATTAGCTTGAGTAATTGATAAAAATGTTGACTCTTCTCTCACCCTTATCCCCAAAGATTTAAAATGTCAAATGGCACATTCTGAATATGTATATTTTTATCAAGATTCCCACCTGATTCTTAAGCACATAAACCCATACAAATGTCAGGAATAACATCAGCAATTTTAACAAATCTATGATGTGTAATGTAGATTTCTTTGGATTTAATTTTATTTTAAAATGTTTTGTAGAAATTAAAAATCTTATCAATTTGAATTCTTAGTTTTTTATTAATAATGGATACACAATTTAGTAAGAATTAAGCAACAATATAGTATTAAAAGATGAGAATAATACAGAAGTCATTTAGTTCATATTTTAACTAAAATTTTTTTTCAAAAAATTCTGTATGTAGATTTTATAAGTAAGTCTTAGGTATTTTCCTTCAATTTACAAGGGGTTGGTAGCTTGTTGTTGGGAACTATTGTGCCTATTTTTTTTTTCAATAAACAACTCTGCTACCATTAAATCAATATTCTCCATGTTATCAATAAAAATACACTGTATTCTGTTCTCTAAACATGTTGGTCAGCATCAGGGGAATGGTACTGAATACAGAGAAAAACCAAAAACTACATATAAACCCTTAGGGAAGTTAGACTCTTTAGTAAGAGAGAAAGCCTAGGTCCATAAATATACTACTAACTACCAGATGTTACCATAATTTATACAAATGATATCAATTATGTGGCTCTAAAAGTTTACATTTTCTTTCTTTAAGAGATACAAATGAAATGCTAAAAAGGATGATAAAAATAGAAGTTAATTATGAGTGGAATATATTAGAAAGAAACTTCAGAAATAATAGTTTTATCCTTAAGCTAGCACTGGATGCTGGAAAATTTGACTGCAAGAAGTATGAACTTCCATGACTGTATATTATGCTTCACATAACTAATGAATTAAATCTGCTTCTTTGCACAATTTATGTTTTATCATCATCATGATCTAATCTTAAACCTCATCCCATACAGCTTATATAACCATAAGCTCATATTTTTTGTGAAAAATTTTATTACAAATATAGTTGCACGAATTTACAAAGGTATCTCAAAACATAATACTTTTCCAAATTCTATTTCTTGTTTTCTACAGTTTTACATACACTTTACCTTCCTTAACTGTCATATTTTATAGTATATTTCTATAGTTTTACATACATTTTAACCTCATTGTCATACTTCATAGTATATAGTTTAAAATGTTTTCTAGACTTTTTTCTCCAACAATTCTAAAAAGTCTTTAATGATCAATTCTACATATCTCCTGCCAAAACACCATACTGATGGTCAAAAATGCACTTGATCTTTGGATTTCGTTATATTTTGTGGTGCAATTCACTTATTGTATTCATTTATTTATAAATTCACTTGAATACATTCAAAGACAACAAGTTCAATACAATAAGATTTTATAATTCTTAATGTTATACTGATTTTATCTTTATTTTAATCTATTCCTAAAAGATTTTATTCATCTGAAACCTTTTCATTCTATTTGAAAACTAAAAATCATTGAAAGCATTTTATTTGCTTATGTATTTAAATCTAAGTAGTAGCGGGATATCAATAATATCAATTGTGTGGCTCAAGTAATTTGCATAATTTATCTCTCATTGTACCCACCATGAACTTTTGATTTACTTCTCCCATAATTTCAGTTATTCCGCAAAGATTTTAGGTTGAAGACTATTTCTACTAGCATTTTTGCCTGGTAACAAAACCCTAATTTTTTTTTCTGGTATAGACACAGATCTTTTGATTTCATGAAATAAAAATCCAGTCCCTGGCAAAGGAACAAGTTGTGACTCAGTGTTGACCAATGAGAAATAAACTGAAGTTTGTTAGAAATTTTTACTAAATATTTTTATTTCCTATTGACTCATCTGAGGGAGAAGTAACAAGATCTACCTTACAGTTTTTCTGTAAGGATTAAATGCGAAAAAAGTTAATCTATTTTAAAAGAAAAGGTTGGCACAGAATAAGTGCTAATTGCAAGTTGAGTGTAAAGGGTACTACCGTACAAATTAAGGTACTGTAAGATGCTGACCTAGAGTTATGACACTTAACCATTAAACCTTTGCTAGCAAATTCTGTCCTCCAGATGTTTTATGGACTGAGAAGACTACATCTCAATTATTAAGGCATTATTAGTTTAGTGCTTACCTGTTAGTAAAAGCACACTTAACATAGTACAGTGGCCTGAAAATCTATATGCTGGAATCCTCGACCACAATATGATGTTATTAGGAAATAACACCCTTGAGAGGCAATTACATAATTGGTGAGGTTCCCTCATGAATGAGATTAGTACCTTTTTAAAGTGGCCCAAGGGGCCTTGCCACCATGTGAGGACAGAATTCAGAAGGTGCCATCTATGAACCAGAAAGTAGGCCTTAGAGATGTCAAATTCTCTGGCATCTTTTTCTTAAACTCCCCAGCCTCCAAAAGAGTGAGAAATGTTTTCTTTTTTATTTATAATCTACCCAAATTTCATAGTATTTTGTTATAGCAGTCAGAACGGGTCAAAAGACACAGCAAACATCTTTGAGTTTTATAGCTATTCTACCTGTCCCTGCCAGTACTTTAAATTTTTTTCCGAGATCAGCTCCTGAAAAGGTGGTAACTCTTGGAAAGGTGTTGAAATTCCAGCTCCCTCTCATATACCCAGCACGACAGACAAAAAGTAGGTAAAGACAGTCTGAAGGTACAGTATGAAGAATAGCATGAGAACTCTTAGAAACCTTTTTTAGTATAGTGAATTTGATTGGCATGATTAGTAAGTTTAAGCAAACCCAAAGGATATTTTTTGGAGAAGACTGAAATGCAAACACAACTCTAGAAAAATTTCTACAATATAAAAGAAAGAAGATAACAGTAAACAAAATATCTAAATAAAACAAGTTTAGTCAAAACAGAATATATATGTAGAGACATATGCATTGTGCATATAAATATATGTGTGTGTATATGTGTGTGTGTGTGCACATATACACACATTTATGTGGACACACACAATTATATGTCAGTGTAATTTGCAAACCTAGATAAAATGAATATGCTCTTCTGGAAAAATTTAAAATGCCAAAGTTATCCTAGTAGACATATAAAGAAGTATGACAGTAACTGAAATGCTACTTAGAGACTTCTCATTGCCCACCACTGCCACACCCAACACCCATCCACACATGCTTTATGCCCATACAAGATTGTATTACAGAAATGTTCTACCAAATTATCAAGGAAAACTCTGTTTTATACAACTTTCACAGGAAAAATAATACAAGAGAAAAAATGCCTCGCTTATTTGTCAAAGTTAGAATATACTTATATTAAGGTTCTTTAAAGGTACAAAATGAATTGCATAGATAAATATATGTAGTTTATCAGGATAATTGACTCCAATAATCACTTGTCAAAGTTAGAATATACTTATATTAAGGTTCTTTAAAGGTACAAAATGAATTGCATAGATAAATATATGTAGAGGAGTTTATCAGAATAATTGACTCCAATAATCACAAAGTGAAGTTGCACTACAGGCCATCTGCAAGTTAAAGAACCAGGAAGCCAGTCCAAGTCCCAGAACTTCAATAGCTGCGAAACCGACAGTGCGGCATTTAGTCTGGGGCCAAAGGCCTGAGATCCCCTAGCAAATCACTGGTTAAGTCCAGGAGTCCAAAAGCTGAAAAACTTGGAGTCTGATGTTTGAGAACAGGAAGTAACTGGCAAGGGAAAATGATTGAGGCCAGAAGACTCAGCCAGTCTAGTCTTTCCATGTTCTTCTGACTCCTTTGATTCTAGTCACACCGGCAGCTGATTAGATTGTGCCCATCAAGGTTGAGGGTAGGTCTGCCTCTCCCAGTCCACTGACTCAAATGTTAATCTACTTTGGCTACATCCTCACAGACACACTCAGAAAAAATACTTTGCATTCTCCAGCTCAATCAAGTTGATACTCAGTATTAACCATCACAAGTCTACCCTTGTCAACTTGAATCCATACACATCTGAAATCATACATACTCTTCAAATAAAGACAATGATAAAGTTATAATTACACCTAATATAATGCAGCTCTTCTTCGTACAAGTGGAAACTCACCAATCCCCAGCCCAAATGCTATTACATAAACTTAACAACCCTTAAATGTTGATATGAAGCCAGTAAATCTTATGTCATATGATAAGGGAAAAAGAAAGGAAATAAAATGAAGATATTCTCTTCCTACAAGTGTATATATGTACAACCGTGTTCTTGACAAAATAAGGAGGAAATACTAATGACAATTACAGGTCCCATTTCTACAACTGGTCATGTGGTCATAGCTGGTATTGATAACTACCTTCTTCTATTATCCATTCTGTATTCCTTTTGCCTTCAGCAAGCACCTCTGCAGGTTATGGATTTTTACCTGGTTGAGTGACCTAAACCTTTATTCCTGAAGGGTCTGAGCCCTTTGTAGTCCTGCCTGGATTGGGTTGTTGTATTTTTCCATCGACTTTCATCACAAGGAATGGTAATATTAAGAGATACCCTAAGGGACACTCCTGTATTCCACACATACTCTACCTTATCTCCATTGTGGAGTAGTAGACTGATTTCATCATGATAGTCTGGGTCAATCAACCCAGCCGACACTGTGACTCCCTTCTTAGCCTGTTGACTTAGAGGTAGGAGGAGCCCAAAGTGTCCAGGTGGCAATCTTAACTTCCAGTTTAATGGAACCATTGCTGTGTTTCCTGGTGACAGCATTCCTCCATCTGGAACTAAATACCTCTAGGCCAGCAGAACATAATGTTGTGGAAACAGGAAGCAAAACTTTTGCTAGTGGATCACTAGGGGTGATGGTGAGTGGTACCACTTCCACTTCCACCCCTTGATTTCTGGAACTGTGAATCCTGACTATGGGAGAAACAGTATCATATATTGGATGCTGATTCAAAGCATGCACAACCTTCTGGAGAACTTTGCCCTAGCCCTGCAAAGTGTTATCACCCAGTTGTCATTGTACTTGTGACTTCAAAAGGCCATTCCTCCGTTTTATCAACCTAGCTGCTTCAGGATGACAGGGAACATGGTAAGATGAGTGAATTCAATGAGCATGAGTCCACTGCTGCATTTCTTTAGCAGTAAAGTGAGTACCTTGGTCAGAGGCAATGCTGTTTGGAAAACCATGATGGTGGATGGTGGATAAGGCATTCCATGAGTCTACAGATGGTAGTCTTGGCAGAAGCTTTGTGTGCAGGATAGGAAAACCCATGCCTGGAGTGTCTATTCCAGTGAGGATAAACTGCAGCCCTTTCTATAAAAAAAGTGGTCCAATACAATCAACTTGCCACCAAGTAGCTGGCTGATCACCCCAAGTAATGGTGCCATATCAAAGGCTTGGTGTTGCTCTCTGCTGTGGCAAATTAGGTACTCAACAGTGGTTGTAGCCAGGGCAGCCTTGGTGATTAGAAGTCCAAGTTGTTGAGCCTATGCATAACTTCCATCCCTGTCACCATGGCTACTTTATTCATGGGACCATTGGGTGATGACAGGGGTGCTGGGGAAAGAGTCTGAATGGTGTCCACAGAATGAGTCATTCTATCCACTCGATTATTAAAACTCTCCTCTGTGCAGGTTACTCTTTGGTGAGCACTCATATGACATCCAGATATTTTCATAGGTCTTTTTTTTTTTTTTTTGGAGATGGGGTGTTGCTCTGTCGTCCAGGCTGGAGTGCAGTGGTGTGATCTTGGCTCACTGCAAGCTCCGCCTCAACCTCCCGAGTAGCTGGAACTACAGGCACCCACTGCCACACCTGGCTAATTTGTTGTATTTTTTAGTAGAGACAGAAGTTCACTGTGTTAGCCAGGATGATCTTGATCTCCTGACCTCATGATCTGCCCACCTCTGCCTCCTAAAGTTCTGAGATTACAGGCATGAGCCACCGTGCCCGACCCTCTTCACAGTTTTTGACCACTTGGTTAAGTCCATCCACATATTTCTTCCACAAATTTCTCTGTCACCAATTTTCCAATCACGCTTCTTCCAAGTCCCTGACCATCCAGACGAACCATTAACTGCAGCCCATGAATCAGTATATAATCACACATCTGGCCATTTCTCCCTCCAAGCAGAGTGCACAATGAGGTACCCTGCTTGAAGTTCTGACCACTAAGAAGATTTCCCTTCACCATTGTCCTTCAGGGATGTCCTAGAAAGGGGCTGTAGTGCTGCAGCTGTCCACGTTCAAGTGGTGCCTGAATATCGTGCAGAGCTATCAGAATACTAGGCCCTTGCCTTCCCTTTCTCTGTCAGCTGATTATAGGGAACTCCCCATGAGGCCATTGGTGTAGGCTGGGGGAGAGAAGGCAGGGTGGCAGGAATGGAGACCATGGGCATTTGACCTACTTTCTCATGTAACTTACTTGTCCCCTCAGAACCTGCTCTAGTCCAATCATGTATATACCACTGCCATTTGATGATGGAATGCTCCTGTGCATGCTTCGATTTATGGCTAGATGGGTCAGAAAGCACCCATTTCATGATAGGCAGTTCAGGTCACATGGTGATTTGATGACCCATGGTGAAATGTTTAGTTTCTACCAAAGCCATGTAACAGGTCAACAGCTGTCTCTCGAAAGGAGAGTAGTTATCTGCAGAAGATGACAGGGCCTTGCTCCAAAATCCTAGAGGTCTCCTACGTGATTCACCAATGGGGTTCTTCCAAAGGCTTCAAACAGCATCCCTATCTACCACTGACACCTAAAGCACCATTGGATCTTCTGGGTCACATGACCCATGTGGCAGAGCAGCTGGCACAGCAACCTAGACCGGCTGCAGAACGTTTTCCTGGACTCCACAAAACTGGCAGCCTTTCAGGTCACTCAATAAATGCATCAAAGTAACATATTCAAATGAGGAATGTGTTGCGTCCTAAATCCAAATAGGCTCACTAGGTTTTGTGCCTCTTTCTTGGTTGTGGGAGGGGTTAAAGGCAGCAACTTATCCTTCACCTTAGAAGGAATATCTTGACAGGCCCCACACTACTGGACCACTAGAAATTTTACTAAAGTAGAAAGTCTTTGAATTTTAGTAGGATTTATTTTTCTTCATCTGACATGCAAATGTCTCACCAGTAAGTCCAGTGTGTTTGCTACTTCTCACTCACTGGATTCAATCAGCTTATGTGATCGATGTAATGGACCAATGTGCTAACTTGTGAAAGGGAAAAGAGATCAAGATCTCTCCAAACAAGATTATGACACAAACCCAGAGAGTTGATATACGCCTGAGATAGAACAGTAAAGGTGTATTTCTGGCCTTGCCAGCTGAAGGCAAACTGCTTCTGGAGGGGCTTATGGACTGGAATGGAGAAAAAGGCATTTGCCAAATTAATGACTGCATACCAGGTACTAGGAGATGTGCTAACTTGCTCAAGCAATGAAACCACATCTGGTACCACAGCTGCAATTGGAGTCACCACTTTGTTACTCTTACGATAATCCACTGTCATTCTCCAAGATCTATCTGTCTTGCTCACAGGACAAATGAAAGAGTTGAATGAAGATGTAATAGGAATCACTACCCATGCATCTTTCAAGTTCTTGATGGTGGCACTAATCTCTTCAATCCCTCCAGGGATGCAATATTGTTTTTGATTTACTATTTTTTTAGGTAGAGGTAGCTCTAATGGTCTCCATTTGGCCTTCCCCACTGTGATAGCTCCCACCCATAATAGCTACCAGTCAGGGAGTCAATGTGGGGGTTCTGCCAGCTGCTAAGTATGTCTATGTCAAATATGCATTCTGGCACTGGGGAAATTACCACAGGATATGTAGGGGGAACCACTGGCCCTACTGTAAGTCAGACCTGAGCTAAAAATCTATTTTCTGACATCCATAATCACCCCTTTTAACTAGAGGACTGCAAAGATATTTTGCATCCTCTGGAATCAACAACATCAGCTCAGAGCCAGTGTCCAGTGGTACCCTAAAGGTCTGATGATTTTCCTTTCCCAATGCACAGTTACCCTGGTAAAAGGCTGGAGGTCTCTTTGGGGAAGGATAGGAGAAAGAAAAACAGCATAAATTGTTGGTAGTGTAGTGAAATTCTGCCTCAAGGGAACCCAACCTTCCCTTCATTAAAGGCGTTCTGGATCTATAAGTGGGTCAAGTCTGGAGATTGATTGAAGGGCCATGATTCTGCTTTTATAATCCAAATTAGCCTTTTGTACACTCAATCTGGAAGTTTTCTGCTTATATAAAGTAAATAACAGTGCAGTAGGCTTCCTATCAATTTCACTTCTAGGAACACCATAATTCATTAGCCAATGTCAGAGTTCTTCATGACTCAGACTATTCTGATTGCTGTTTTGCCTCTGCTGTCCATTAAAGTAACTACACCCACCTTGCCTTTGATGGTTGAGTGCCACTACTTGGCACCTGTCACCTTGGGATCCAATTATTCCCAGTGCATTTAAATTTTGTAGTTCAGTGACTGTGATTCACGATGTAAGACATGGCATACAGAGAAGCACAATCATAGCACTTTTCAAGGATGCAGGTGCTACCCTCACAAATCCACTTCACAAAATACTGGTGAAGGGTATGTCTTCTGGACTCTCCCAGCTGGGATGAGTAGGTCTAAAGTGACTAATCCACTGTAGCATGCCAATCTCCTTAAGCCTTTGGATTCCTTCATCTACATCAAACCAAGAGAGATTAGGCATTTCTAACTGGCTCACAGTGGGCCATCTTTTGATCAGTATTTCAACTAACCAAGTCAATCAACTATTAGAACCTTTTTTAACTTCTCAAGCTCAAGCTGCAATGCTAAATGCAGAATCCCTACTTAGTAGGCCCAAATCAATAAATTCAGCCTGATCCAACTTTATGTTCCTTCCACCATTATCCCACACACTTAATATCCATTCCCATGCATGTTCTCCAAATTTGTGCTTATATAAATCAGAAAACTCAAGCAGTTCTTTTGAAGTGTAGCACACTTCCTCGTGGTTCACACTCTGACCCTAACTTCTAGGGGCCTGCCAGGGCTTGAGTCTTGTTATAGGTCTAGAAGCAAACAGGGGTGTTGCGGGTTGGTCCTGAGGAAAGTCAACATTGTCTTGTCTGGCAACTGTCTCAGAGGAGGTCAGTATTCTTGCCTCAGGCAGTGCAGGGTTATTCTCAGACAAAAGTGGAAAGTCTAATGGCAGGGAGGGTCAGGGTGGGAATTTTGCCACCACTGGGGTAGGGAAGCTATTTCTTCTGGCAAAAAAAAAAAAAAAAACAGAAAAAAAAAAGCACCACACACACACCCCAAACCTCATCAGAGTTTACAAGTTCAGTGTTCTCAGCTTCATCAGCATCCTCCCACACATCCCCCATTCCAAGTTGCAGGCTCCCATTTTTTTTTTTAATCAATTACCTCACTTTAACAATAGACACCTGGTGAGGCTGTGCATGCACTTTTTGTTGCAGGTCAGGCACTTGCATGATAAGAGCTGGTGTCTGATTTTCCACAATTTTAGCTCTTTCTTTACAGGGGATAAGACTCTCACTCAGCGCAATCTTAGAAGATTTGAGGCTCAGAATGTGCTTCTGAAGCCAGGAGTTAGTATCCCTGAGTTCATTGTTTTCCTTCATCACCTTGTCCAACCAACTGAGGAGTAACCAACCAACTTCATTGTATTCCTTGGTTCTCTACCTATCATCAAAGATATTATGTATAGAGTCACTAAACTCCTTGCCTCTCATGAGTGGTGGATCAGGAGAATCAAATGCATTTATTTTGCTTAACTCTTAAAAAAGTTCATACCAAGGACTCTCAGTGTTCTCCATACTATTAGAAGTAGAGTCTTTAGCATTTTTGGGTCTAATCATATTAAGCAACCAACTCCAGAAACCCCAAAATCAACTAAAGAAATCCATCCTTGAAATTATGTTCCTCTAGAACCACTCCTGGTACCAAAATCTGTATTAGTCAAGGTTCTCTAAAGTGACAGAACTAATAGGACAAATAAATGAAGGAGAGTTTAATAGGAGAATTGACTCATTGGGTCACATGGTGAAGTCCCACAGTAGGCTGTCTGCAAGCTCAAGAACCAGGAAGCTAGTCTGAGTCCCAAAAACCTCAAAAGTAGGGAAGCTGATGGTGCAGCCTTCAGCCTGTAGCTGACAGACCAAGAGCCCGTGGTCAATCACTGGTGTAAGTCCAAGAGTCTAAAAGCTGAAGAACTTGAAGTCTGCTGGTTGAGGGCAGGAAGCATTCAGGATGGGAGAAAGATGAAGGCCAGAAGACTTTGCCAGTCCAGTCCTTCCACATTCATCTTTCTGCATTTATTCTAGCTGTCCTGTCAGCTGATCAGATTGTGCCCACCCAGCTTGGAGGTGGGTCTGCCTTTCCCAGTCCACTGACTCAAATGTTAATCTCCTTTGGCAGCACCCTCACAGACACACCCAGGAACAATACTTTGCATCTTTCAATCCAAACTGACATGCAATAATAATCAACACAATAATTAATTTCAAAATTAGTTAAGATGACATGAAAACAGAAAAGTCATTTCTCTTGTGCTCATCCACACCACAATTCTAAATGATTGTATTATCTGAGTCTATCTTTAGATTTTTACAGTGGATCATAATTATGAAAGGTTTTGCCCAGATATTTCAACATTATCTTAATAAGAGAAACTTTTGTCAATGTATTTTACCATTAATTAGTTAAGAAATGAATTACAAATTAATGTCCCAAATGTATTTGACATCATTTCAACATCTAAAATATTTAATAATGCACAGAATAAGTAAATTTGAGTAGGAATTCTCTTTATCTAATATAGCTACCAACATATTATAGAAACATCAGAGTTAAGTATACATGTAACCCCTTTTCAAATCAGTAACAACACTGGAATGTCCACTATTGTTCAACATGAACAGAACATGATAACAAGATGATATACAATTGTTCAATATAATCTCAGAGGAAGAAAAATGAGAGAAGTAGAAGCATGATTCTAAGGGAAATAAAATGTCTTAGGAAAAGCAAGAGTATTAATCTACAACAAATAAAGCATTCAACACACTCTCCAGATACAAACTCAACTAACAAAAATCAATAATAGTATTATCACATATCACCAATAATTTCCTAGAAAACATAGTAGAAAGCAGAATACTATCCATAACAAAAATACACTCTTTGAGGTATTATGAGTCTGTTTAAGAATATAAAGAAATGCTAGGATAAATGCCAAGTTAATAGAATGGACTACGTACTATTGTAAGCCTGCCAATTTTTCCCAACATAATTTAGAATCCACTGCAAGCCTAATTATATTCGTAGAAAGACTTTTAAGAAGTTTATTTTAATATAGGATTTAGTTGATTTCCAGAATTTTTATGGGTTGGAAAATTGAACATTTTTTCTTTCTCCTCCTACAAATCACTCAAAAGTATAAGAATGTGAAAGATAAAAAATCCAAGCTTATTATTTTATGGAACCATAATACATTAATGACTGTCAAAAGCAAGGATATTTATTCAAAATACACATGTACTGAATAGGAGAAAAACTGAGGATAGTTTCCTGATGCTGAACATAGCTAAAGTAGATGACAAAATATAATTTCTGAGGAGAGAATATGGCCTAAAGGCAAAAGAGTTGCAAGACATAGAAAATATAAAGTGTGCAGGATATTGGCAGGAGCTCTTCCAGCCCAGTTAATTTCAGATAAAGGCAGTAAGATTTACATAGACTAAACTTCACATAACAAGCCATATTTGCAGGAAGCAGTGCGTGTTTGTGGTTACTGAGAAAGAAAGAACTTTGGCATTGTGAAAACGAGCTATCCAGATATGTTTAACTTACCAGTTCCTAATAATAAGAGAGACTTAGAAAACGTCTGGATGAGAAAAAGCAAATTCTTTCAACGAAAACTTTTAAGGAAAGAAAGAACTAGCACAGGATCTATAAAAATGTTCTACAAAGAAAATGATAAAAACACTAACAAAATGAATTACCTCACAAATAAAAACTATCAGAAAAATTGCTGTACTGTGTTATGCGTGTATGTAATTACAGACACAAAATTCAATATATATGTAATGAAATACACTATAATGGGCTTCACAGATCCCCCTTTATAAAAAACTTACTGCCCTAGCTAGTGAGATTGCTTCCAGAAGATAACTTTCAATGTTCAATTCCTTTGCAAAGTGCCTCGATTGAAAAACAATTGATTTGCCCAAAGCCATGTCTATTCCGTGAGAAGCCTACATCCAGTGACTATTTAAGGTAGCAATATACAATAACAGCCTCTTTTCTCCAACTCAGAATAACTTTAAAAGACTCTGGAAGATCCAGAGATGCCCATCAGGTAATCTAAACCTTTCATTTGGGCTGCCTAGTAACACTTTTCCTCCTGTCCAAACCTGCTTCCTTCATCCCCATTCTATAGCTGTCAATTCTCCAATAAAATACTGCATATTTATTATCATCTACTTACTGGACACCATCATTTTGGCAAGGCAAGTATTACCAAAAATGGAGTCATTAAAAACAGTAGAAGCTAATATTGGATTTTTTGTCTGGATCATTTTCCATCCTGAAGGCAATGAAGATTCAATCACCTGTAGTAGATGGCCCACAGGTAAGCTTCTGGCATAAGACAGTGAAACAATGTTTATAACATTCGTTAATGTAATCTAGGATGGTAGCAGTCTACAACAAATAAAGCATTCAACTCACTCTCCAGATACAAACTCAACATAAATAAATAGTATTAATAGTATTATCATATATCAGCAATAATTTCCTAGAAAGCAGAATACTATCCATAATAACAATACACACTTTGAGGTATTATGATTTTTTTTTAGAATATACAGAAATGGTAGGATAAATGCCAATTTAATAGAATGGACTACTTACTATCATAAGGCTGCCAATTTTTCCCAACATAATATAAAATCTACTGCAAGCCTAATTATATTTGTAGAAAATATATATACTCTTTCAAGTACACTCTTGGAAAGGAATGTACTGGCTGGCGCATTTTAGACAAATGGAGGAAATATTAAGTAGACCACTACATTTTATAACAATGGCATGCTATCTGCAGCAGAGAATTACACAAGTTTTGAAAGGCAGTTACTGGCATGTTACTGGATACAGGTAGAGAAAGACCTCTTGAAATGAAACACTAAGAAACAACATGGAAAGTAATACACATCATGACCTGGCTTTTCTTAAACTCGTGGAGTTATAAAACTGAGTAGGACAGCAATACTTCAACATAAGGTAAAAGAATACATCCTGGAACAAACTTTAGCAAGACCGGAAAACATAAAATACAAGAAAGTCACGTGAGCCAGTAGCCTAAACATCCATGATATTCACCAATATTGCACAAGATATTGCACCAATATAGCAATATGTCATCTTGGGACATCATTTGTAACCAGATAACAGAAAAGGAAAATCTCCAACTCTTTTTTGAGTAAGGCGGCTTAGTAAGTAGGCTGAAACTATGCTAAATTCTCACTCAAAAGTGGCCTTTAAAGATAGTGGTGAAGCAAAAAATTCCCAGTAAGTAAAATTCCCAGTAACCTGATTACCCATTTTGAATGGCAACTCAACTTGTGAATATTAACAAATTCATTATCCAGCTAGTCAAAGGCCTGTAAGGAAGAAGAATTAAAGAACTGAAATGTAGAAGACTGGAATTGAGGCAGCTACTGTGTTTCTGAACTGCTGCTACCAAATGTACAACTTGCCAACAGAAAGCAATGATGATCCCCAATACTGTACTTCCATTAAGAAGCTTTTCATCAAATGGTAACATAGATTACATCGAAGCCCTTATTTACAAAGAAGAGAAGCAAATTACTTAGAGAAATTCACATTTTTGCACAATTGCACTTTTCTTTCATGCTGTGGCCTCAGCCAGCACCACTACCAAAGGTTTTATGGAAAATTTAATCCATGGATACAGGATACCATGTAATATCACCACGTAATATCACCAAAGTAGATCTACTGTATAGCTAAAGAAGACCAAGAGTGGTTTCATAACTATGAGACTGACTCGCCATGTTACATAGCATACAAGCCCAAACTTGCCAACTAGGTAAAATAATGATATAGCCTGTTGAATGCATATAGAAAGGTGTCTCAGGTGCTGACAATGCTGTATGTCTTGATAAGCTTGGGAGTAACATAGGTGTGATCACTTTGCAAAAGTGTGTCTAGCTTCACTTTTGGGATTTGAGCACCTTCCTGTTGTATTTTATACTTAAATCTAAAAGTGTGCTAAATGTTAGGCAGAAGATGTAATTTGAGTACCAAACAGGTTAACAGAATTTCAGGCAAGGAAGAATTAAACAAGAAAAGTAGAACACTTTTATAATACTAAAAAAATGCAAGTCATAATTGTGATGTAACAAAACTTACAAACATCAAATTGTACCAACAGTCAGGAAGCAATTTGTTTAAAAAAATACAAAGAGAAATAGAAACCCACTGGTAGTAAGATTTACTTTATCCCTCTCAGTTCATGATGAGTTAGATGGGATCCACACCCTCAAAAAAGTATATGAAAGATGTAAGGATATATATCACTTAATAGCATAGGCCAAATTGTTACACACACACACACACACACATACACATAAATAAGTGGAGAGAAACAATATATTATACATTTATCTCATCTATTTATTAAATACTCCAAATTACCATATCCTAAGCCAGAATAAAAGTTCAGGCTTGTCACATTCCCTCTAGAAAGACTTTCACATAGGAAGGCTGACCCTGCTAGAAAAAGAAGTCACAAAGAGAAAAGTTTAAAGCCATCTTTGATGTATTACTTGAACTGATTATACCATATTGATTTATTTTCTTGGAACTATTTTCTTCTATGTATATTTTTTAAAATTTTATTTTAAATTTCTAAAATACTTCACAAATCAAATAACAAAAAATTTCAAAAAGCCACATAGTGAAGTGTTTCTCCAAGCTCTGTTCCTCATTACTGTTGTAAACCCAAAAGGAAACCATTGCGATTAAATTGTCTTGATGATCACATAGGTAGGTAGGTAGGTAGGTAGGTAGGTAGGTAGGTAGATAGATAGATAGATAGATAGATAGATAGATAGATAGATAGATAGATAGATAATAGATAGATAGATAGATAGATAGATAGATAGATAGATAGATAGATAGATTAGATAGATAGATAAATTCTTTAGGCAATACATCCTGAAGGTGAATTTGTACATTTTTATTGTTTAAACACATATCTTAGAAATATTTCTTAAAAGTATATTGCTGGAGAAACAGACTTGAATGTTTAAAGAAACAGCAGGGCATTGCACAAGAAACTGCATACAATTCATGCCACAGCAAGGTAGAAAGAAAAAAAAATTAAAATGAAAGTTGAAGACTGGAATTACAAAGACAGAAAAGAAAACACACACACACACAGACACACACGCACACACATCATAAATTTTGACAGCAGGCATGCTGACTTCCAATAAGAATCTGGCTCTGACACACGGATATATTTTACAGCAAAGTTTACATGGCAACAACAGCTGTCAGATGATTCTAGTTCTGCTAGAGGTGATGATGATCTTAATTTCTGGACAAACATTATACTTCAGCTTTTTCATTCTCAAAATGCAGTATTTTGTGAATTTTAATACAGAAACATAGAACCTTTGTAGTTCTATTTGTAGTTCTGGTATCTAGAAATACACATGAAAGTGAAATGCATTTTGGAACAAGAGCAGATATATAGGCCTATTGAAAAGAAAACAGTTTTGAAATTAAGGTAGTGACATGAAAACTGGCTGGAGAAAAATCTATCATCCTTGTGTTAATACCAGTCAGAGAGAACACACTCAACTAACATGCAAATTCTTTAATGTGTATTGCCTTTCAGATGTCTACAGGTGAGTTAGAATTGTAAGTTCCTGTTATGTTCTTCAAAACCTGTGCCATAGAAAGTCCAGAATTCCTATTAATGCTTGCAAAATACCGTCAGAGGAAGTTTTACGATGGAAACCTGATTTCCTGACCTCAGGGGCTGAATTTCTGTTATGATGCTAAAATCTTACTGAATAGAACAGTAGAAACAGCTCCACAAATTGAACAAAAATCCAAAAGATTCTTTTTTCAAATCTAATAGACAAAAAAGGTACTTGCCTTTTTAAAACTATTTTAAGAACTCAGTTCCTTAGAATGATAGCTCTATCTTACTCTGAACCATATAATAAATATATCTTATTTGTTTTGAGCAATGTCAAAAACAAAAATAACAACAACAAAATATATTTCATTTGTGATTATGTAAATCAACGGTAGCTAAGATTAGTTTCCATGTACAAATGGTAAGACTTACGCACATGAGACTTGAGTCTGGACTCTGAGAAGCTGACACAGATAGAGTACGACTGATTTTCTGTGTGCATGTGGACATGGCTCAGTGCAGAATCTGGTGAAGTATATTAAATGGAGATTACAGTAACCACAAAAGATATGTATTCTCAGATTTGGGAGTCAACTTGGTCTTCTGCCCATAACACCAAATATTAAGATAAAATAAATCTAGAGGGAATAGTGCTTTCCCTGTAACCAGATACTGCATAGATAAGGAGATTCTTGAACAAATTAATAGTGTATATTACATCTGTTTTGAGTGTAATGCCTGAGATGTATACCTATATAAACAATCTGAATATTACATGAAAACTTTTAGTTTCCTAGCAAGTGGTATAAAAAGGTTTAAATTAAAATACAATTTTGGAGATAAAAATTTCATCTGGAATATAGAATTGGTTTTACTAATATCTGCTTTAAGTAGCTTGGTGCCATTAGCTTATAGAATTTTATATCTATTTGATTACCAACTAATACTAAAAAGTACTACTTAGTAGGATGATACTTGTAGGATATGGTGGTGGATCTTAAAGTGTTGAGGGGGATTTTTCCAGCAGAAAAACAAAAATCTGGATTTATATATTGCTCAACTTAAACATGTTACAGTATTGAATTTTTTGTTAGTTTCTGATTTACTTCAGTGCTCCAAATGCAAAAATTCAAAAGATTTGGGTTGCCGAACACTAAGTTGCACATTTCTTTTGAAATGAGAATAATGTACTATATGTTTTTGTATATAAAATTACATATATATATATAATTTGAAACCTTGATTTATAAAATAACAGAGCTAAAATACATACTTTGAACACCAGAATAAGGTTTTCATTTATTTTAGTGTTAGTAAATTTCAATTAATACTATTTGCTCTATTTCTAATGTTTAAACTCCAGCCAACTACATGTTATTTTTGTCCATACATAATAACCTTCAGATAACAGCATTACTTCTCATATGTTGATTCAATGGACAAGACAGATATACATGGGAAACTACCAGAAGAAGCAGCCTTAAGAATAAACTATATTCAAGTAGACTTCTAAAAAATATATTCATTAAATATTTTATAAATCTGGAGGAATTGCCAATAACACTTAAAGACAGAGAAACTCATCAGTGGTTCTCAGACTTTGGCTTGCATGAGAATTACCTAGATATACTCTGAAAATACAGATTAATGGGCCCAATCCTCAAAATGCCTCATCCAGGAGGTATTGGTTGGGGCCTGACTTAGTAAGTTCCTGGGTGACAGTGATGCTGCTGGTCCCAAGATCACACTTTGAGAAAAGTTGTTTTAACAGACTATGGCTGGACACAGAAACAATTAAAAGATTCTGACATATTCCACAACTCTTAGAATTTAACAGAGTCTGTTATATATATATATATATATATATATTTTTTTTTTTTTTTTTCATAAAATTAGTTACACTGGGTCTAAGTTCAGACAGTCTTTCAAATAAGGCAATTCTGGTAGAGAAAATATTGGGTTGGTGATATCAATTTTCACGAACTTGGTGAGTTAAATCTGGAGTTAAATATAGTCCAAAATATAACCGAGAATAGACTAGGATATTTTTTCCTAATAATGTATGTCTTATTAAAATGAAAGCTTATTTTATTTTATAGAAATCCTTACTGTTGATGCTAGTCCTTCTCCTGTTTCCACTTCTTTTTCAGTTGTGAAAATAATAAATAACATTTTATACCATATCAATTGCCTGTAATGAAGTCTATTATTTAAAACATTATGTAATAGTTTCTACTATTTCCCATATGCCAAAATATTTAATATCTACATCTGCCTATATACGTATCCATCCACCTGTGATCTTTCCAGATTTTATACATTTTACATCATAAATGTTGTCATGTGAGTTATTGCTTTCTTGCTTCTCAGCTCCAAATTCATTTTTCTTGGCCTTTCTGAACTCCATTGTTTCAATTAAAAACATTTTTAAAATATACATTCCTCCTATGCCAACTGGCAAGACGCTTAAGGTTTGTCAGTAGATGGCGCTGGTGGGACACAGGAGTAGAAAGGGACTTGATTCTAGTGTGTGCGTGTTTCCTTTTTTCTCCTACTATGTGTTAGCTACATGCAGGAAAAGCAGCCAGTGGCATTCGCTCCAGGGAGTTCCAGCAGCATCCCAGTCAGTTCCACAGGAGCCTCACAGGACACCTCTGCTTCCTTGAAGCACCTTAGCAAACTCTGTCATCCAGAGCCAGAGTTGTGCTGTCTGCAATGAGGCCTGAATGGCCAGGCCACTGAAGGAAGGGAATCTTCGAGATTTATTGGTTCCCTGGGGGCTCTGCCTCTACCTTAGCAATAGTGACTGCTGTCTATACTTCTCTATTCTTTAGAGTAAATCCCTTCCTGCTTCTGAATAATTCTCCATGTTGCATTTTCTTTTATTCCAATTACTGAATATTTTCTGTCCCATGGTTGAACCCTGACTAATGCAGGTGGTTCCTATATTCCTTAACAGTAGTGTTATTCTTTAACAGTAAAGTGTGCGTAGTGTGTGATTTTTCCATACATTATAGGGCAACATTTTTGATGAGCATATTATACTTTAATATGGAGTAAATACATATTTTACCTGTTAAATTTCTATATTTACCAACATCTTAAATAAATACTTAAAAGAAACTAATTGTATGCTGTGCAAATTCCAGAATCTATGATAATTTGAGTTAAATCCATGGCCTTTTCAAGTGTGAAGTTTTAAAAAATACACTTTTTAATCAAAAATGGCAAGTGCTCAACTATATTCTCTATTTTGATATTAAAAACTGAGATGACTGATGTGTTCATTTGTTTCACTATAACAACCATTTTAATATATGTGTATTTTATAGCATTATATGTACACCTTAAATATACACAATAAACGTTATTTTTAAAAGAAGACAGCAAAAAATAAACACATAAATGCCTTATCTAAAATGTTAAGGAAAGTAAAACAATAACTATATGATTATAAACATTCAAATTTTCCAATAACTCTTATGAATCTTACATTTTGGAAAAACAATCACTTTGACTTCCTCAGCTGTGTAATGGCTTAATTAAATAATTTGGACTGAGTAGGATGAAAATACAACTCTTTTTATCTTCCCTACCATTGACCATTTATGTCTTCTCTCTGGATTTCTCCTTTCCTGCTGCTGGATTAAATGCTGGAATGTTTCCATAATCTTTTCAATTTTTTTAAGCCTACAAACATAAAATGAATGCATTCATGTCTTTGCAGGGACATGGATGAAGCTGGAAACCATCATCCTCAACAAACTAACACAGGAACAGAAAACCAGACACTGCTTGTTCTCACTCATTAGTGAGAGTTGAACAACTAGAACACATGTACATGGGGAGGGGAACATCACATACTGGGGCCTCTTGGAGTGTGGGCGGAAAGAGGAGGGAGAGCATTAGGACAGATACCTAATGCATGCGGGACTTAAAACCTAGATGACGGGTTAATGGGTGCAACAAACCACCATGGAATATGTATACCTATGTAACAAACCTGAATGTTCTGTGTTTGGACGAACGGAGGCAGGATGGCGCACTTCCGGGTTCTTCTTCACCAGCTTTTCCTGCGCGCGTGAAAATGCAGCCGGCGCCAGGGACGGTGCAGATCAACTGGGCATGCGCCAGGTGACGTCAATCCGAAGAGACCAAGATTTACCTGGTCGCACCTGCGGAACGCCCTGGACACGCCCGTGCCCCGCCTATTGCCCTTCCACTCCTAGAAAAGCCGCTCTCGGCCAGTGAGCCACGCGGCCTTCCTGAGTCCTCACTCCTGTCGGGATGTCGCGACAACAGGAACTCCGTCGGAGAGCCCCACTGGGGGACTCTGCCGGCCTTCTTTGCCGGAGGCCACAGACCTCTTCCCCACACCTTAGGTGACCAAAAATAAACTTGCAGTTTTGCTCCTACACTTGCCTACTCGCTGGTTCTTTTGTGCCCGCTCGGCTGGTCTTAGAAAAACAAATCATTCATCACATGTTTCCCAGAACATAAAGTAAAATTTAAAATAAATAAATAAAAATAAATGGAAAAATCCTCTTAAGCCACATAATACTCACATCTAAGTAATCAATAGAATCCGTAATATTATCAAAACTTCCAGCTTTTTTCTCGTTTAAAGTCTTCCTCTCCACACAGTTTCAACACTTGCTTGAAAAATTATGGCAAGATTGCTCAGTTGACCCTTTCTCTTCTTATTGTACTTAATCCTTTGCTCATAGACTACTGTTTCTGACTCTTCCAATGTCTGGATGCGGGATAGAGTTGGTGTTGGGTAGGGAATTAGAGGCGGAGTCCAGTCTTGTGTTCATATGCTATGGCTGTGCTCCATTTGGTGAGTCACTTATGGAGATTTCTCTGCTATCTCCAGTTGAAAATGTCTGAATGTATTTGCTTTGGAGCAGATAATTTCTCTTTGTCCTCTGCTAAAAACACTTAGGATTCTTTCCTGAACCTCTGGGGTTTCAGTCATCCGCTCTTCCACTGGTAAACTTTTATGTATTCTCTTGAACCAGATGCTTCTAAGATGAGTCACTCTTATCTCTGCCTTCCCTCTCAGGGACTAGGCCCTAGAGACATGCACCTTGCTCCACAAATGGAAAGTTAACAAACAGTTACATTTTTTTCTCATTCTTCCTGAAGACAGGGGTAGGCTTAACCATAGCTTCTGACTGTTTAAGTCTTCATACTTCAGTCAAACATGATACGTTTTGTTCTTCAAACTCTAGGGTACACATGTCAAGCTTTGTGAGTCCATTTATTTCCCTTGAAGAATCTTTCTGATGAGTTTCAAATTGAGAAGGGTGGGCATTATTTCCTTGCTCATTGAGGGAGAAGAAACTAGCACATTAACATTGTCTCTAAGGAGAACTCTCCTAGACTATTCAACCATTTTTATAAGCTGAATGGGGTTATTAACTAATCTTAGTAGAACCAGTTTTCTTCAGCTCCTTCATAAGTCCTTAAAGAATGAGATGGACCTCCATCTCATTTTATATTATGGAGTGCCTTGTAACCTATTACTTTGTTCTCCATATTTGATGCTTCTCCCAACATTGAGAAAACAAGGAGAATAAGATTTAATAAGCTGTTATATTTGCATAATAAGAATGACATTATATTTATGTGACTATCTTGTTGGATCTGAAAATTCTGCATATGAACAAAGATAAAAATTCTGCATACAAACAAAGATAAAAGAGTTATTTCAACTTCCTGGCAGTACGTATTTTCCTATAACTCAATCCATAAACATTTTTCACAGACAACTCTGTAGAACAGGACTTAATTATTAAGTAATATGTCTATAGTCTCTATGGGAAGGGCTGTAATTTGGAAGTGGCAAAATTCTGTCATATTTCTGAACAGTAAAAATATATTGTTTAATAGTCACTGCTCAATGGATGAAACTTACCAGTATAAATGAGCTAAACTCTTAAATATGCAGTAGTCTCACAACACTTTCTTCAAGTTTTAGGGACAAGGTATTAACAACCAATGATACTAGAATCCAACACTCTCCTGTTTGCTTTTGATTATCCCACTGTAAGATATACGTATTATTAAGGTCTCTATTTCTGTTCCTTGTGTTTAATCGAAAATATAAAATTGTAACATAGCAAAAAACTTTGAAATATCTTGCTGTGAATACTTATGAACTTGCTTTTACTAGATTTGGAGAATATTTCTGAGACCCAAACTCATTAATTTCTTAGTAATTTAAAAGTGAATTGTGGTTTATTTTATACAATGAAATATATGAATGGTATGAAATTTTAAATTAGCATTATTAAACACTTAGTATGTTCTAGGTATAGCCATCTACTAGTAAACAGTCTACAAGGAATAATTAACATACAAATACATCAACAGCAAGTTAGATTATTAAATATTTTAACATAAGTACACATGAAGAGCAACAAATTATAAGAAAAATTATCTCTGTCATAGGCATTCAGGAAATCTTCATGAAGGACATTTTGCTTTCGTGTGTTTCTTGAGCAATGAAACTGCTAGCTCCATGACAGCAGGGGTCAAGTCTGTTTTCTCCATCTTTGTATATACTGCATTTGGCATAGGCCGTAAAACTATTAATTTTTATTAAGTTTTTTTATTGTAATGATGTTTTACTATTTACGAGTGTTAAAACTGTATACTCTACAGAAGGTATCCTAGAGTACCACAACATAAAGCCTGGAAAATTATTAGGATTGGAGGTATGGACATGAAAACTCAAAAATCATTTTTATAGAAAAGTGACTGTTTTAGTCCCCTATCTTATTCTGTAAAAGATAAGTTACTCGGCCTAAAATTATCTGACATATATTTTAGGACTGTAGGGGGGCCCATAAATGACAAAATAGAGGACATAAAACAAGGCGGTATATATTTTTTCTCTATCAATCCTGGAAGCACTATTGCTAGAAGGCAGGTGAAATGTCTGGGGAGTACATTAGAGTGCCAACAGTGCTGTAATATTCATAGAGCTATAGCAGACAGTTTTGAACGTGATGCCTTATGGATTTGAAAGATAAACGAGGAGGCAATTCTTTGGGGCCTTGAGTGTGTATGTTTCTGTATTTCTCTGTGCTTCTCCATTAGAAATGTGCCTGTGATACAGAGCCCTGAACAGGGCCTGTCACAATTAAATCCCCCATGAATATTTGTTGACTGAAGATTTACACCTCCAAAACCAACCCCTAGTAAACAAAAATGTATTTCCTCATTTTCTCTCAATTTTTGGTCTACATTCTTTATTTCAACTATTTCCTATCACCATATTTTAAAACAAGTTTTTGTTTTAATTCCTTCACTTTATACTTAAGTTTTCACTGTCATAAAATTGCTCTCTTTATGCTTACCAATTTGACAGATTTTTGGAACTAAATTTGGCAAAGTTTTTGGAATATTTGTTCTATGCAAAGCATATTCTCATCAATAATGAAGTAGACTTTTTCTGAATCTTGCATATGTTTTCTCCTTTTTGGAGCATGTTGCATGACTGATCCTTTAAATTGAAGCATATGGATTCTTTGACCCTGCCAAAATTTCATGGTTTATTTTCTTTCCTGTCTCTCTCTTTTTTTTTTATGTCCAATCTTTTCTTCTCTTCTATTCAGTGTAACTGTTCTTTAAAAGCTGGAATATGTGCTGTTCTCCCCTTAACTGACTGTTTCCACTGTCAACTCACATGTTGACAGAGCAGATCTAATTTTACATCTGCACAGAATATTTTTAAATGACTCTCTAGCCTTTCCTTTGGACTCCATATATTTTTTTCACTTTAAATACTGATAAATCACTTAGATATAATAATGATAATAATAATCATAATAAATACAAGCTGATATTTCCTTGACATTGTGCCAGTGCTGAAAACCTAGCATATAAAAATAGAACATATCTTTGCTTTAACTCATCACATCCCATCCAATTCTTCTAAAGAATTGACATCTATTCTACTAGATATATTATGTTATATCTTATCTGCCATTGCAAACTTTTTCAATTTATTACTATTGGCATTTAGAGTACAAACTTTTTCAAGGTATGTGACTATCCCACACATTTAACATTCTTGATTTATTTCTCTTTCTTGTGGTAAAGAAACACCTAACATGAGATCCACTCACCTAACAACTGTTTTAAGTGTCCAGTTTTAACTTTAAGCACAATGCTATACAGCAGAGCCCTAGAGGGTTTTAATCTTGTTAGACTGAAATTCTATACCTATTCAATGACAAACCTTCATTTTCTCTCCCCTCGATGCCCTGATAACCACTGTTCTACCTTCTGCTTCTATGAATTTGACTGTTAATATACCTCACAGAGGTGTAATCATGCCTTATTTGTCCTTGTGTGACTGGCTTATTTCACTTAGCATAATGCCCTCAAGATCCAAAAATGTTGTAGCATAGGATAGAATTTTCCTCCTTTTTGATGGTTGAATTATATTCCATGGTATATACATAAATATACAATTTTTAAATCTAATTATCTGCCGATGGATATTCAGGTTGTTTCTATCTCTTGGCTGTTGTGAATAATGCTGCTGCTATGAGTGTGGGAATATAAATACCTCTTTGAGATCCTGATTTCAATTCTTTTGGATAAAGACCCAGAAATTGGCCTTCTGGATCACATGGTAGTTCTATTTTTAATTTTTGAGGGAAACTCCATACTGTTTTCCACAATGGCTGCACCCCACAGCACAGACAACAAAAGTGAAAATAGACAAGTAGTACTGTACCCAAAACTTCTTCACAGCAGAAAGTAATAAACAGAGTGGAAAAGCTACCCACTCGATGAGACATAATATTTGCAAATCATGTATGTTGCAAGGGGTAAATATCCAAAATATATAAAAAGCTTCTACAACTCAATAACATAAAAAAGCAAAAACCCAATTAAAGAATGGTCAAAGGTTTTGAAAAGACATTTCGTCAAAGAAGACATACAAATGGCCAAAAGGCATAGAAAAAGTTGCTCCATATCACTAATCATCAGGGAAATGAAAGTCAAAGCCACAGTAAGATATCACCTCACACCTGTTAGAAAGGCCATTATAAAAAAACGAAAGAAAGAAAGGAAGGAAAAAAAAAGGGAAATGTTTCAGTGAGGATGTGGAGAAATACTGAAATACTGAAACCCTTGTGCCCTGTTGGTGAGAAAGTTGGTTTCAATTTCTCTGCATCGTCACTAAAATATTTCATTTTATTTTTTCTAATGGCCTTCCTAACAGGTGTGAGGTGCTATCTTACACTTTTCCAAATATATCCCAGGGGAGTGATACCGACTCCAGCTGAGGATCACTGGTACAAACAGCACTGCCATTTTAAAAAATTATAAATTTACCTTGAAGATAATATACATAGATTCATGGTTTAATTGATGCAAAAGCATGATAATTTAGTTTGACAAAAACTCACTTTGGCTGATTCATGGGGAAATGGCTTCAAAGAGTTTTCCTGAGTCAGGCATTCATTTGCTAGTTACCATAGTAATCCAGGTAAGAGGTGACGTGGTAGTCTGTGGTAGAAGTATTGAAAGTGGGAAGATTCAAGAGGCACTAAGAATTAAAAAATAACAATAAATGAATTTTGATGTTGTAGAGACCTGAAGGAGATGGTAGATTTGAAGATTATTCCATATTTCTGGCTTGAGTATAGGTAGAGATAATGACCATTCTCTATATAAGACATACAAATTCTGGTGGGGTAATTCCTAGCAGAGTAGGAAGTAGATGTATAGAGACACCACATCTACCCTATGGTCACTGTTAATTTTTCATTTATTGGACTTATTTTACAATGCTCTTACCATTTCCCAGCATTATGTAAGTTCTCAGAATTACTCACTGAAGTTTTAAAACATAAAAATGTCATAGAAATTAGAGCATGAAAATGTAAGATGAGAGTTATCTTTGAGGAAGCTTTTAAAAGAAGGAAGAAAATACCGGAGAAGGCAGACGAAGGATTGCTAAAAGTAGGAGAGGAAAAGGAAGGATAGGATAGGATAGAATAGAATAGAATAGAAAGATTGATTATCTGCTTTGTAGATGGCATAGGAAGGTAGTTATAGATACACTTGTTTTATATCCTCATAAAATGTTCCTACTTTGGTGAAAACAAGCTCTACAGAAGGGCACTTCATGGTTTAACTTCCTGTCCTTGATTTTACAATTTGTAATTGATAATTACACTTTGCGATCTCCACACTCTATAAATAAATAAAATATGTCAAGCAGCAAAGCTACATTGTTGAAATGAAAAGTGGTATGTCCTGAAATGTATTTTGGCCACATGATCAAAATTTATTCTAGATGATCTAATACAACATGAAATCTTCATTGGTAATATCTTTGAATCTCTTTTTTCTTTGAGATTTTCTTGAATTCTTACATAAGTATTAAAATTATCAGTAAAAATAATATTTGTTATGTAGCACTAGATATATATAACGAATTCTTTTGTAATGAAAACATAAAATAATTATTATCGGTATAATAGACTTTCATATATGTCATATATATGGATATATATTAAAATAAATAGATATATGACATTTTAACTTCATATATATAATTTAGAAGCAGAGAACTATTTGAATGAAGGCCTACTGTAATGCTCATGGGAAATAATACCTTAAAAGCAATGTGAAATTCAGCTGAGTTTTTATTCCTTTTTTATTCCTTTTTTAGTACATTCTCAGAGGATATTTATTATTTAACATACATTACTTGTTACATCAAAAGCAATTAATTCCACAGGTAACAGAGTTTTATGTTTTATCTTTGAAAACAAAGTGACATAAAATCAAAGCAAACATATGTTTCTAATTTTACAAGTATTATCTGATAAGCAATTCAGAAAAATTCTACCTAGTATAAGTTGAACCTAGAAAAACCTTTTGGATTTTTAAACATTTATAAAAAATTCATCTTGCCAAAATTAAGAATACATAATGAAGGAGTGATCTCAGGAACATTTGACTTCAGGCTGTTTCAATTTTTAAAATGCATGAGCTAATGGCTGTATTTTTCACTAATTTTTCAAATCACCAAAACTACTTTTCAAGGAATTTGCCAATTCAACTTAAGAGCAAAGAAACAAACTGTATGCATATTTTGTCAAGGAATCATATCATAGAAGTAATCTTAATATCTAAAAGTTGTTACATTTGGAAAATATAATTAAGATTACTGAATTGTAAACATGCATTTATAAAAAGATATACATAATAAATGCTGGTCTGGTAAAAAATGTAGTAGAATTTGGAGTCACTTATATGTTATCACAACTTTGTCATTGCTTAGATTAGAAAAGTCACTTAATTTCCCTAAAATTCATTCTCTTTGTCTGTAACAGATTTATTAAGGAGACAACAATTGGAATAAAGATTAAACAAAGATACAACCTTGTGGAGAATAAAACAAGGACCTTAAATCCTGACTGGAAGACTTCTAATACAGGCTCTACCACTTAGCACTTGTGTGAACTCATTCAGCTTAGCTTCTCCACATTTAATTTTCTCTTCCAAAAAATGAAAGTAATAATAATACTCAAACCACAGGACTGAGTATTAAATGAATTAAGGTGCTCAAGATGGCTGACTAGAGACATCAGGCACTTGCCTTCTCCAGAAAAAAGAACCAAAATGATAAATAATCACATATTGAACACAACATCTAGGATAGAATGCTAGAGTCCAGTAGAAAAGCCATGGGAAACACCTGTGACACAGAAGAATATGAAAGTGAGTGAGTGGCTTGGCTGAGATTGGCTGTGAGCCCAGAGGGATTCACTACTGCAGGGAAAAGTAAGTGAGAGACCCTCAGGGGTCCACATTCCCACCATGGGCTGCTGAAAGTTGCATGCCTTGGTCTGTGGGTGGTGACCCCACATTGCAGCCACTGCCAACACGAGTATCTACTGCTTCAGACCCAGAGGCTCTTCAGACCCAGAGGCTGCCACTGCTGCTGTCATTGACCACACCGTGCTGGATGCTCAGTGACCCAAAAACCCACTCACTTGGTTTGCCCATCACTGATACTACCAGCATCTGAGGAAGCCACCAGAATGTCCAAGAGTTGGTCCACCTAGCCCTGCTAACACCTGTTCCAGTGAATGCTGACTTGAGGCCTAAGAACAGGTATGCTCAGCCCAACACTGCCATTCCTGGGGCCCAAAGACTGGCCCACCTGGCTTCCTTGTGCCTAGCAAAGCTTTACCTTAGCCTTCACTAATAACTGCACTCTAAACCACTGAGAAAATCACAGATACTACTGATACTGTTTACAGCAGAAGAAATCATGCAGAGACTACACCGTTGCAGGCATCAGAATCAAATCCAAAGGGCCTTACTCAACCAACACTCTTGATACAACATAAGAAAAAAGTCCTCCTCTATGAAAACCAACTCAAATAATTAAAAGAGTTCATTATTAAACCAGATAAGCAGATATCAATGAAAGAACACAGTGAACATTAAAAAGAAAGAAAATTTGACACTTCTAAAGGAACACAACAATTCCCTAGCAACAGATTCCAGTTTTTAATAATCCACAAAAGACACAGAAAAATATTTATAATTATGTGACTGAAAAAGCTCAATGAGACACAAGAAAGTTAGGAAGAATAATCCAAAGAAAATTTTTAAAATTAGGATATGAATAATATATTAACCAAAGAGATAGGTATCATAAAGAATGGTAATTCTGGAAGTGAACAGTTTACTGAATGAAATACAAAATACACTTGAAAGCTTTAATAATAGAGTAGATCAAGCAGAATGAAAGAATCTCAGAACATAAAGACAAGCCTTTATAAATAATCCAGTTAGGCAAAGATAAATAAAAAAAGAACAATGAACAAAGCCTTTGTGATATATAGGACATATAAAGTGACCAAATGTATGAATTGTTGTTATCCCCCAAGGTGAAGAAAGAATAACCTATTAAACAAAATAACAAATGAAAACTTCTCAATTCATATATAGGAGTCCCAGCATTTCACAGATATAATGCAATAAAGTCTTTTTCACAGCACATTATAGTCAAGCTGTATAAAGTCAATGATAAAAAGAAACTTCTAAAAACTGCAATAGAAAAACATTTAGTCACCTATTTTTTAAAATCCTTATCAAAGTAGCAGTGAACTTCTCAGCAAAACTTTCAGTCCAGGAGAGAATGGGATGATGTATAAACAGTACTGAAATAAAAAAAAAAAAAAAAAAAAGAATGAAACTGTCACCCAATAATAAAGCCAGCAAAAACTCTTCATAAATGGAGAAATAGTCTTTTCCAGAGAAGCAAATGCTGAAGGAATTCACCACCACTAAAACAGGCCTAGTAAGAATTGCTCAAGGGAGTCCTAAACCTGGAGGTGAAAGGTTGACAATATAATCATGACAGCACACTAAAGTATAAAACTCACTGGTAACTCAAATGCACAAATGAGGAAAAGAAAGGAGTCCATTGGTTCCATGACAGAAAACAAGCAAACCAAACAGATAAACAATAAGAGAGAGAAAATAAAACAAAACAAAACAAAAAATATACCAAACAACTACAAAATAATTAACAATATAATATGAATAAAATCTCCTATAGGAATAAGTACCTTAAGTGTAAACAGATTAAATTTTCCACCTCAATAATATAGAATAGGTGAGTGGATTAAATGAAAAATATATTTCTAAAAAGAAACACATTTTTCTTATAAATATACATAAAGACTGAAAGCAAAGAAATGGAAAAATATATTCCATGCAAAGGAAAACCAAAAGCAAGCAGGAGTAGCTATGTATGTATCAAATGCATCATACTTTAAGTCAAAATAGTAAAAAAGAACAAAAAAGATCATTATATAATGATAAATAAATTGCTACATCAAGCATATTATAATTCAAAATATGTATGCACCCACACTGGAGCACCCAAATCCATAAGGTAAATATTACTAGATTTAAAGAAATGATAAACATCAATTCAATAATAGTGAGAGACATCAATACCCCACTCTCAGCATTAGATAGATCATTTAGAATAAAATCAACAAAGAAATATTGGACTTAAATGGTGCTTTCCAAATGGACCTGACAGACATTTGCAGAACATTTTATCAAACAGCTGCAGAATACACCTTTTTCTCATTATTATATAGAACATTGTAAATAATTGACCAAATTTTAGGCCACAAAAGAATTCTGAACCAATTAAAAAATTAAAATCATATTAAGCATCCTCTCAGATCACATTGGAATAAAATTAAAAATCAATACCAACAGAAACTTTGGAAACTTTACAAATACATAGAAATACAACAATATGCTCCTCAATGACCACTGGGTCTATGAAGAAATTAAGGTGGAAGTCAAACAATTTATTGAGACAAATGAAAATAGATATAAAACATACCAAAGCCTGTGAGAAACAGCAAAAGTAGGGCTAAGAAGGAATGTAATAGCAACAATGCTTACATCAAATAAACAGAAATGTTTCAAATATATAATACAATGCACTTCAAAGAACTAGAAAAACAAGAACAAACCGAACCCAAACTAGTAAAACAGGAGAGATAATAAAGATCAGTGCAAAACTAAATTAAATAGAGACTAACAATAACAAATCTACAAAGAATCAACAAAATACAAAGCTGGCTCTTCAAAAGATAAACAAAATTGATAAACTGCTAACTGGTCTAACCAAGAAAGTAAGAGAGAATACCCAAATAAAATCATAATTGAAAAATAATACATTATAACTTGGCCAGGCACAGTGGCTCAGGCCTGTAATCCCAGCACTTTGAGATACCAAGGTAAGTGGATCACATGAGGTCAGGAGTTCGAGACCAACCTGGCCAATATGGGAAACACCATCTCTACTAAAAAAAAATTACAAAAATTAGCTGAACATGGTGGCATGCACCTGTAGTCCCAGCTACTTGGGAGACTGAATCATGAGAATTGCTCGAACCTAGGAGGTGGAGGTGACAGTGAGCCAAGATTGTGCCACTGTACTCCAGCCTGGGAGACAGTACGAAACTGTCCAAAAAAAAAAAGACACCATAACTGATACAACAGAGATACAACAACAACAACAAAAAAAAAAAAATTAGAGGGTATAACAAGCAAATAGATGCTTACAAACTGGAAAGGGAAAAAATTATGGGGAAAAAAAAACTATCTAGCAATATTGAATCAAGAAGAAATTAAAAACTGTGACCAATAAGAAATAGCAAGACTAAATCAGTATTCAAAAACCATTCAATGAAAAAATAAAGGACAGAAATGGGTGGATTCAAAGTCAAATTCCACTAAACACATAAACAGAAACTAATATCAATCCTCCCAAAAGCATTCCAAAAAATAAAAATGGAGAGAACTATTCTTAACTTATCCTACAAAACCAGCATTACCCTGACAGAAAACCAGACAAGGATACAAACACAAAAGACAGCTACAGACAAATAGCCATCATGAATGTGGACACAAAAAAATTCCTCAAAAAGATACCAGCAAATCAAATTCAACAGCATACCCAAAAGATAATACACCACTTACAAGCAGGATTAATCTTTCAGATGAAAGAATGGTTCAACATATGTAAACTGATCAACGTAACACATCACATCAATAGAATGTAGGACAGAAACTCTATGATCTCTCAATAGGCAGAGAAAAAAGCATTTGACAAAATTGACACCACTTAATGGTAAAAACTCCCAACAAACTCAACATAGAAGATACATACCATAAAATACTAAAAATTATATATGACAAACCTACAGTTAACAATATATTGACTGAGGAAAAGTTGAAAGCCTTTCATCTAAGAACTGCAACAAGAAAAGTGTCATGCGCTTCCGTGTGAAGACATCACCAAACAGGCTTTGTGTGAGCAATAAAGCTTTTTAATCACCTGGGTGCAGGCAGCCTGAGTCCGAAAAGAGAGTCAGCAAAGGGAGATAAGGGTGGGGCCGTTTTATAGGATTTGGGTAGGTAAAGGAAAATTACAGTCAAAGGTGGGTTGTTCTCTGGCGGGCAGGCATGGGAGTCACAAGGTACTCAGTGGGGGAGCTTTTTGAGCCAGGAAAAGGAATTTCACACACACAAAAAAATCATCGCTTAAGGCAAGGACCGGCCATTTTCACTTCTTTTGTGGTGGAATGTCATCAGTTAAGGCAGGGCAGGGCATTTTCACTTCTTTTGTGATTCTTTAGTTACTTCAGGCCATCTGGGCATATACGTGCAAGTCACAGGGGATGCGATGGCTTGGCTTGGGCTCAGAGGCCTGACAAAAAGAATGCCCATTTTCACCACTTCTATTTAACACAGTACTAAAAGTCCTAGCCAGAGAGATCAGGCAAGAAAATGAAATAAAAGGCATTTAAATTGGAAAAAAAAAAAAGACAAATTTTCCATATTTGCAGATGACATGAAATTATATTTAGAAAAACCAAACACTCTACCAAAAATCTTTTAGAACTGATAAAAAATAGGTAAAGTTGCAGGATACGAAATCAATATAGAAAAATAGTAACATTCCTATAAACTAATAATAATATAGCTAAAATAGAAATTAAGAAGGTAATCCCACTTACAATAGCTACCAAAAAAAAAAAAAAAAACACCTAGGAATAAATTTACCCCAGGAAATGAAAGATCTCTGCCAGAAAAACTACAAAACAATGATGAAGATAATTGAAGAGGACACAAAACAATGAAAAGCTAATCCTCTGTTAATGGAGTTCGTGAATCAATATTGTTAAAAGGAACAACTGTCCAAAGCATTAGACAGATTCAATGCAATTCCTAGCAAAATACCAACATTAGTTTTTAAAGAAAGAGAAAAAATTATAAAATTCATACGGCCCCAAAAATGATCTTGAATGGCCAAAGCTGTCCTGAGCAAAAAGAAAAACTAAAAACATCACATCATGTGACTTTAAAACATATTACAAGGGTATAGTAACTAAAATAGCATAATACCTGTATAACAATAGATACTTAAACTAATGGAACAAAATAAGGAACATCAAAATATGGCCATTGATCTTCAACAAAACTTTCAAGAACATACATTGCAGAATAAGCACACTTTTTAATAAATAACGCTGGAAAGTCAAGATAACCTGAGACACTAGAATGAAACTGGATCCCTACCTCCCACCATATACAAAAGTCAATTCAAATGGGTTAAAAATTAAAATGTAAGACCCAAAACTATAAAACTATTGGATTAAAATAAGGAAAACTCTTCCGTACAAGGGTCTAGGTAAATATTTTTATGATTAAGACCAAAAAAGGCACAGGAAACAAAGCAAAAATTAGATAAACAGTAGTATATGAAAATAAAAAAGCTTTGCATGCCAAAAGAAACAATCAACAGAGTGAAGAGACAACCTTATGAATGGGAGAAAGTATTTGAAAATTACTCATCTGAATCGGCAGTAATATCCATAATGTACAAAGAATTCAAAAAATTCAACAGTAAAACAAAACAAAACATAATGTTTCTATTAAGAATGGGCAAAGAACATGAGTAGACATTTCCCCCTGAAAAAAGACATCCAAATACCAAGCAGGCACATGAAAAAATTTTCACAATCACTAATCATCAGGAAAGTACAAATCAAAAACCACCATGAGATATTATCTTACCTCTGTTTGGATGGTTATCATTATAAATCCAAAACAACAACAACAACAACAACAAAACACTGTCAAGGATGCAGAAAAAAGGAACCCATATCCTGTTGGCATAAATGTAAATTAGTGCATGCACTATGGAAAGAAGTGTCTAGATTTCTGAAAAAAGAAAATGAAAATAGAACTACCATATGTTCCAACAATCTAACTACTGGGTATCTTCTATCCAAAGGAAAAGAAATCAGTTTATCAAAATTATAACTGCATTTTCGTGTTTATCACAGCATTATTCGCGATAGCCAAGATAGAGTATCAAACTAAGTGTTTTACTGATACATGAATGGATACATAAAATGTGATATGTATATATATATACAATGGAATATTATTTGGCCATGTAAAAGAATGAAATAATGTTAGCCAGGTGCAATGTCTAACAACTGTAATCCTAGCACTATGGGAAATCAAGGAGTACAGATGACTTGAGTCCAGGAGGTTGAGACCAGTCAGGGCAACATGGTGAAACCCCAACTCTACAAAAAATAAAAATAAAAATAATAACCAGGCATGGTGATGCACACCTGCAGTAACAGCTACTCGGGAGGCTGAGATGGGAGAATCCCTGTAGCCTGGGGGGTAGAGGCTGTGGTGAGCCACAAATGTGCCACTGCTCTCCAGCCTGTGCAACAGAGTAAGACAAGACCCTATCTCAAAAAAAAAAAAAAAAGAAAAAAAAAAAGGAAAAGTAAAGAAAAGAATCCATATCATTTGCAACAACAGAGGGCATCAGAGGTCATTCTGTTAAGTCAAAGCCAGGAACAGAAATACAAGTATTTTATGCTCTCACTCATTTGTGTAAGCTAAAAAACTTGACCTCATGGACATAGAAAATAGAATGATAGATACTAGATACTAGAGAGTGGGAAGGGTGGGTGAAGGCCAGCACAAGGATAAAGAAAGGTTCATTATAGGTAGAAATAATAATTAAATAGAAAAACAAATTCTAATGTTTGACAGCAGAATAGAGTGACTACACTTAGCAACAATATTATGCATATTTGTAAAAAACTGAAAGAAAGGAGGACTTTCTTTTATATGTTTATATATAAACATATAAAAATGATACTTAAGGTAATGAATATTCCAAATACCTTGATCATTATGCATTCTACGTATGTAAGAAGGACCCACATGTACTCAATAAATATGTAAACTACTATGTATCAATAAAGGGAAAAAGAGTTAATAAAGTTACTGATTAATACCATCTGTATCCCAATAACTTATGGAAAAAGATAAGCTAATTAATAACAATACAATGGCTTATAAGGAGGGAAGGAAGATTTCCATGTTTTACTTTAAATTAAAAATTACAAATGATTGAGCTTATTGAGGAAGGTATGTTGAAAGCCAAGATAGGTTGAAAGCTAAGTCTCTTGTGAGAAATAGTAAGCCAAGTTGTAAATGCAAAGGAAAGTTATTGAAAGAAATTAAAAGTGCTACACAAGTGAACACACAAACGGCAAGAAAGCAAAATTGATCACTGATATGAAGAATGTTTTACTGGTCTGAATAGAAGACCAAAAAAGTTACAACATTCTCCTGAGTAAAATTCTAATTCAGAACAAGGCTTTTAACTCTATGAAGGATAAGAGAGGTATGAAAGCTGTGGAAATGTGTGAAGTTACCAGAGGTGTATTTATAGGCGTACAGAAAGAAACCATCTCCATAACACAAACAGCAAGTGCTGACATAGAAGCAGCAGGAAGTTATCCAGAAGTCTAGCTAAGATCATTCATGAAGGTGGCTACAGTAAACAACCTATTTTTAGTGTTGATGATGCAGTCTTCTATCTGACTAAGAAGATGCCATCTAGGACTTTCTTAGCTAGACAGCAGAAGTTAATGCCTGGCTTCGAAGTTTCAAAGGACAGCTTAACTCACTTAGTAGTTAATGCAATTGGTGGCTTTAATTATTACAATTATGCAAAGTCTACTCTGACTGCGCTCTAGAAATGGAATAACAAAACCTGGATAACAGCACATCTGTTTACATCATGGTTTACTGAATATTTTAAGTGCAGTGTTGAAATCTATGTGTCAGAAACAGATTTCTTTCTAAACTATTACTGCTCATTGCCCGTGCACCTAGTCATCTAAGACCTCTGATGGAGATATTCAAGGGGAAAATGTTGTTTTCATGCCTGCTAATACAACATTCACTCTGTAGCCCATGAATCAAGAGAAATTTGAATTTTTAAATCTTATTATTTAAAAAATACATTTCATGAGGCTACTGCTGCTACATTAAATAGTGATTCCCCTGATACATCTGGGCAAAATAAATTGCAAAACTTCTGGAAAAAAATTCACCATTTGGTATACCTCTGAGAACATCTGTGATTTGTGAGAAGAGGTCAAAATACTCACATTAATAGGAATTTGGAAAAAGTTGCATCTAACCCTCCTGGATGACTTTGAGGGGTTCACGACTTAAATGGAGGAAATAACTGCAGATTTGGAGGAACTAGCAAGATAACCAGTATTAGAAGTGTACTGAATTGTTGCAGTCTTTTGATAAAACTTGAATGAATGAGTAGTTATTACTTATGGGTGAGCAGAAAAACTGGTTTCTTGAGAAGGTTTCTACTCCGGTGAAGATGCTATGAAAATTGTTAAAATGACAAAGAAAGATTTAGAACATTACATAAACTTAGTTGATAAAGTAGTGGCAATCAGTTTTGCTTTCTTGTCATTTGTGTGTTCACTGGTGTAGCACTTTTAATTACCTCCAGTAACTTTTCCTTTCATTTACAACTTGGCTTGCTGTTTGGCACAAAAAGATCTAGCTTTCAACCTATGAGATATGGATAGCATTTTCATTCTCAAAATGCTATCCAACAGTTTTGCATGCTCCAGAGATATCTTTAATGGAAAAGTCAATTGATGTGGCCCGTTTCATTGTTGTCTTATTTTAAGAAATTGACACAGCCACCTCAAATTACAGAAACGACCACGTTGGTCAGTCAGCAGCCATCAGCCTTGAGGCAAGAATCTCCAGCAGCAAAATTATTATGACACTTCAAAGGCTCAATTATTTACTATTTTATTTTACCAATAAAATATTGTTAAATGAAAGTTTATACATTGTTTTTATAGACATTATGCAATTTAACATTTAATAGACTACAGTATATTGTAAGCATAACTCTGATATGCATTGGACAACCAAAAATGTTGTGTGACTCACTTTATTGTGATATTTCTTTATCGAGGTTGTCTAGAACTTAACGCACAGTGTTTTTGTGGCATACCTATAATTTTTGAGTTGGAACACTTTGACAAAGTGCTGTTTTTCAAATGTAGTAAACCCCGATTAAAAATAAAAACCACAAAACTTAAAATAAAATCACAGTTATAGAAGTCTAAATTCTGGTATCCACATTATACAGAAGCAAGTAAACCAACCTTTTGCACTCTCTTGAGGCTTAATTCTAAGCTGTTATATTACACCTGATGCTGGGATAATTCTCCCTTAGAATAGAACCTAGCAATCTGATGGAAATCTAGCAAACTGCAATGATAGAAAAATGAAAAAGTGGTAAAGTGTAAAGTATACATATTTTACATACTTATGAATGTCAAAACTAAAGCTCAAGACTCTAAATAATAGGAAATAGGAATACCTTTTTAATTTACTTTTTAAACTTTCTCTGTTTATTAATGAAGATGTGGAAATGATATACGTTATATAATACAAGGCATATTAAATGAGTTTAATTAAAATGATACATTGTATAAAATTATTATGCTCAACCTGACTTCTATATAATAATAACTCCCAAACCTGGATATACATTAGAATCAACTTGAGAATTTGGTTTCTTTAGTGCTCTTTTACAATATTTTTTAAACTTTTTGAGGGTTACATTTGCAGATTTGTTAAATAGGTAAACTTGTGTCCTGGGGGTTTGTTGTACAGATTATTTTATTAGCTAGGTATTGAGCCTAATACCCATTAATTCTTTTTTCTTATCCCCTTTCTCCTCCCACCCTCCACTCTGAGAGGCCCCAATGTGTGTTGTTCCCCTCTAAGTGTCCACGTGTTCTCATCATTTAGCTTGCATTTATAAGAGAGAACATGTGGTATTTGGTTTTCTGTTCTTGCATTATTTTGCTAAGGATAATGGTCCCCAGTTCCATTCACGTTTCTGCAAAGGACATGATTTCATTCTTTTTCATCACTGTATAGTATTTCACGGTATATATGTACCACATTTTCTTTATCCGGTCTACCACTAACGGGCATTGAGGTTGATTACATGTCATTGCTATTGTGAATAGTGCTGCAGATACATGTGCATACATGCGTCTTTATAATATAATAACATATTCATTTGGATATATACATGGCAATTAGATCACTGGGTCAAATGTTATTTCTGTCTTTAGGTTTTTGAGGAATTGTCACACTGCCTTCTACAATGGTTAAAGTAATTTATACTCCCACAAGCAGTGTATAAGTGTTTCTTTTTCTCTGCAACCTCACCAGCATCTCTTATTTCTTCACTTTGAAGTACTAACCATTCTTACTGGTGTGAGATGGGATCTCACTGTGGTTTTGACTTGCATTTCTCTAATAATCAGTGATGCTAAGCTTTTTTACATATGGTTGTTGGCTGCACGTTTGTCTTTTAAAAAGTGTCTGTTTGTATCGTTTGCTCACTTTTCAATGGGGTTGTTTGCTTTTCCTCATAAATTTGTTTCACAATTCCTGGAGTATATCTCTTCTTAATTTAATCATAATATCTGAGGTGGGACCAGGTGTTGGTAGGTTTTAAAATTTCTCATATAATTCTATTTTTCTTTTGATGTTGAGAACTATTGGTGTACATGATCACATCAATGCAGCAAATTAGTATAATAGGTCAATGGAAGTGAAAAAACTGGAGACAATTTAAAAACATATGGCACAAGAACTCACATTTTCCTACTATTGAATTTTCTAACAAATCTATATATAAAACAATATGCAAATATTATAATCAAATAGAATTGGAGGATATAGCTCATAGATTGCAATTCCAGTAGGATATTCAGTGAAAATAATAAAGTTGACTTTATTTTATTAGAATATATTTGTAATATAAAAACATACATGCACTTTTTCTGTATGATCAGAAATATATGCTTTGCTATTTGTCCTTTTTTCTCTTTACTTTGTAGGTAAATTAAAGGATGCAAAATATTATTTTTAATTGCATTAAAGCATATAATATGAGTCTAGACAATCATTTGTTTCTTATATAAAACAAATTCCTAGAGATTCTAATAGCAATACAAATTTATTGAAAAAAAGTCCATTATTTTTCTTTCAAAAACTTTTTGCAAATAATGATTATTACCCAAGTGTTGAACAATGGAGATTCATCTGATTTTGATATAGTGAACAGGAAATAATTTGTAATACCTAAGGCATTTATGCAGTCAAAAATTGTGCTAACTCTTGAAATTAATCCATTATCTTTCAGGAATTGCACAGGAATATAACTTTTACATATTTCACTTTATTAATTATATATTACATGATTTCATGTATATCACAATATGAATGAAATTATTACAGATTTTGAATTGCAGAAATTTCATACTATAAGTGTGAGAAATCTCATCTTAAATCACTATGAGATCTTGGAAATCTAAAGTAAAATGGTTACTCTACAACTTATCTTTACTCTTTATCTGGTCTACCACTGATGGGCATTGAGGTTGATTACATGTCACTGCTATTGTGAATAGTGCTGCAGTGAACATAATGTGCATACATGTGTCTTTATAATATAATTTATATTCATTTGGATATATACATGGCAATTAGATCACTGGGTCAAATGTTATTTCTGTCTTTAGGTTCTACAAGTGAATCAATAGATTCACACATGTCAATTTATTTCTTCACAAATGTATGTATGAAACACACCTGATTATATGGGACATTTTACTATGATAGCATTTTCTCTATGGGTTCAATTTGAAAGTCTAACCAATCAGATGCAAGTAGCCATGATGAAAGATTTATCAACACTTCATAAATACTCAGAGTTTTCCTCAACAAACATTTTAATGTATTATATTAATTTCAGTCTTACTGGAACTTAAAAAAAGCTCTATGAAAAACAAAAACCAGTAGGTATCAATAAAACAAATTTTCTAGCTTTCTACTGTAAAATTCTACCTGTGAAGAAGACCAACACTTTCTTAATATTAATGCCTCAAGTAAAAATAAGGATGAGTTCTCATATCCAGATACTCAAAATAGCCTTTAAAGAAAATTGTATTACATTAAGTGACCCCTTTGGCACAGTGTCAAAGTTCTTCCCTCGAAGACTCTGTTAGGATGTTCTCTCCTGTTGGTACAAACAAGTCATCTTCAAAATCCCATACACTATAAGATTCTGTAAATTGCTCTTGTACGTTTCTCTAAGAGGAATGTTTACTTTCAAAACTCTTGTTTCGACTACTGACTTCTACCTACCTAGAGAATAGGATTATATTATTAATCAAGTGCCAGCATCATCTCAGAATCTTTCAACAATTTGAATTGAAATATGCAGTCAATAGACTATTCCACTTCACACATGATAAACAGGTGAATGTGTAGGATCCACATATAGTGGTATCTTTCAGAATTAGTCTTCAAAAATAAATAAAGAAAAGTTTTATTTTTCTCTCTAAATGTCTCGCTTCCAAGTATTTTTATCCCTTCTGCAAATTAGACTGGGCAAGAAAGTCAGTCTGTGGTAAAACGATTTTATGTGAAAATACACCCCATCGTGCACTGAAGTTGTCCGTTAGGGGGTCATTAGTAGGAAGACAATGAATGTTTCCCAGCCTGGAGCACCAGCCTGTTAGTTTTAACATCGTACATATGCTACTGGCTATCTGTAGTAGATTAAATATTATGTAATGCTGTAATTTTGTCATCTCTTAGGGCACTTTTGTTTTGTTTTCCATTTGCTTCGCAGGGCTATCACTGATATTTTCCTGTTGCTCAGTTTTACCTACCAAAAAAATTTTGGTCAGTGCAATGCTGGGGGAAAATCAACATGTTTAATATAAATGTTTTGTCATTACTAAAACTTTACCGTGTTGAAAATTGTAGAAGGTCTCAGTTCTTTCCTACGCTTTAAGGATTTTCAGTGTGCTTCTGCTTGACTATTAAGTATAACCTACATATGAACATTTAGTTCATCCTTGAAGAAACACACTGAGTTTGAAGTTATTTAGCGCTACCATATAAATTTCTATTTGAAGATATTTCCAGTCTCTTTATGAAGTGTATAAAATAATGGGGTAGAGTTAGCAGCATGATTTAATGTCTTTCTCCAGAAATAGTTCTGCCTCTAGCAGAAAAACTAGATTTTTAAAAAAGGAAAAGAGAAAAAGGTTGCCGAAGCATCCTCACTCATTGCAAGCTCTCACAACAGAGGGCAATTTTTTTTTTTGTAAAACAAAGTCCAGATAAATAAAATATTTAAATATTTAAGTGCTTTTATAATATTTTCCCTTAAGATGTTTTCTTGACTTTTTCTGTAAATTATTTGTTTTGACAATAAGGCTTGTTCTTGCCCTTAAAGTAGTTTAAGCTTGTCAATTTAAAAATTGTTTTTTTAGAGTAGCCAAATTGTTTTATCCTTAATTCACAAGAGCAATTCAGAAAGAATGATTATATACCGTACAGATTTCTTAAAGTTCACTTTGTTGATTTCACTAATAAGCCTGGGCTCATGATCATTTTCCTGTCTTAACTAAAATGGTAGCCTTGGCTGGGAGCAGTGGCTCGTGCCTATAATCCCAGCAATTTGGGAGGCCGAGGCAGGCAGATCACCTGAGGTCAGGAGTTCAAGACCAGCCTGGCCAACATGGTGAAAACCCATCTCTACTAAAAATACAAAAAATTAGCCAGGTGTGGTGGCATGTGCCTGTAATCCCAGCCACTTGTGAGGCTAAGGAAGGAGAACCACTTGAACCAGGAGGCGGAGGTTGCAGTGAGCTGAGATTGCACTCCAGCCTGGGCAACAGAGTGAGACATAAAATATATGTGCGTGTGTGTGTGTGTGTATGTGTGTATGTGTATATATATACATACACACTATATATACACACATATCTATGAATCAATGTTGAAACATGCTTTTTTTGGGAGACTGAAACCAAATATCTAAGAATGCTGTTTTGTTTATTTAGGTTTTCTGTTTTTCTTTTTTTATCAATATATGTGTGTATATATACACACACACACATATACACACACACATATATGTACACACACACACACACACATATGTATATTCCAAATATATATATATTCCAAATAAACCCCTTAAATTAGGTTAGAGGGTAAAGGGTTCCAGAAGAGCAAGCACAGGTTGTATCCTACTTTCTCCTAAAGGGAAGCGTTATGGGTCAAATATCAGTAAATGTCAGCAAAATGATGCCTAAGAAAATGTCTGAATTTGTCTGAGTACAGGAACTTTATTGTATAAGGGATCCCTTGAGAAAAGACAGCACTTATAGCATATAAGCATTCATTAAGAAATGCATTTGTATTGCAATGGCATGGGTGGTAGTGTATTTTGCCATTTTTTTTTTCTGATTTCTAACCATTATACTTATTAGCAATGCTGCGGATGTGTTTTATTTTAGAAGACAGGAAATCTGAAATTGAGGATAATTGAAAACAACGAACTTGAAATGGTTCTTCAAATAGTTCTTGAAACCACTTTTCTAATTATGTTTGCAATTATATTCTAGTCTTAACTTCAAAATTATTCCATGGTTTCAGAAGATAAAAAGACTATACAATTCATTCAGGAAGTCTTCTTTTATACCCCTTTCCCCTGGGGACACTATACTACCTTCACATACTTTTTACACTGTATGTGCTCAGATTTGTCCAATGACTAAAGTTACTGTCTCTCCATATAATTTCATCTGTAAAAGAATATGAAACAAAATGAATCAATGTTGAAACATGCTTTTTTTGGGAGACGGAAACCAAATGTCTAAGAATGTTCTTTTGCTCATTTAGGTTTTCTGTTTTTTGTTTTTGTTTTTATTAAGAGAGACTTTTAAATAACTCTGGACTAACAAAGACTCAATTATACTGGGATGCCTGAATTTTCTTCATTCTTAAATTTGGGGACAACATACAAACAGTAAAATACACAAACATTAAGTATACATTCCAAAGAATATATACACACATATGTACGTGTATGTGTGTGTATGTAGCAATACTAATTATATCCACATAGAGAATATTTCAAATATTCCTCCCAGTCATAATCTCCCATAAGTAACCACTATTTGGACTTCTGTTACCTTAGATTAATTATGTCTGTTGAAAATTTATATAAGTTGCATCGTACAGATATATTTTTTGACTTCTGTTATTTATTATGGTATTTCCTATAACAGTAGTAGTTATTTGTCTTATTATTCACATGTAATATTGCATTTAAAATTGTCTTTATATATTCCATTTTTGATAGATATTTGGTTTATTCTAAATCCCCCATGAGCAAAGTTCTCTGAAGTTTCTTGTGAATGTCTTTTGGTAGAAATATAAATTTATAAATTTGAGGCATACAGCCAGGAGCGAAATTGTTTTCAGTAGATACTCAGTTGGCATAAGTATCATAGATATTGACAGATAGTCTTCCAAAGTGATTATTTCATCTGGATATTCCTAAATAGATCACTAAATGGTATCACTGTGACTTCTTCTACATTAGAATCTCTATATTATAATGTTTACTGGAAGTAGTATCACTGTTATATTATGCATTTTGTAAGTAGATAAGACCTCATTCTATATCATAGTCTTTCCAGGTAAAGTAAGTCACAACTAAAAGACATGGGGCAAGTCTAGTAGTAATACCAGAGGGCAAGAAGGATCTGCAAAGGACTGTGATAAACACCACGTGGTTTCTAATTATTTGATGCTCTTATAGGGCTACACCGCGTTCTAGAGTAGTCAGCACTCTTTTTCTGTAACAGGCTAGATATAAAACGTCAGCTTCGTGGTTTCTGTCACAATCACTCAACTTTATGAATTTTGTAAAACATTAACATGTCAGAAAATATTATTCTACTTTTGAATTTTGTACAACCATTCAAAATTGTGAAAACAATTCATAGCTCAAAAGGCATTCGTGAAAGTGTGGCTGACCAGGTTTGGCCCATGGGCTATATTTGGTGACATGGAAGAAGGAATCTTTTTAAACAACTCCGAGCTAACAGACTTCCCTCTTGAACTATGCTGTCTTACTTTCCTTCATATTTTAAAATGAATAAAAAAAATACACTGTTCTCACCAAAAAAGATATGTGAAATAACACATATGCTATTAATAGTTCAATTGAGCTGTTCCACAAAGTATACATTATTTCAAAACAACATGTTCTACCTATAATTTTATATGTCAGTTACATAAGTAAATACATATACAAAGAGAAAGAAATAATATAGTTTTTCTTAGGCTTTTGAAGTCACTAGGTATAACTCAATTTAAGGAGTAGGAAGTTACACTCAACCTCTTACACTCAACCTCTTTGAGAGTAATATATCTATTATAAATAAATCATTTTGAGTTATTCTGCATGAGAGATATATCTTTATTAATAAAAATGAAAATAAAATAAAATAATTACATAATTTTAAAAGATAAATGTTGGTGAGGATGTGGAGAAAGGGAAACTTTTATTTACTGTTAGTGAGAATGTAAATTGCTACAGCCTTAATAGAAAACAGTATGGAGTCTCTTCAAAAAATTTAAAAATAAGTATGGAATGTTCCAGCAATCTAACTCCTGGGTATACATCCAAAGAAATTAACATTATTATGTTGAAGATATAGCTATACTCCCATGTTCATTGCAGAATTATTTACAATAATCAAGACATGGCAATAACCTGAGTTTCTACTGAGAGATGATTGGCTAAAGAAAATGTGACATAGTATTATCATCCATAAAATAGAAGAAAATTCTGCCATTTTTGACAACATGTAAGAACTTTAAAGACATCATACAAAGTAAAGTAAGTCATAAAAATGACAAATACTGCATGTTCTCACTTACACAAGTTATCTGGAGAGGCAGAACCTATAGAAACAGAGAGCAATTGTAGTTGCCAGGGTTTAGGAGGTGGTAGAGATGAGATGATGTTGGTTAAAGGGTACAAACTTTCATTTACAAGATGAATATGTTGAGGGGATCTAATCTTTATAATAGTGACCATAGTTAATCATACTATTGTATAATTGAAATTTGCTAAGAGAGTAGACCTTAAATGCTATTACACACACACGTTAAATATGTGAGGATGTGATAATTAGCTTGATTAAATTATTTCACAATGTATACATGTATTATCACTTTATACACTCCAAAGACATACAATTTTGTCAGTTATACCTTAATAAAGTTGAAAGCAAAAAGATGTATGCTTCAGGTATCCCTGTGTAGCCTCTATCAGACTAATTCCCATGCAGAGTATCTGAAAAATTTAGAAATGTGGGCAGATAGCAGAGGGAATTTAACACTTTAAAGAAGGAAACATTATAGGATCAATACCCTATTTTTTATGGCTTCTCACCCTATGGAATGATGGTCTACACTCTGCAGATGACTGAAACTTCTAAATAAAAACACACTTGCTAGCTTAAAAGAAATACCATAGGAAAATGTCCAGGGAAACATATGCCCACATCTACTGGAAATTGAGGGCTAAATTTTAGAAAGGAGAGAGCCAGAGAAGAAGCACCTAAATCCTATTTAAACTCTTTCTGAGTCTATGGGTAACACCTGAACTACACAAACACAAAGCAGACATCCATGCATTTCAAATCCTTTCTGGAATTCTGCCTACTGTACTGAGCACATATTAACAGTAGGCAAATTATTCCTTGAAAAATGGGAAATGTAATTTCAACTCTGCCAAGAAGAAGCAAAAATGGTTTATATTTTCAGAGTCCAATTGTGCTAGAATGAATAATTCATAAGACCTCAAAGTAAGAGATAAGACAGATAATTCATCCAATTCACGCTAAAATGTCCCCTAGCTCTTAGATGGTGTGGTACATGCACATTCCTTCCTGCCGCCTGAAGTCACATTATTGTGACAATTATTGGGTATCACATAGAATATAATACGAGTTATTTTTTGTAGTAAGCTGAATTATGACTCTGTGTTTTTCATAACATTTTTGTTAGATTGAGGCTTTAGATTAAAATTTTTAACTTAATCTCCTCTCATTAAAACTTTAAAATAAATTGTAAACTGTAAGTGGATTAAACCAATGCCTCACGGTAGTCTTTAGTACTGATCTATAGCATTTCTATTTCTCTTCCTCCTTAATATAAACTAAAATTGCATTTCACTCTCATAGCTAATGAAATATGAACATAGATGACATATAAAATCACTGGAGTATAGCCTTGAAGAGTTAATGCATATTTTTTTCTGTCTTCTCCTATTTCTATAGTTATTAGTGGTACTTCACATGGTAGTTACTTTTGACTCCCTGAGAGATAATAACAGAGAAACAGGAAAAATGTTTAAAAAGAGGAAAGCATATTATGAATCTCCACGCAAACGTGCAATGGACAAGTACCCCCCCAAACTAGGATGGAGGAGGAAAAAGAATGTATGTTATTGAAGAAAAGAGTAAGCCAGAAATAAAGATGAGGTGGTGTATTTGGTGGGTATTGACTGAGCACCACAAATTAAACAGGAATTTTTGTCAAGACTTGCCATCCCTGAGTCTGAGCCAGAAAATACTCAATGACTTTTATGAAGGTGTCTCTTTATATAACCACATATACTTGTCAATTTTAAAATGGCTTTCTAAAACTTTCAATCATGTAGAATAATTAATAACTCATTTGCCAACCAAAACATGAAAACTTAAAAAAAGCATCACCTTTCAGGATAGTTGCATATCATTTCAATATCTGAAAACTAGAGAAATACATCACCACATGGTAGCTATAGCATGTAGAGAAGCATGTAAAAAGGCAAAGACCTTCTCAACCAACTTCGTTACATAGCCCTCCATCACACATGGCATAAAATGAGAATCCAATATACAGAAATTAACATGCATTTAACTTGACTCTAAACTATTTTGGATGGTATAACATTCACAATACTGTCTCTCTTTTTTTTCCAGGAAAAAAATAAACTGCTCAGGATAGCACAGAAAAATCAACCAATATTTTATTGATATGTTTATCCATAACAGGACAGAAAATGATTTTCTAAGTTCAAAGAAAAATGAAACTCACTGGTGGTCTCTAAATAATTCAGACTCCATATGCAAAATAGATCCTCAATGTACTTATCCTAGAAAATGAACAACTCTAAATGTAAAAGAGCTCCGATAATACAAACTGAAGCAGTCCTACTTCACGGAATCTGGAACTAAGGAAACATAAAAACTGATAATGTGTGAGAAGCAAATATAGCAATGAAAAATATACCCAGAAGTTCCTTACATTTTTCAATTATTCATCTTATATTTTCATTTTGTGTGTGTGAGGAAAGAGATCTTGAGTATAAAACTGTAAATATGTGAGCATTTTATTCTCTTCCTACCTGTTTGACTGTTCA